>NC_092879.1:39692617-40040951 GCF_028372415.1 Notamacropus eugenii | reverse complement strand
CCTGAGGGAAATGAGCCCGTGAGGCGGCCCTGCCCCCACCCCAGCACCTGACCTTAATCTCACACTGAATAGCAACCCCGCCCCCACCCAAAGCCCTGAGGCTGGGTAGCAGCATTTGAATCTCAGACCCCAAGTGCTGGCTGGGAGGCTCTGGAGGCAAAGTGCGTGTGAAGAGAATATTCAGAAGTCAAGTCACTGGCTGGGAAAATGCCCAGAAAAGGGAAAAGAAATAAGACTATAGAAGGTTACTTTCTTGGTGAACAGGCATTTCCTCTCTTCCTTTCTGATGAGGAAGAACAATGCTTACCATCAGAAAAAGACACAGAAATAAAGGCTTCTGTATCCCAGCCCACTCAATGGGCTGAGGCCATGGAAGAGCTCAAAAAGGATTTTGAAAATCAAGTTAAAGAGGTGGAGGAAAAGCTGGGAAGAGCAATGAGAGACATGCAATTGAAGCATGAACAGCAGGTCAGCACCCTGCTAAAGGAGACCCAAAAAAATGCTGAAGACAATAACACCTTGAAAAACAGGCTAACTCAATTGGCAATAGAGGTTCAAAAAGCCAATGAGGAGAAGAAGACTTTCCAAAGCAGAATTAGCCAAATGGAAAAGGAAGTTCAAAAGCTCACTGAAGAAAATAGTTCTTTCAAAATTAGAATGGAACAGATGGAGGCTAATGACTTTATGAGAAACCAAGAAATCACAAAACAAAACCAAAAGAATGAAAAAATGGAAGATAATATGAAATGTCTCATTGGAAAAACAACTGACCTGGAAAATAGATCCAGGAGAGATAATTTAAAAATTATGGGACTACCTGAAAGCCATGATCAAAAAAAGAGCTTAGACATCATCTTTCATGAAATTATCAAGGAAAACTGCCCTGAGATTCTAGAACCAGAGGGCAAAATAAATATTCAAGGAATCCACAGAACACTGCCTGACAGAGATCCAAAAAGAGAAACTCCTAGGAACATTGTGGCCAAATTCCAGAGTTCCCAGGTCAAGGAGAAAATATTGCAAGCAGCTAGAAAGAAACAATTCAAGTATTGTGGAAATACAATCAGGATAACACAAGATCTAGCAGCTTCTACATTAAGGGATCAAAGGGCGTGGAATAGGATATTCCAGAAGTCAAAGGAACTAGGACTAAAACCAAGAATCACCTACCCAGCAAAACTGAGTATAATACTTCAAGGGAAAAATTGGTCCTTCAATGAAATAGAGGACTTTCAAGCATTCTTGATGAAAAGACCAGAGCTGAAAAGAAAATTTGACTTTCAAACACAAGAATGAAGAGAAACAGCAAAAGGTAAACAGCAAAGAGAAGTCATAAGGGACTTACTAAAGTTGAACTGTTTATATTCCTACATGGAAAGACAATATTTGTAACTCTTGAAACTTTTCAGTATCTGGGTACTGGGTGGGATTACACACACGCACATGCACATGCACACACACATAGAAACAGAGTGCACAGAATGATTTGAAGAGGATGGGATCATATCTTTAAAAAATGAAATCAAGCAGTGAGAGAGAAATATATTGGGAGGAGAAAGGGAGAAATGCAATGGGGCAAATTATCTCTCATAAAAGAGACAAGGAAAAGACTTATTAGTGGAGGGATAAAGAGGGGAGGTGAGAGAAAAACATGAAGTTTACTCTCATCACATTCCACTAAAGGAAGGAACAAAATGCACTCATTTTTGTATGAAAACCTATTTTACAATACAGCAAAGTGGGGGATGAGGGGACAAGCATGGTGGGGGGTGATGATGGAAGGGAGGGCAAGGGGAGGAGGGAGCCATTTGAGGTCGACGCTCATGGGGAGGGACAGGATCAAAGAGAGAATAGAAATAATGGGGGACAGGACAGGATGGAGGGAAATATAGTTAGTCTTATACAACAAACTAAATGGACCGTTTTACAGGTCCCAGACGTGTTTTGTGACACTTAATGGCTATTATGAATATAATTTTGTCTCGTATTTAAACTTGAAGGATGTCAAAGAGAAAACAAGGAATGTTTGTTCTATTCTGGTAGGATCCCACAAATGCATTCATTGCAGTGCCACGGAAGATAATCTGATTTGCACTGAAAGGGATGACTTGCAAGAATAGGCCTTGATGTAATAGTGAATCTAAAACAAAACATTCAGTCCCTTCTCTATGTCAGGGATTGGTGTTCTTCAAGACTGCCATTTTCACTAGGGTCAGGTTCTCCCTTTAGACCAAATGTTTTTGACTTAACTCTGAAACTGATAATCCATGCCTTGAATAAATCCTGGCTAAGCTATGAATTGTATTACAGGAGAAACAATGTCCTGAAATATGAAGACTGTCTTAAGAAAATATCTTTTACTTATAACTGAGAAAGATAAGTGATCTATATTTTCTGTGTGTGTGTGTGTGTGTGTGACAGGATCATCAATAAGGTCACAAATTCATTTAAAATTTATTGTTCAATACGGTATGCACTGTTTATCTAACTTTCATTTCTCTCTGACTGTTTGTTAGTTATCTCAGCAGTTATTATTATCAAATAAGGACTTCCTCATTGAAGCATTTATGTTTCTAGGTTTAGCAAACATTGAAATAAAAGTTTTATTGCTGCTGGTTCTCCTTTTTTGCTCTCCTTTTTTAATTTGTTCTAGTGGTCTGTTTCTCCATTTTTTAAACCATTCAAACTGTTTTCATGACTACTACTTTGTAGTATAATTTGAGTTTTCCACCTGTGGTTAGCCCCTTTCATTTTTAAATTTTGGGGATAGGATAGTTTCCATTGTTAATCTATGCCTTTTCCCAAAAAACACAGTAGAGTAGAAAGATACACATATGCTAACTCCTAACCCACAGCCCGTAAAATACCTGTAAGGAGGAGCTCCCAACGGATTCTGGGGCAGCGGGGGTCACGGAGTGGCAGAGTGGAGGAGATTTCTGTTCCGGAGAGACCTGAAGGGCTGGCCCAGGGGGTCCATCATGCACGAGACCTGCGGCGGAGCCCAGCCCTGCCTTCGCTGGGCGGCGCCTGGGTGAACGGATCCGAGTGGGCTTCAGGGATGGAGTCTCCAAAATCCAGCCTTACACACTAAGGAGTTGCACATATTGAGCTTCAGCAATTTTTTCTTGCTAGTGACTAAGTAGACTCCATGAAATCCATGGACCATGAGATAATCAAGCACATCAGCTCATCAAGCCCGCGAAGATTGTGTTCATGGTTTAGATGCAAATATTGACACTATAATCAAATTAAAAGAGGAATGAATAGTTTGCCATTCAGATTTATGGAGAACAGAAGAATCTGTGACAAAAGAAGAGATAGAGGACATCATGAATGCAAAAAAGATAATTTTGATTACATTAAATTGAAAAGTATTTTCACAAAACCAAGGTAACCAACATGAGAAAGGAAGCAGAAAGCTGGGGGAAAACTTTACAACCAGATTCCCTGATAAAAGCCTCGTTTCTAAAATATATAGAGAACTGACTCTAATTTATAAGACTATATATTTCCAATTTATAAGTCATTCCCTAGTTGATAAATGATCAAAGAATATGAACAGGAAGTTTTCAGATGAAGAAATTAAAGCTATTTATAGTCATATGAAAAAATGCTCTAAATCACTGTTGATTAGAGAAATAAAATCCCATACAACCTATCATATTGGCTAACATGACAAAACAGGAAAATGACAAATGTTGGAGATGTGGAAAAATCAGAATACTAATGCATTGTTTGTGGAGTTGTGAACTGATCCCACCATTTTGGAGATAAATTTGAAACTATGCCCAGATGGTTATAAAACTGTGCACACCCTTTGGCCCAGCAATACTTCTAAGTCTGTATCCCAAAAAGATCATAAAAATAAGAAAAGTACCCACACATACAAAAATATTTATGGCAGCTCTTTTTGTGGTGGCCAAGTACTGGAAACTGAAGGGATGTCCATCAATTTGGGGGTGTCTGAACAAGTTGTGGTATATTAATGTAAAAGAATGCTATTTTTGCATAAGAAATGATGAACAGGAAGACTTCAGAGAGGCCTGGAAGAAATGACATAAGCTGATGCTGAGTGAAAGTAGCAGAACCAGGAGAAATTTGTACACAGCAACAACCACAGGAATTGTTCTGGTAGACTTATCCCTTCACAGCCTTTGCAAGGACCTAAAAATTTCTCAGTGGACTCTTAAAGCAAAATTCTGTCTACATCCAGGGAAAGAAAAATGTAATTAGACTGCAGAAGCACACTATATTCTCCTGTGTTTTGTTTTGAGTTGTTTTGGTTTTTCTCATGGTTTCTCCCATTCATTTTAATTCTTCCATGCAAAATGACTAAGGTGAAAATGTATTTAGTAAGAATGTATGTATAGAACCCATTTAAGATTGCATGCCATCTTGGGTAAGAGGAGGCAGAGAGAAGGAAGGAGGGGAGAGGGAGGGGAAGAAAATCTAAGATTTATGGAAATAATTTGAGAAAACTGAAAACAAATTAATTAATTAATAATAATAAATGATGAGTAGGTGGATTTCAGGAAAACCTGGAAAGACTTACATGAACTAATGTTGATGAAGTGAGCAGAACCAGGAAAACGTCATACACAGTAACAACAACATTGTGCAATGACTTACTTTGACAGACTCAGCTGTTCAAAGCAGTTCAAGGTAGCAAGACAACTCCAGAAGACTCAAGAGGGAAAATATTGTCCACATTCAAAAAAAAAGAACTACAGAGTCTGAATGCATACTGAAACACGCTATTTGCTCTCTTTTCTTGTTGTTTTGTTTCGTTTCTTCTTTCTTGTGATTCTCCTGTTGGTTCTAATCCTTCTTTACAGCATGACTAATGTAAAAATATGTTTAATATGAATGTATATGTAGAGCCTATATCAGATTGAATACCATCTTAGAAAACTTAGAACTCAAAATCTTATGCAAGTGAACGTTGAAAACTATAAATAAACAAACAAACAAACAAACAAATAAATAAATATAAAAGGCAAAAGAACAACAGAAAAAGAATATTGCATTCATGTACTGCCATGAGAGCGTAAGTCCATTGACATGATTCAAACGTTCAACAGGAATCAAAAACCTTTGAAGTCATCTGCAATGGTGACACAGTTTAAACACAAAGCACTTTAAGCCTCTGGGAGTCAGAATGTTTCAAAGCCAACCTTGAGGAAATTTGTTTTCACATGATTAACATTGGTTCCAAATTTGTTGTCTCAATTCTCTACTATTGCTAGAGTAGCAATGAGCCTCCTGAAAGACTTATGGTAATGTGAACCAAAGAGGCCAACTAAGTTGGTAAAGTAGCAGGGAAAAATAAAGGCATGTCTGCCCTCCCCCCTCCCAGTTGCATCACAAAGACAGAAAATGCGCCACCCTTAGTGCTGATTGGGAAATACAAAAGAAATTCACAGTGAGTCATTTTCCACCTCAGATCAGAATAGGTTACATCAGCCTGAGAGGTCTGGGGACAATGGGGAGAAGCTCTAGCTATTGTTAAACTAGGTGGAACTTTTTGTCATGGGGACTCAGTAAGAGTCTGTGCATAACTGTGTGCCAGAGTAAAGAGAGATACTTCCTAGGGCTACATAGAGGACCTGACATTATGCAAGTGGAAGTATGGTCCCAATGGAGACTGTGCTGCTTGCTACTCAGAACTGGGTCATGTTCCTGGTGAGAGACTGAGCCAGGGACCTGTGCTTAGGAGAAGCTGGCCAAACAACAGTCTAAATAATGTGCATTGGTCTTAGACTTTGTTCTCATCAAAGAGTATATACGGAAGCAAGAAGAAGTTTTGAGGCTCTGACTCCAGCAGCAGATCAGGTTCAGAGCTCCAGTGCCCAACCTTTCTAGGAGATTGTCATTGAATAAGCAAGGCAAGAAAGCTGGACCAACGGGAAACCTGTAATTCTGTCATTTTGTAGCTGTAGATATTTCCAGTTGCCTGATAGTGGGTTGAGTTCAGTAGTGAATGAGACTGAAACCTCAAGTCAATATCAGTAAATTATCGAGTTTAGATGAGCAGTGCAAGACTCAGAATTATGCAGATCAAACATATATTTGCCAGTTCTATTCCTGATATTCTTTTTTTATTTTATTTTATCTATTTTCAGTGTTCCACAATCACTTCCATGTAACTTAGATTTTTCCCTCTCTCTCTTCCTTCCCCCCTTCTTGCCCCTTCCCTCCCCAAAAGGGCAAACAATTTTATATAGGTTCTACATATATTTTCCTATTAAATGCATTTGCACCATAGTCATGTTGCATAGAAGAATTAAAACGAATGGGAGAAACCATATAACAAACCAAAAAGTAATACAAAAGAAAATGATCTACTAGATTCTGCGATTGAATTCCATAGTTCTTTCTCTGGACGTGGAAGGCATTTTGCCTTAAAAGACCACTGGGAATTTTTTAAGTCCTTGTATTGCAGTGAAGTTCTAAGTCTACCAGAAAAAAATCCTTGCACATCGTGGTTGTTGCTTTGTACAAAGTTCTCTTGCTTCTGTTCCTTTCATTCAACATCAGAATATATGTCTTTCTAGGCCTCTCTGAAATATTCCTGCTCATCGTTTCTCATGGGACAATAGTGTGCCATTACATTAATGTACCACAATTTATTCAGAAATTCCTCACGTGATGGGCATCAGCTTGATTTCTAGTTTTTGGCCACCACAAACCGTGCTGCTATGAATATTTTTGTACATGTGTGATCCTTCTCCATTTTTATGATCTCTTGGGGAAATGGTCCTAGAAGGGTATTTCTGGGTCAAAGGATATGCACATTTTTCTAGCCCTTTGGACATAGCTCCAAATTGCTGTCCAGAGTTGTTGGATCAACTCACAGCTCCACCAACAATGAATTAGTGTTCCAACTCTCCCACATCTTCTCCAATATTTATCATCTTCTTGTTTTGTTCATGTTAGCCAGTCTGATAGGTGTTATATGGTATCTCAGAATTGTTGTGATTTGCATCTCTCTAATCAATAGTTATTTAGAGCATTAGATTAGATTAGCGATCTATTATTAACCTCTTTCCCCTCCATTAAAAATTTATCCATTATATTGAAAGTTCTTTCAGGTTTGCTTAGCCAGAATTGCATAGTGGTAGCCCTTTATTTAGCCTTGTATATCATTGCAGTGATCGGAACATGACTTAATTCTACATTGGTATCTATAAAAATCCAGAAATTCTTTTGAATCAGTTTCATGGTTTACAATTTCACTTAAATAATTCCATTTTCTCACATCTATCCATAATCAAGTAAGTCCTTCATGAGACCAATTCGAGGGTCCTAATAAATCAAAACACCTAAAAGTGCATTCATTATTTCTTCTGTCTGACAAAAGGTATTAAGTTCATTTGTTGAATTATATTTTCTAATAACATATTTCTAGGAAGAGAACTAAATGTATTATTTTATGAGAGGAAATTTCATTAGTCTTATCTGTCTTAAATCTACTTAAGATTCATGCTTTCCATCAGCAATCTGCAAATCGTCCAAATTATGTAGGTTATATTGATTAAATTTTTGCTATCTGAAGGTTCGTTGATGGTGACTACAATGAAATTGAATTTAATAATAATCCTTCAGGAGTGCCAATCAGGAAACAAAACTTTCAAAGAAAATAATGTTGGTTAATCTCAGACCTGGAATCAGAGAGACCTGAGTCAAAATTTGACCTGAGATACTCACAAGCTTGTGACCCTGGGCAAGTTATTTAACCCTGATTGCCTCATATTCTTCATCTGTAAAAGGAGATGGAGAAGGTAATGAATGCAACCACTTCAGTATTTTTGCCAAGAAAACAGAAAATGAGGTAATTGAAAATGAAAAGATTGAACAACAATAACAATAAAAATGTCTTTACAAAACATAATTACAAAATGGTTGAGGTAAAGCTCTTATGTTAATACTAAATAAGCATACCACATAGTAGTAGAAGCTCCCAAACTGCAAACCATTCATTTCTGTCCCAATCCTGGACCAATTTTATTTATTTCAGTGATAAATTCTTTAGCTACAGATTTTACCTTGGTTTGATTTTTAAAATTAGAGTAATTATAAAAAGAATGAATTTTATTCAGAAATATTAAAACAATGATTAGCTTTTTTATTTTAATTAGGAAATTACCAAATCATAAGTATAATCAATGCAATTGAACAAAGTCAATTGATGAGTTTAAGAATGTCTTCAAACAACTATCAATCTATTCCAAACATTAGAGACCATCACAATAAAAACAAGATGCAATAAAGTTCAACTTCTAATTGTCTTGATATTCAGCCATTTTAGTTATGTCTGAGTCTGATTGACCCTACTTGAAGTTTTCTTAGCAAAGATACTGGAGTGGTTTGCCATTTCCCTCTCCAGATCACATTGTAGATGAGGTAGTTGACACAAGTAAAATTCTTTGACTTGCCCAGGGTCACGCAGTCAGTAAGCAATTGAGTCCAGATTTGAACTCAAGAAGATGGGTCCTCGGAACTCCAGGCCAAGCACACTATCTACTGGACTACCTAACTCTATTTGGCACATAGTAAATACATAACGAATGCTTCCTATTTGACTAACTGACTTCAAATTGGAAATGGAAAATTCCTGAAATCTAGCAATGGAAGCCTTTAGGAGTCTCTGTCACACAACTCTCTTGGTCAAAATTTGGTGTTTTATGTAGAAAATTTCCTTCTAAATGGAGCTCAACCAGTTTATTTGACTTATTCTTTAAAATTTCTACCTTGTGAATGAAAGCAATTTTAATATTTGAATAAGAGACCAGGGACGCTGTAGTGTGATGCCTGCTCATCTATTTCCACTGCTTTTGAGTCTTAAACTGTATGATATCTCCTGTGTTTAGAGTCTGAATTCCTATCTCACTGAAGGAATTCATTACTTGCCTTACTTCTCAAATCATCAGTTACATTTGAGTCATTCCTGGTCACCTGAACAGCAAGTGAGTAGTCAAATGTGCTAAATGTCCAGTAAAAATACTGTTCAGAAAGGGTAGAAATGTAGTACTAGACTTTAGAAACACTGGATGGCCCAGTAAAGTTGTAATATAGTGATGGACTACAAAAGGGTGGGCACCCCACAAAGTATTCATTGAGTGGCAATATCCTGGTTGGAAACATGATTTCAACAAAGTCCTTGTTATATTCTGAAATGCTCCTCAATTATTCAATAAATATTGCTCTTTTTGACTTTTTTTTTAGTAGTGAACTATAATTTAATCCTTTATATTTTTATTTTAAATACATAATTTATGTATTTATTCATTTCTCAACATTCATTTTCACAATAATTGAATTCAAAATTATGTCCCCATCTCTCCCCACCCCCATCCCCAGGACAGCATGCACCCTATCCGCCCCACACTGTCCTCCTTTTTATTGCTGACACTTCTTCCATCCCCGTTCCCTTCTCTTTTCCTGTAGGGCAAAATAGATTTCTATATTCCTTTGTGTGTATATATTAATTTCCAATTGCATACTAAAACAATTTTTAACATTCATTATTAAAGCTTTGAGTTTCATATTCTCTCCCTCCTTCCCCACCTACTGTCATTGAAAATTCAAACAATTAAATATATGTTATACATGTGTAACAATTCAAAGCACTTCTATAAGAGTTATGTGGTAAAAGACTAACCACATTTCTCTCTGTCCTATCCTGCCCTCAATTTATTCCATTCTCTACCTTCACCTATCCTCGCACAATAGTGTTTGCTTCTGATTATCCATTTCCCTGATTTGCTGTTCCTTCTATTATCTTCCCTCTCCTGTTTCCTTCCCCCTTGCCTTCGTGCAGGGTAAAATAGATTTCCATATCCAATTTAGTTTGTGTTATTACTTCTTAAGCCAAATTCCATGAGACTGAGGCTCACTTATTTCCTTTCATCTCCACCCTCTTCCCCTCCATTGTAAAAGCTATTTCTTCCTTCTTTTATGTGATATGATTTGCTACATTGTGCCTCTTTCTTTCTCTTACAACTAGTACATTCCATTCAACAGCAAATTTTATTTTTTAGGTATTCTCGCCTCATATTCAGCTCACCATGTGCCCTCTGTCTACGTATAAATGCATATACACACACACACACACACACACACACACACACATATATATATACATACCTACAGACATATAATATACACGTCCATACCCATATGCACACAAATATATATGTATGCATGTATGTATGCACACACACACACATATATAAATATATATATATGTATGTATATATATATATATATGTATATATATATATATATTCCCTCTAACTACTCTAATACTGTACAAAGTCTCAAGTTAAAAATAAGATATTTCCATGTAGGAGTATAAACAGTTCAAATTTAATGAGTTTCTTAAGGCTTGTCTTTCCTATTTACCTTTTCATGTTTCTCTGGATTCTTGCATTTGAAAGTCAAATTTTCTATTCAGCTCTCGTATTTTCAACAACAATGCTTGGGAGTCCTCTATTTCATTGATATTCCATTTTCCCCATGAAGCATTATACTCAGTTTTTCTGGGTAGGTGATTCTGTTTTACTCTTATATCCTTTGAACTCTGTCATATCATATTCCAAGCCCTTCGATCCCTTAGTGTAGAAGCTGCTAAATCCTGTGTTATCCTGATTATATTTCCACAGTACTTGAAGTGATTCTTTCTGGCTGCTTGTATTATTTTCTCCTTGACCAGGGACCTCTGGAATGTGGCCACAATATTCCTAGGAGTTTTCCTTTTGGGATCTCTCTCAGGAAGTGATCATTGAATTCTTTCCATTTCTATTTTACTCTCTGAGTCTAGAATATCAGGGCAATTTTCCTTGATAATTTCTTGAAAGATGATGTCTAGGCTCTTTTCTTGATCATGTCTTTAAGGTAGACTAATAATGTGTAAACTACCTCTCCTGGATCTATTTCCCAGGTCAGTTGTTCTTGCAATGAGATATTTCACATTATCTTCTATTTTTTCAAACTTTTGGTTTTGTTTTATATTTTCTTGGTTTCTTATTAAAGTCATTAGCTTTCATATGCTCCATTCCAGTTTATAAACAACTATTTTCTTCAGTGAGCTTTTGAACTTCTTTTTCCATTTGGAAAATTCTGCTTTTTAAAGCATTATTTTCCTGATTGACTTTGTGGACCTCTTTTGCCACACGGATTAGTCTAATTCTAAAGGTGGTAATTTCTTCCGCTTTTTTTTTGGGCCTCCTTTACTAAGCTGCTGACTCACTTTTCAAGATTTTCTTGCATTACTCCCATTTCTCTTCCCAATTTTTCTTCCACCACTCTTACTTTATTTTTTAAAGTCTTTTTTGAACTCTTCCATGTCCTGAGATAGTTGCATAGTTTTTGGAGGTTTTGGATGTAGAAGTCTTGACTTTGATGTCTTCCTCTGATGGTATGCTATACCATCTCATCTGAAAGGGTGGGAGAAAATATCTTTTCACCAAGAAAATAACCTTCTATAGTCTTCTTTTTCCCCCCTTTTTGGCCATTTTCTCAGCAAATTACTTGATTTTTGAGTCCTTTGTCAAGTGGACGGTATACTCTAGGGACCTGTAATTTCTTAGTTCCTCAAGATAGCACAATTAAGGAGAGGAGTTTACTTCTCTCCTGGCCCCAGCCATGACTTGGACCAGACTGGGCTCCCATATTGCCCAGGAGAAAGAGCCCTCTTGCTGACCTTTGAAGGTGTCTTTTGCATTTCTGGGTTGAGAATTCTGGAAACCACAGCTACTATCTATCATTCCATGACCTGAAGCCTGCTCTAGTTCTGTCCTTGGCACATGACCAAGTCTCAGATGCGTTCCACTTTGAACCTGGTACTATAGACATTTCCTGTCGGTCTTCCAGGCTGTCTTGGGCTGGAAATCTGTTTCACATCGTCATTTTGTGGCTTGCACTCTAGAATTTGTTTAGAGTAAAGTTCTACAGGTACTTTATGGGTTATAGTGGGAAAGTTAGAGGAGGTTGGTCCATCCACTCCTCCATCTTGGCTCTGCTCCATTTTTAACTTTTTAAAAATTAATTTATTTGTTTTCAGTTTTGAACAATCACTTCCATAAGTCTTAAGTTTTCTCCCCCTCCCTCCCTCCCTAAGATGGCATGCAATATTATATGGGCTCCATGCATACATTCTTATTAAACATATTTTCACATAAGTCGTGTTGCATGGAAGAAATAAAATGAATGGGAGAAATCATGAGAAAAACAAACCAAAACAAAATACAACACAAGAGAAAATAGTCTGTTTTATTCTGCATTCTGACTCCATAGTTCTTTCTCTGGATGTGCATACCCTTTTGCCTCAAGTGTCCTTTGGTAATGTTTTAGGTTCTTGCACTGCTGTGAAGGGCTAAGTCCATCAGAAACAGTACTTTCACACTGCGGCTGTTACTGTGCCTCACCAGATTGCTTCAATAAACTACAACATTGTTGGACACCAGATGGCAATGAAAGACAATGATATAAAATAAAAGTTTGTTAATTCTTCAAAAAACATTTCTTGAGCACCCACTATATTCTAGAGACTTCTCTAAGCACTAAGGATCAAAGAAAAAAAATGAGGCACTCCCTGCCATGAAAAACACACATATAAAAGTGTCAGTACAAAACATGGATAAAATCTTCTCTCCTCTCCTCTTCTCTCCTCTCATCATGTCAATCATTAAAGGGATGATATCAAGCCTTAGGCATTTGTTAAATGTCTGCTAAGTGCAAGGCATGTTACTAAGTCCTAGAGATAGAGAAAGAGGCTAAACACTATCCCTTTCCTCAACTATCTCCCAATCTAGTTGGAGAATCCAATAACAAACAAATAAAAGTACATGCAGTGTAAGTAGGAAATAATTGGGAGAGAGGGCACTAGAATTAAGAAGATTAGGGAGAGACTGCATATTGAAGACAGGATGTTAACTGGGACTTTGAAAAACCATGGGAGCCAATGCTGAAAAATAAAAAGGAAAATGTCTCCAGGTATTTTCGAAACGCAGAGAGAATTACTGGAGTCAAATGTAGAAATATCTTGGTCACACAACAGCAAGAAAGCCACTGTGACAGGTTCAAACCACAAGTGGTAGGGAACAAGGTGTAAGAGAGGTGAAGGTCATTGAATGCCCAAAAAAGAGAATTATGTATTTAATTTGTGAAGTGGTATGGAGTCACTGTAGTTTATGGAGTAGGAAGATGGCAGGGTAAGACCTGTGCTTCAGGAAAAGCACTTTGGTGGAGGAATGGAGAATTGATTAGAGTGAGGAGAGACTTGGGATCAGGCAGAAAAAAGAATAATGAAAGTGCAATGAAAACTCAGTGCATGCATGAATTGATGAAAGCTGACACCAGTGTGGTGACCCTGATAGAAGAGAGAAGGGACCATCCTGTAGAGATTTTGCAAAGTGGAAACAAAAGGCTTTGGACATACCTTTGAAAAGGGTCATGATAGTCTAAGGATAACACCTGGGTTGTTAGCCTGAGGGAATGGGAGGGTGATGGTGAACTCTAAGATACTAGAGATGAGAGGAAGGGATTTAGGAGACCAGAGGAGTTTGGTTTTAGAAAGCCTGGTTTGAAGATATCCATTGAATATTCAGTTGAATAAGCAACACTGAAGGTAAGGAGATAGGCTAGGGCAGGAAAGGAAGAACTGAGAATCATCCGAATAGGGGTGGTTTTTAAATCCATGGAATGCAAGATCAATAAGGGTAACAGTATAAAGAGAGAGGAGAAGATGGTGAAAGATGGAACTGTATGTGACACCTAGATTTAGATAGTCTGATCTGGATTAAGATCTATTAAGGAGAATGAGAAGGACCTGGTCAGGTTAACAGGAGAACCAGAGGACAGTGCTCTCTCTATGGAGGGAAAAAACCTGGAGAGAAAATAAGATTAAGAAGAACTGGGTGATGTGCCATGCCAAAGGCTGCAGAGAGGTTGGCGAGAATGAGGACTGAGAAGAGGGCATCAGATTTAGCAACTAAGAGATCATTGATAACACTGAAGATAGTAGTATTGGTAAAGTGATAAAGTTGGAAGACAGATTATAAAGGCATTTAAAGAGATTGAGAGGAGAGTAAGTGGAAGCAGCTATTGTAGACAGCTTTATCAAGGAGTTTATCCAAAAAAGGCAGAAAATATACAGATTGATAATGGGGACAGAAGAAGTGAGTGGTGATTTTTTGAAGACATGAACATCTTTGTCGATAGCAGGAAATGAACCAGTAGACAAGGAGAAATTCAAAATAAGTGATAGAATGGGAATGGCAGAGAGAACAATCTTTTGGGGAATATAGGATGGAATAACATTGCTAGATCATGTGACTTGGCCTTGTGAAGGTGTCAGGCCACCCCATCATTTGACAAAAAAGCAAAAGAAGATATAGTGAGACAGTGTGATTAATTTATATAAGTTGAGGAAGAGGAGAAAAGAAAGAGTTCAAGGTGAATGGCCTCAACTGTTTTCTGTAAAAAATGAGGCAGGGGGGCGGAGCCAAGATGGCGGAGTAGAGAGACCCAAATACACATAGCTCCGAACCCACAACGCATACAACATCAGTGTAAAGTAACTCACGGGGAATTCTGGAGCAGTGAGGCCACAGAACAGTGGAGTGAAGGAGATTTCTGTTCCAGAGGGACCTGCAAACCTCTCGCAAAAGGTCCATCGCGCTGCAGACGCGGAGCCCAGCCCAGCCTAGACCTGCTGCAGCTGGCACCAAGAGGAACAGACCCGAGCAGGCTTCAGGGACAGGATCTCCAGCGGCTGCACAAGTCCCTCCACCCACAGGTGACAGGAGTCAGTGAGAGAGTCTCTTTGTCCAGTCGAGAGGGGAGTGGGGTACCCCCATGGCTTGGGCCCCCTCGGGAGGCAGAAGCTGAGGGGCGGTGGCAGACTGGGGCTCCCTGGGCGGGCAGGAGCCTGGATCCATTGTTGAAGGTCTGTGCATAAACCCCCTGAGGGAACTGAGCCTGAGAGGCAGCCCTGCCCCCATCTGAGCACCTGAACTTAATCTCACACTGAATAGCAGCCCTGCCCCTGCCAAAAGCCCTGAGGCTGGAAGCAGCATTTGAATCTCAGACCCCAAACGCTGGCTGGGAGGATAAGGAGGTGAGGTGGGTGTGAGGAGAATATTCAGAGGTCAAGTCACTGGCTGGGAAAATGCCCAGAAAAGGGAAAAGAAATAAGACTATAGAAGGTTACTTTCTAGGTGAACAGGCATTTCCTCCCTTCCTTTCTGATGAGGAAGAACAATGCTTACCATCAGGGAAAGACGCAGAAGTCAAGGCTTCTATGTCCCAGCCCACCCAATGGGCTCAGGCCATGGAAGAGCTCAAAAAGAATTTTGAAAATCAAGTTAGAGAGGTGGAGGAAAAGCTGGGAAGAGAAATGAGAGACATGAAGTCAAAGCATGAACAGCAGGTCAGCTCCCTGCTAAAGGAGACCCAAAAAAATGTCGAAGAAAACAACACCTTGAAAAATAGGCTAACTCAAGTGGCAAAAGAGGTTCAAGAAGCCAATGAGGAGAAGAATGCTTTCCAAAGCAGAATTAGCCAGATGGAAAAGGAGATTCAAAAGCTCATTGAAGAAAATAGTTCTTTCAAAATTAGAATGGCAGAGATGGAGGCTAATGACTTTGTGAGAAAGCAAGATATCACAATACAAAACCAAAAGAATGGAAAAATGGAAGATAATGTGAAATATCTCATTGCCAAAACAACTGACCTGGAAAATAGATTCAGGAGAGACAATTTAAAAATTATGGGACTACCTGAGAGCCATGATCAAAAAAAGAGCCTAGACATCATCCTTCAAGAAATTATTATGGAAACCTGCCCTAAGATTCTAGAACCAGAGGGCAAAATAAATATTCAAGGAATCCACAGAACACCACCTGAAAGAGATCCAAAAAGAGAAACTCCTAGGAACATTGTGGCCAAATTCCAGAGTTCCCAGGTCAAGGAGAAAATATTGCAAGCAGCTAGAAAGAAACAATTCAAGTATTGTGGAAATATAACCAGGATAACACAAGATCTAGCAGCCTCTACATTAAGGGACTGAAGGGCATGGAATAGGATATTCCAGAAGTCAAAGCAACTAGGACTAAAACCGAGAATCACCTACCCAGCAAAACTGAGTATAATATTTCAGGGGAAAAATTGGTCTTTCAATGAAATAGAGGATTTTCAAGCATTCTTGATGAAAAGACCAGAGCTGAAAAGAAAATTTGACTTTCAAACACAAGAAAGAAGAGAACCAGGAAAAGGTGAACAGCAAAGAGAAGTCATAAGGGACTTACTGAAGTGGAACTGTTTATATTCCTACATGGAAAGACAATATTTGTAACTCTTGAAACTTTTCAGTATCTGGGTACTGGGTGGGATTACACACACACACATGTACACACGCACACACACATAGAGACAGAGTGCACAGAGTGAATTGAAGAGGATGGGATCATATCTTAAAAAAAATGAAATCAAGCAGTGAGAGAGAAATATATTGGGAGGAGAAAGGGAGAAATGGAATGGGGCAAATTTTCTCTCATAAAAGAGGCAAGCAAAAGACTCATTAGTGGAGGGATAAAGAGGGGAGGTGAGAGAAAAACATGAGGTCTACTCTCATCACATTCCACTAAAGGAAAGAATAAAATGCACACTCATTTTGGTATGAAAACCTATCTTACAATACCTGAAAGTGGGGGATAAGGGGATAAGCAGGGTGGGGGGGATGATAGAAGGGAGGGCATGGGGAGGAGGGTGCAATTTGAGGTCGACACTCATGGGGAGGGATAGGATCAAAAGAGAATAGAAGTAATGGGGGACAGGATAGGATGGAGGGAAATATAGTTAGTCTTATACAACACAACTATTATGGAAGTCATTTGCAAAACTACACAGATTTGGCCTATATTGAATTGCTTGCCTTCCACAGGGAAGGGGTAGAGAGGGAGGGAGGTAAAGAAGTTGGAACTCAAAGTGTTAGCACCAACTGTCGAGTAATGTTCTTGCCACTAGGAAACAAGAAATATAGATAAAGGGGTATAGAAATCTATCTGGCCCTACAGGACAAAAGAGAAGACGGAGACAAGGGCAGAGAGGGATGATAGAAGAGAGAGCAGATTGGTCATAGGGGCAATTAGAATGCTTGGTGTTTTGGGGGGGGAGGGGATAAAAGGGGAGAAAATTTGTAACCCAAAATTTTGTGAAAATGAATGTTAAAAGTTAAATAAATAAATTTAATGTAATAAAAAAAAATGAGGCCAGATTATCTACTTGGGAGCCATGAAAGTTTTGAGAAAGGATGAGAAGGTTTAGAAGAGCTGCTCTGGACAGTGTGAGTAGTGGGGGTAGTGAATTCACAAGAATGGAGTAGAAGGATTTCTGAGCAGCAATGAGAGTACAGTTGAAACTGTACATCACAAATTTGTAGTGGATCTACTAAGAAATGCTTTTTGATTTTTCTCCACCTTCATTCAGTAACACAATTTTAAGAGCAAAGGTGGCAAATCGAACGAGAGATCTCATTCTGAGCCTTGGCAAAAGGTAATTAATAAGATAATAAGGTGGCTAGAGATTCAAGGGAAGAGAATAGGGTAGAACTGAAATGACTCACCGAGTGGGACAAGACGGAAAAAACGGTGACGGTGGCTAATGTAGAGAAGATGGTATGGGAGAGAAGTGAGGGGTAGAGAAATTGGCAGGACTCCACCTCAGGCCCTCCTTGATCCCTGTCCTTTGCCTTATTCAATCCTCGGCTTAGATGGTGCTTTTTTTTTTTTTTGCAAACTTGGACATACACAAGAGGTTAATATAACTTCAAGTCTCTTATGGGATGATGTTACAAATTGGATTCATATCTCTTCCCTCCTCTCTGCCCCACTTTGTGCTTCAGGTCTCACTGCGGCAGAATTGTGCCCTCTTTGTCCCTAACAGGACCCTAAGTCCTCATCAAATCTTGATGTAAAACAGCTTTACATAGGACAAGATTTGTTTAAATAACAGATAGTCCTTGTGAGAAATCAGACACAGAGCACATGAGACACTACGTGGAAGAAGGGGAAAGATTCTAATTGCAAAGAAAATGGTCCTAAAGAACTATGACTGGGGACAGAGAGCTCTGTTCCTCCTCCCTCTTGCTCCTTTAAAGGTGCAGGAAACATGGCAGGACTAAGAGCAAGCATCCCATCCTTTCTGACTTCCATACTCCTCTTTCTGCATTGTACCAGAATCCTAGAAGACAGGAATAACAGACTGTAGAAATCAGAGGTGGCTCAATGACGCACTTTCTTGAGAATGGTGCAAGATAAAGGACAAATGCCTCTCTTGTGACTTCCAATTCCCAAAAGTCTTCAAAGTCACGTTCCTGCAAAAGTCAACAAATTCTGTCGAATTTCAATGAGCATCTGATTGAGTCTCCCATCTCCAAAACAATTAGCTTGCATTCTGTTATATTTTGCACATAATTATACATGCCAATGTTGTTGTCCCCAAGAGGATTTAATTAACAGAAAGGCATGTGCGTTTTGATTATTGTGTTTGAATTCCCGGCACCCAGCCAAGGGTCCCACACATAACAGGTAATTAATACATACTTGTTGACAACTTCATTGCTAATGAGATCAATAGGAGGATCTTGGTCCACGTTGTTTTGCAGGCAATAATTATAAAACTGGCCACCTGATTGATGATGGGAACTGAGAGATAGTTAGGACCATGGTACAGATAGGAGATATATAAGATATATACAGAGATAATTGTTTCTTAGTCTGCCCATTCAGGGTATTGTAACCTTCCTTTCAGAACAGGGAGATCAACTTTTCTCAACAGCAAGGAAGTTGCCAAGGATAGATATATCAGTATATATGTATTTAATTTTTTTTTTTGGTTCTCTGACTACCACCACTCTTCTGGTCCCTATGGTAGATTTTAGCAGGAAATAAGATTTCAAAGGGGTGTAATGGCAAGTAAAATAGGATGTTTCGATGTTTTTTCTTTTAATATAATGAAGAAGTATAATGCCTATATGTGAATGTGACTAGAGAGGATCTTTCTCACCCATTGTCAGCTGGGGAGGGTTTGTAAGAAGGTCCACATCTTTTGCTAATAAGGCACTGGGTACCAAGGGACGTGATATCCTCTGGATCTAAAAAGAGTATAAAGGCTGAGGGTGAGGTTTTACTTTGAGGCTTAGTTATGGTAAGAAGGTTTGAGTGCCAGGGGAGGACTCTAGGAAGCGCCTCCCTCTCTAGTAATTATCGTCAGACAGAGGAAGATTTGTATGGTGATAACTTTGAGATTCAAAGTGCTGACTCCCCTGAAATAGGTGAATGATATATGTGCTTGATTAAAGTGATTGTCGAGCTCTCAAAAGTTGCCTTTTCTTTTATGAATGCAGGTCTTAGAACCTGTGATAGCAGATCCCTCTTTGTATGTTAGGGTGCTTACTGTTACAAGGGGGTTCTGGAAGTCACAAACAAATCATCCCAACGATTAAAGGAACATAATTTACAAATTGTTTCATGTATTAAATATGTTAATTCACATCTTGGTAATGTGTGTTTTATCAGGCGCTGCTTTTCAAGACTTCTGGTAATAAAATGTGTCAATTTCCAACAAAGTGCCTCGGACCTCAGTAGTTTCAGACCAGCAGTACATCAAAAAGGCATTGCTAACTTTGGGATGATGACTGAAGTTCCACTGTTTACTTTGAAATGTTGATAAACTAACCCTAAGGTGCCACGGAGAAGAGTTGCTCTGTTTCCCTAAAAAGCCTTATAAAGATGAAACTCAAAACCCTTCCCCCCTCCCCAGTGCTCTTCCATCTCCATCAGGGCCATGATGCCCAGTGCTCCCAACTCTAGTTTTATATTAGGATTTAGTGACTGAGGAAACAAAGGTTCAGCCTCCCAGAGTACATCGATTTATTAAGCCATGCATTCCAATTCCCAGTCTTTCCCCAACTTTGGCACTGGACCCTGAATATAGGAAAAGGCAGATTTTTATTACTTAAAGCAATCAAGTCCTACCAGTTAATTAAGAGAAAACAGTTAAGCAGGATAAGAATTTAGATAACCTGATTTCTAATGGGAGGAACAATTAGGGAATTTCTGAGTTTGGAGGGGGAGAGTAAACAGGTACAGTTCTCCGAAATCAGAAAAAGTGGTCTCCCACCTTCCTCCTTATGCCCCACTTTACCAAGAATATATATATGTGTGTATATATATATATATATATATATATATATATATATATATATATATATATATATATATATACACACACACACACACACACACACACACACACACACACACACACACACACACACACACACACACACACACACACACATTCAGGCAAAGGAACATGTGAAAAATAAATTACTGACCAGTTTGGGGCTAGTTTTCAAATAAGTCATATTGGTTGCTTGAAATGCGTAAATGTGAAAAAGCTCCTTCTTTCACAATAATGTAGGCCCTTGGTTAAGGCTCTCTAAGCAGCAGGTAGAAGTGCTCGAGTTTCCCAGCTACACAGGGCAGTGTTCAAACAATATACAAAATCTTCTTCCTTCCTTCCTTCCTTCCTTCCTTCCTTCCTTCCTTCCTTCCTTCCTTCCTTCCTTCCTTCCTTTCTCTTTTTCTTTCTTTCTTTCTTTCTTTCTTTCTTTCTTTCTTTCTTTCTTTCTTTCTTTCTTTCTTTCTTTCTTTCTTTCTTTCTTTCTTTCTTTCTTTCTTTCTTTCTTTCTCTTTCTCTCTCTCTCTCTCTCTCTCTCTCTCTCTTTCTTTCTTTCTTCCTTTCTTCCTTTCCTTCTTTCTCTCTTTCTTTTTGATAATTCCAGTAATTGAATTATACTTTTTCAGAGGACAGGTATTGAATTAGACTTGGGGAACTGAGCTAGCTGTGGAACTGGGTCACAACATTGAATCAGTGTCATTCACTCATTTTCAACTGCCACTTGCTGTTCTAGTCCCCATAGTAGTAGTGGTGGTGGTGGTAATAGTAGTAGTAGTAGTAGTAGTAGTAGTAGTAGTAGTAGTAGTAGTAGTAGTAGTAGTAGTAGTAGTAGTAGCAGCAGCAGCAGCAGTAGTGGTAGCAGCAGAGATGTAGGTGTGCTGGCAGTAGAAAGGATAATGCTTATAGTTCATATTTATTTAATGTTATAAGGTTTGTAAAGCTCTTTGCATACATTATCTCATTTTGTTCTCACAACAATCCTCTGATTTTGGAGCTTTTGTTACCCTCATTTTACAGCTGAGTAAAGTGAGACACAGATTTGCCCATGGTAAGACAGCCAGGTAGTGCCTGTTGCACAACTCCAGCGTAGGGCCTCCTGACTCAAAAATCTACTAGGCTCCATCTACTATGCAGCTTAGCTTCTTCCCTTTTCCTTTTTCCTTTTTCAATTTGGACATACCTAGTGATTTGCTAATTTTGCATCTTTCTTACATGTAAGTATTCAAAATTAGATTTGGATCTCCTCTTCCCTCTTCTCACTCTCTTTCCCCCCTTAATACTTTGGCTCTTAATGCAGTCAGCCTGGAATGTGATCACCACTTTTTAAAGTATCCTGTTGTACCACAGCATTACTTACACCTGACGAGGATTTGGTCACCACAAAATATTCTTTGTTTATAACAAGACACAGAAAACATAGTACAGTGTGTGGAGGACGAAGTATGGGGAAGATCTTAAAAAGAAGGAAAATGGCACAAATGAATTCTGAGAGCTTTGGCTACAGCTAGGGACTTCAGAATTCTGTCTCTCTTCTTCTCTCTTCCTCATCTGATCCTCCACGTTCAGGAAACATGGCAGGGTCAGTAGCAAGTATCACATCATTTCTGACTTTTACCAACCTTTTATGTCATTGCACCAGAATCCCAAAAAGATAGGAAAACCAGAATGTAGACATGAGAGGTTGTTTACACCTGCCAGTGGCACTTCATCATTCATGGTGCAAGATGAGGGACAAGGATCTTTCTTCTGACTTTCAATTCTGAGGAGTTTCCAAAATCAAATTCAGAAAGAGATCCCTAGACCTGTCCATTCTGAGTTAGCAGCTGATTGAGTCTCAACTTAAATGCACTTCTATAAGGACTGCGAACTAGGATTATACTTCTGTGATGGCCTTCTTTTCCAATTGAACATTTAGTGGTTAAGTATACTAATTAGTCATTGTTTCAAATATTTTTATTGATCCCCTTTCAACAGTTCTCTCAGTGTCCCTGTCTTTTCCTGTCACTCTCTGAGAAAAAGGCCAAAGAACAAAAAGAGTCACAAATTTCAAGCTGCTTAAAATCTAATGGTGGAGACATGTAAATTACTAGCCTTAATTCTGATACATATAGAATAGAAGAGATGCAGAGCCAAGATGGCAGAGAAAAGGCAGGGACTCACTTGAGCTTTCCCCCAAACCTCTCACAATACACTTAAACAATATCTTAAAACAAATTGTAAAGAGGCAGAACCCACAAAAAGACAGAGTGAAACAATTATCCAGCCCAAGACTACTTAGAAATTCTTCAAGAATCTTAATTGCACCAGAGTGAGAGTAGAGTGCAGCTCATAGCAGGCTTTGCCAACTCAGAAAACCAGGATGAGGCCTTGGGGTTGACTGAATCAGTGGTGGCAGTAGTGGTTTCTGGAGCTCTCAACCCACATACAGTAAGGAGGTCAGAAAAATGGTCAGAAAAAGATTGCATGGGTTCCTTTGTGGGCATCTGGGGAAGCTGTTGTATTGCCCATATGTGGATCTGGGTAATAGTCCTGGGTCTCTTTCCCAGGTCAAGGAGAGAAACTAGCACACCAGAGCCTGAGGCTCCAGGGAACATGGATCCTCCTCAGAGCTCCAGGACAGAAAAGAGTGTTTGTGGTCACTTACAGACCAGAACACAGGCCGAGAGAGGAGTAAATACACCTCTCCTTAGATCATACTTCTTTGGAAGAACTGAAAACTTACAGGTCTCTGGAAGTGTCTCTAAAAAGAAGTGCACCAAACCCCTGGAGCTTGGAACAATTCACCCTTCACCCTAGAAGTAGACCTCTAATTTAGTAAGTGGTTAAACTTCAAGAAATAGGCTGGGAAAATGAACAAACAACAGAAAAAAACTCTGACTGTAGAAAGTTACTATGGTGACAAGGAAGATCGAAACATACACTCAGAAGAAGACAACAAAATCACAGCTCCTATATCCAAAGCTTCCATGAAAAACAGGAATTGATCTCAAACCATGAAAGATCTCAAAAAAGATTTTGAAAATCAAGCAAGACATGAGGAAGAAAAATTGGGAAGAGAAATGAGAGAGATGTAACAAAATCTTCAAAAAAAAAGAGTCAAAGACTTGGAGTGACAAAAAAATACTGAATAAAATAACACCTTAAAACACAGATTAGACCAAATACTAAAAACGCTAGAAAAAAAATAATGACAAAAGAGTGCTTTGAAAAGCAGAAATGGCCAATTAAATATGAGGCACAACAATTCACTGAGAAAAAAAAACAGAAAAGTAGAATTGTCCAAATGAAAAAGGAGGTACAAAACCTCTCTAAAGAAAGTAATTCCTTTGTACCTAAATTAATTTACCTATTCAGTGCCACACCAATCAAACTATCCGAAAATTATTTCTGTAGAAGTAGAAAAAATATAAAAATTCATCTGGAAGAACAAAAAGTCCAGAATATCAAGGGAACTAATGAAAAGAAAAGCTAGGGAAGGTGATCTAGCTCTTCCAGATAATTTTGACTCCATTAAATTGAATTAATCCAGGAAATATAATTTAGAAATGATTGCACTATTGTAAAGCCTTAATCAAAGAAAAGGTCCTAGATATAATCCTACGTAAAATTATCAAATTATCTCTAATATTCCAGAAGCAAAGCGTTAAATACAAATGGGAAGAATCCACCAATAACCTCCTGAAAGAAATCCCAAATGAAAATTTCCAGGAATATTATAGGCAAATTCCTAAGCTCCCAATTTAAGGAGAAAATAATGCAACCCAGACAGAAAAAACAATTTAAACCTTTTGGAGTCAAAAACAGGATAACATAAGATTTCCAACTTCTACATTAAAATATCAGACGCTTAAAATTTGATATTGTGCAGGGCCAAGGACCTAGTGTTACAACAAAGAAACACCTACCCAGCAAAACTGAGTATACTACTTCGGGGAGAAAAAATATATATTTATTTGATGTTACAGAGGAATTTCAAACATTCCTGATGAAAAGACCAGAGCTGAATAAAACATTTGACTTTCAAATGCAGGACTCAGGAGAAACATAAGAAGGCAAGAACGAAAGAGAAATCATGAGGATTCAATAAGATTAAATTGCTTACATTCCTACAAAGGAAGATAATACTTGTAACTTTTAAGAACTTCTTCCTTATTAGAGCAGTTAGAAGAAGTCTACATAAACAGGGGGTATAGATGTGAGTTGAATATGTTGGGATGATATCCAAATAATCAAATTAAGGGGTGAGAAAGAAGAATGCCCTGGGGGAAAGGAAAGGAAGAGGTAGAATGGGGGGGTAAATTGTCTCATAATAGAGGCAAGAAAAAAGCTTCTACATTGGAGGGAAAGTGTGTGGAGGTGGCAAGGAATGCTCGCACCTTAATCTCATCAGAATCCACTGAAAGAGGGAATGGCATACACACTCAGTAAAGTACATAAATCTCTCTTGCTTTACAGAAAATTAGGAGGAGAATGGGTTACAGAAATGGGTATGATAGAAGGGAGAGTGGATTGATGGAGGTGGTAGTCAGAAGCAAAAAGCTTTTGAACGGGGGAGGGTGAAATAAGAGAAGATAACATAAATGGGGGTAACAGGATGGAGGAAAATAGAGTTAGCAATTGTAACTGAAAAAAATATTTTAGAAGCAACTATCTGATAAAAGCCTCATTTCTCAAACACATAGAGAACTCAGGGGAGTGGAGTCAAAATTCCTAAGTGAAAGCAACTACTCATCTAAGCTCTTAGTGATACTCCTTCAGATACCTCTAAAAAGAGAATCTGACCAGATTTTCGTGGGGCAGGATCCAATAGATGACAGACTGTGGCAGATTCACAGCCCAGGACAGACTAGAAGGTCGATGGGAAAGATCTACTCCATGGGGATATGGAGGAGCACACAGTGCACACACACTGTACCAGTACATCTCTGCCATGGCAGGGCTGAAAAGGAAGCCCCATGCAGTCTCAAGAAGTGGCCACCTTGAGAAATCTCAGCTTATCAGCCCAAGATGGGAGTCCAGTGGATCCAAGTAAGTGAGAGACACGGAGCTCCATGCAACTGCAGTGGCTGCACCTGAGACTACGAGCTCACAGATTAAATGTCTATAAATAACATACTTGAACTTCTGGGAACCCAAATGGCAGAGTGATAGGTAAATACTCTCTCCTCCTCACCTTGTTGGTCTTGAAAGGATCATAAAATACTTCCCCAGAAAAGTTCTGGAACACTGGGATCAGCAGAAGGGGAAAACAGTCTCTTAGCATGTGAGGCTAGGAAAATCATTAAGGAGAGTCCCTCTTGCTGTGTCTGAAGTGTATCAGTGCAGGAGGGAGCTGTCCCAGACAACCCCATCTCATCAAATAGGGAGGAGATTTGGAGCCCAAGGGGGAGGAGGAACCTCACAACCACCAACACCAGGATCCCAGGTGTGCCTCAGCATTTCCAGGGGAATCACTAAGACACTGGGGCAGCCAAGATCATCAGCCACTGAGCTTGCCTATGCTCTAGCCCAGCAGAGGAGACCTCCTGTGGCCAAACCACCCCTCCACCACACTTAAAAAGCTAGCTCCAGGGTAAATCTGGAGAAACACAAAAAGACTTCACCTGGTCTCTGCTTTCTCACACCAGCCAACTCAGCACCAAGTAAGCTGCAGCACTTTAGCTTCTAGGTGAAAGAAGCAGAGTCTGCAACACAAAAAGCCTCAAGTTCAAGGCCCTAGAACTGCAGGGTAGAGTCCCTTCTTCCCTAGAAGCAGAGATACATTGTATAAGACAGGAAAAAGGTGATGATAATCATCATGAGTAAGAAGCAAAGCAGGAAAGAAAAGACCTTAGAATCTTGTTATGGGAACAAGGATCAAAACTCGAATACCAAAGAGGTGAGAGTCAGCATGGAAACTGTACTCCATCTGAAACTTCCAAAGGGACTACGAATTGGTTACAAGTACAATGAGCACTCTTGTAAAAACTGAAGAAGAATTTTAAAAGCCAGATTAGAGAAATAGAAGAAAAATCGGCCAATGATTTTAAAAGTATGAAAAAAGAATTCAATGAAGAAAACAGTACCTTGAAAAGGAAAATTGTACAAATCCAAAAGGAAGCACAAAATCTAACTGGAAAAATTGAGTAAATGGAAAAGCAAGTACAAAAACTAAGTGGAGACAATAAATTCTTTAAAGGAATAATCGAACAGATGGAAAAGGAAATGCAAAAATTAACTGAAGAAAACAATTTCAATAAAAATTAAAATTGAGTAAGTAGAAGCTAATGACTCTACGAGACACAAAGAATCAGTCAAACAAAATCTAAATAATGAAAAGACAGAAGAAAATGAAAAATATCTAACTGGAAAAAACAATTCACCTTGATAACAGATCCAAGAGAGAAAATCTAAGAATTAATGGCCTACGTGAAAGCCATGATGAAATAAAGAGTCTGGACAATATCTTCCAAGAAATCATCAAGAAAACTTTCCAAAAGTCTTAGATCCAGAGGGTGAAATAGTCATTGAAAAATTCCCCAGCATTAGCAAAAAGAATACAGCAACAAATCACAAAAATAACACATTATGATCAAGTAGGATTTATACCAGAAATGTAGGACTGGTTTAATATTAGGAAAACTATTAGTATTATTGATCATATCAACAAAAAATCTAACAGAAACCACACGATTCTCTCAATAGAGACAGAAAAAGTTTTTGATAAAATACAACGTCCGTTCCTATTGAAAACACTGGACAGCACAAAAATAAATGGAACTTCGCTTAACATAATAAACAGCGTCAGTCTAAAACCTTCAGCAAGCCTTTTATGCAATGGGGATAAGTTAGATGTATTTCCAAAGATCGTGGGTGAAACAAGGACGTCCATTATCACCACTATTCAATGTGGTACTAGAAATGTTAGCTATAGCACTAAGAGAAATAAAGATATTGAAGGAATTAGAATAGGCAAAGAAGAAACTAAGTTTTCACCCTTTGCAGATGACAAGATAATATATTTAGAGAATTGCAAAGAATCAAGTAAAAAACTGCTTGAAATAATATACAGTTTAGCAAAGTTGCAGGTTACAAAATAAACCCATACAAATCTTCTACATTACTATATATTACTAACAAAGCCCAACAGCATGAGATAGAAAGAGAAGTCCAGTACACAGTATAAAATATTTTGGTGTCTACCTGCCAAACAAACTCAGGGACTATATGAACACAATTGAAAAACATTTTTCACACAGATAAAGTCAGATTTAAGTAAGTGGAAAAACATTAGTTGCTCATGGGTAGGCTGAGCCAATATTAAAAAAAATGACAATTCTACCTAAATTAATTTACTTATTCAGTGCCATACCAAACAAATTATCTGATAATTATTTTCTAGAGCTGGAAAAAATAATATCAAAATTCATTTGGAAGAGCAAATGGTCCAGAATATCAAGGGAAATAATGAAAAGGAATGCTGGAAAATGTGGTCTAGCTCTACCACATCTCAAATTGTCTTATAAAGTAGCAATTATCAAAATCACTTGGTACTGGCTAAGAAACCGAAGGGCAGACCAGTGGAATAATTTAGGTAATCAAGACAGTGTAGTCAATGAATATAGCAATCTACTGTTTGATAAAACCAAGGACCCCAGCTTCTGGGATAAGAACGCACTGTTTAACAAAAATTGCTTAAAAACCTGGGTAATAGTGTGGCAGAAACTAGGCATAGACCAGTGCCTGACACCGTACACAAGAATAAAGTCCAATGGGTACATGATCTAGATATAAAGACTGACACTATAACCAAATTAATGGAATAAAGAATAGTGTACTTATCAGATTTATGGGGTATGGAAAAATTTAAGACTAAACAAGAGATTAAAAACATTATGAAATGCAAAATATGTAATTTTGACTACATTAAATTAAACAGTTTTTGCACAAACACACCCAATACAACTAAGTTTAGAAGGGAAGCAGAAAACTGGGAATGAATTTTTTGCAGCTACTGTTTGGGATAAAGGCCTCATTTCTAAAATATATAGAGAATTGAGTCAAATGTACAAGAATACAAGTCATTCCCAGATTGATAAATGGTCAAGGGGTATGAAACAAGCAGTCTTCAGAGGAAGAAATTAAAGCTATGTATAGTTATATTGAAAAATGCTCTAAATCACTATTGATTAGAGAGATGCAAATCAAAACAGTTCTGAGATACCACATCACACCTATCAGATTGGCTAACAAGACAAAACAGGAAAATGTTGTAGAAAATGTGGGAGAGTTGGAACACTAATTCATTGTTGGTGGAGCTGTGAGCTGATCCAACCATTCTGGAGAGCAATTTGAATCTATGCCCAAAGGGCAACATAAATGTGCATACCTTTTGACCAAGCAATACCACTTCTAGGACTGTATCCCCAAGAGGTTACAAAAATGGGAAACGGTCTCACATGTACAAAAATATTTATATCAGCTCTCTTGTGGTGGCCAAAATCTGGAAATCAAGTGAATTCCCATCAGCTGGTGAATGGTGAAATAAATTGTGGTATATGAATGCAATAGAATATTATTTTGCTGTAAGATATGATGAACAGGAAGAATTCAGAGAGTCTTGGAAAGACTTATATGAACTAATGCTGAGTGAAAGGAACCGAACCAGGAGAACTTTGTACACAGCAACAGCCACAGTAGGTGAGGAATTTTTCTTGTAGACTTAGTACTTCTTTGCAAAGCAAGGACTTAAAAAATTCCCAATGGTCTCTGAAGGCAAAATGCCTTCCACATCCAGAGAAAGAACTATAGAATTTGATCCCAGAATGAAGCAGATCATTTTTATTTGTAATTTGTTTTGTTTTATGATTTCTCCCATTCATTTTAATTCTTCTATGCATTTAATAGGAATGCATGCATAGAACCTATATAAAATTGTATGACGTCTTAGGGAGGTAGTGGGGAGGTAGGGAAAAAGGAGGGGAAGAGAGTGAAAAAATCTAAGATATGTGGAAGTGACTGTAGAACACTGAAAAATAAAATATTAATAATAATAATAATTGTAATAACAAACCTCATCACACCTATTAGATTGACGTACAGGACAGAAAAGGAAAATGGCAAAGGTTAGAAGGCATATAGGAAAATTGAAATATTAATGCACTGAATTGTGGACTGATTCAAACACTATGTAGAGCAATTTGGAACTATGTCCAAAGGGTCATAAATTCATGCATATCGAAGTAAAACTACACAAGGTCTATGTCCCAGAAGGGATTAAAAAAAACAAGAAGGCAAATGGCCTATACATGCAAAATTATTTAAAGCAGCTCTTTTCCGGGATCAAAGAATTGCAAACTGAGGGGATGCCCATCAATTCAGGAATGGCTGAACAAACTGTAGTGTATCATTATGATGGAATACTTTTGTGCTATAAAAAAATAATGAGCAGGATACTCTTAGAAAAACATGGAAAGACTTACATGAATGGACAGAGAGTGAAATGAGTAAAAACAGGAGAATACTGCGCACAGTAACAGCAGTATTGTATTATGATCAACTATAAATGACTTAGCTGTTCTCAGTAATACAACAATCCAAGACAACTATGCAAGACTTGAAAATGGTATCCATTTGCAGAGAAAGAGCTGATGGACACTGAATAAAGATTATAACATACCTTTTTAATTATTTTGTTCTGTGTTTTCTTATATAATATGACTAATATGGAAATATATTTTGTAGTGTGTGTGAGTGTTCTTCCTTCGTTGCCGAAGAAGACCATGGCATCAGAGAAATGATGATAGGACTTGCACTTGACTTTGTTTTGAGTGAGAGAGTGCAGTGCAGGTAACCAGCCTCACTTCTCCTTCAGAGCCATCTGAATCCAGTGACCAGATATTCATCAGGGTGACTGGAGACGACCCAGGATGAGGCAGTTGGGATTAAGTGACTTGCACAAGGTCACAAGGTTAGTGAGTGTCAAGTGTCTGAGGTGAGATTTGAACTCAGGTCCTCCTGACTCCTGCAGTGGTGCTCTATCTACTGCACCACGTAGCTGCTCCCATTGTAGTATATACATATTTATAACCACTATCAAATTCCTTGCCTTCTCAGTGAAGAGTTTGAGGAAGGATGCAGGGAGAATATTTGGAAATCAAAATTTTAAAAACAAATGTCAAAACTTCTTTTTACCCATAATTAGGGGAAAATAAATTATTAAATAATTTAAATAAAAGAAGCTTCCATTGCAAATCCACTCAACAAACAATGAAGACGCAAACAATCATCTATATCCAAGTTTTGTCGACAGTCAAATTCCAGAATCTTTTTTCCGTTAAAATGAAAAATGTGACTGTAAGTCAAGAACATGATTTCCTCAGGTTTCTTTGAAAGACGCTGACCCGAAAGTTTGATTAAAAAGGCAAATAGCCTGAATGAATATTGTTTATTCCGTTGAAATTAGTGGATACATGGCCACGGAGCCAGAGAAGTAAATCTCTGACTGAATGTTACAGGAATGACCAGGTTTAAAACTTTTTTTAGCACAATCCAAGGATGTCTGTGTCCCTTGGAGTTATGGTCCCTATATGTGTTTACCTATTCCATGAGAAAGGAATTTTCTTAACTGAATAGGTTGTAAATACAGTAAAATAAAAGAATTGACAAAGTATCAATTGAAAGCACAAACCAGAATATCTGTATTTTCATTACCATTAGCAAGACATAACATAGTTTATATCCACAATATATTTAGATACGGAAAAACTCCCATTGTTCAAAATAGTGTCTCAGGTTAAGGGTCTCATAATGTATGTTGTCAGTTTCTTCTCGCTTTGTTGACATAGGAAGGGGTGCTTTCTGAGTTTACTTCAGAGAACAAAAGAGTTTTAGTGCCAGGCCAGTCTTCTGATGGATTATTTGAAGCTCTGGCCCTTACTAAAGTCTAAAAATGATATTAAATATTATCAAGGACAATATTAATTTGGAGAGAGTAATTTAATTGTCTTTAACTAAAAAGAAGTTTTATATTCATAACTTATGTGTTATAAATGCTTTCAGCTTACTCTCCGGCCAGATGAGACCAGATGATACAAATGTTCTTTGTGAAAGTACGTAACTATTCATTCATCACTACTCCCACAACAAACAGAAATGAATATATTTTGAGAAAATACCAATGAAAATACATTGTCATAACTGATCATATTATTATGGCAAATATACTCTTCTGTTGGCACAGAAGGCAGCAAATTACGGAGGGAAAGTGCATGTTTCTTAACCAGCGAAGCAGAAGAAAGAGAAAGAAAACATGAAGAACAAGGATGAGAAAAAGAGAAAAGGGAGGAGGAAAAAGAATGAAAAGAGAAAAGCAAACTCTCACACTGAATTATTATAAAAAATTATTTTAGCTCATAGTTGCAAAGAATTATTCTTTTCATTTCCTTTATTATTCCACAGATTGTTATGGGTCTGTTCTTGGTTTGGACTCGTGACTGTTCTATTCAGTCAGAATAATGTAATGAATGTATATTGTACTTTTACATAACAACAACAATAAATATTTATCATTTAAAGTTTAAAAAGTACTTTATGTCTCTCATGTCGTAAGATCTCCACAATGATCCTGTTTGAAAGGGTTTAATGTTACTCGAATTTTAAAGATGAAGTTATGGGGGAGCTGAGTATGGATGACAGAGTAACAGCATGGACTTTCTAGAGCTCTCCTGCAAAGCCCAGCTAAATACATGTAAAAAATGACTATAAACAAATTCTAGAGTTGCAGAACCCACAGAATGAAGGAGTGAAGCAAATCTCCAGCTCACAATAGCCTGGAAGGTCTCCAGGACGTATCTATTGCACTACGCTGGGAGCAGAGCACAGATCAGCGTGGGCTGGGAGTGCACAGAGGGGAAATGAGCCAGCCTTGGAAGAGTGCATCTCTCACACCTGTGGTAGTTTCCAGACTTCGTGGCCTCGGAACGCTGAGGGTAAATTGTAAGGTTGGTGGGCAAAGCCTGTGGGACCAGTGCAAGAGAGTAGAGTGGTTCGGCCCGATTCGTGGGTGGAAGGGGCAGAGGAAACTTCAGCAGCCACAGCAGCAGCAGGGTAGCAAAAGCCAATGTTTATGGAGCTCTAGGCCCACGGATTGTGGGGGGATTGAGGGGCTGAGAGTACACCCTCCACCCTCACAGGAAGCAGAGAACTACCTTGACAAAGAACTCAAAAGTCAAGTAAATGGCTGGGGAAATGAGCAAAAACTAGAAAACGTATCAGATTATAAAATCTTACATTGGTGACAAGGAAGACCAAAGCATGCAAAGAGAAGAAAACAAAGTCAACAGTCCTCCATCCAAAGACTTCAAGAAAAATATGAATTGGTCTCAGGTCACTGAGAAGCTCAAAAAGGATTTTGAAAAACAAGTAAAGAGAAGTAGAGCAAAAATTGTGAAGAAACATGAGTGATCCAAGAAAATCATGAGAAATGAATCAACTACTTGCTAAAGGAGACCCAAAAAATACAGAAGAAAATATCACTTTAAAAAATAGGCTAATCCAAAAGGCAAAAGAAATCCAAAAAGCCAATGAGGAGAATGCCCTTAAAAACAGAATTGGCCAGATGGAAAAGGAGATTCAAAAGCTCATTGAAGAAAATAATTCCTTAAAGATTAGAATGGAACAGGTGGAAGCTAATGACTTTATGAAAAATCAAGAAATTGTAAAACAAAACCAAAGGAATGAAAAACTAGCAGATAATGTGAAATATCTGAATGGAAAAACAACTGACCTGGAAAATAGATCCAGGAGAGACAATTTAAAAACTAAGGGACTTCTTGAAATCCATGATCAAAAAAGAGCCTAGACATCATCTTTCGTTAAATTCTCATGGAAAACTGCCCTGATATTCTAGAACCAGAGGGCAAAATAAATATTGAAAGAATCTACCGATCACCATCTGAAAAAGATCCAAAAAGAGAAACTCCTAGGAATATTGTGGCCAAATTCCAGAGTTCCCAGGTCAAGGAGAAAATATTGCAAGCAGCTAGAAAGAAACAATTCAAGTATTGTGGAAATGCAATCAGGATAACACAAGATCTAGCAGCTTCTACATTAAGGGATCAAAGGGAGTGGAATAGGATATTCCAGAAGTCAAAGGAACGAGGACTAAAACCAAGAATCACCTACTCAGAAAAACTGAGTATAATACTTCAGGGGAAAAATTGGTTGGAGAGATGGGGAGAAAATATGTCACTCAAAATCTTGTGGAAATGAATGCTGAAAACTAAAAATAAATGCATAAATTTAAATAAAAAAGCATGAAGAAATGGAGGCAGGTAATAAAGACACCTGATTTGGATGGAGTCCTAGAACAAGACATAGGACGGACATTATATCACATAATTTGAGAGATGATCACAACTTGAAAATACAAGGTGTTCTGTTTAAAGGAATGTAAATTTTTATCCATTGAACACTGAACTACCTTGAACTATCTTTGAGAAAATGGTATTTAATATAGTGATAGATTTTGAGATAGATAGATAGATAGATAGAACCTCCCACCCAAATTTTGTAATGCAGATGGCCACCTCTCCTGTACACACAGGGGTTAAAATAGGAGCCTCATGATGATCTATGAAGTATGAAAGCCAGCTATTCAGAATTTGGGGTTTCCTTGGAAACAGACCAGTCTCCACGGCAACTGGTGATTAGGTTCAACTGATGCTGCCTTCCCAGACACTGAATACTTCCTCAGCAAAGTAAGTCTAAAGGAGAGACTCCTGGCTGGAGACCCTAATGAAAACCTTTCCTGCCCTAGAAATTTTACCAGTGTTATCTTACTTTTAAACTAAAAGGGAAAAGACAGAATTCAGATGAATTGTCTCAGGAGGAGCACAGTAATCCTTAATGGACTACTTCAGCACCCCTCCTCCTCTCTCTCCACATTCCTAGAAGAGATGTCCAAATTGATCTCTGAATTCCTTCCTGACGTCAACATCGGAACCTACCTCAGAAACTTTGGCAGCATTCCTTCTTCCCTCCCCCCTTCAATGAGCAGCAGACATGGATTGTTTCCAGTAATTTCAGAAGAGAGCTGGAGAAAGACAGTGGTAATGAAAGTGTGCTGCCTTCTGCCTGGTGCCAGCCCTCGGTCAGTAACCCTCAAATTTTTAGAAACTCTACCCAAGTTACCTCCCACATTTCCCCAAACACAGAAGGAAAGGAGAACCAGGGGAGGAATTAGGCAGGGAACTAGGTCTGCTGTTCTCAACCCAAACCAGAGGGTTTTCCCTTGTTAGATCCCTGTGAATGAGTAGAGATTACAGGTCAGTGGTAAAGAGATTTGGAGATAGAGGAGTGGTCAGTTGAGGCGTTGTTAAGATCATACTTTTCTTAATTTATATTTTTATTTATTTCACTTTTAACATTCATTTTCACAAAATTTTGGGTTCCAAATTTTCTCCCTTTTTGTCCCCTCCCCCCACCCCAAAACACCGAGCATTCTAATTGCCGCTATCTGCCAATCTGCCCTCTCTTCTATCATCCCTCTCTGCCCTTGTTTCCATCCTACACCCCTTTACCTGTATTTCTTATTTCCTAGTGGCAAGAACAGTACTCGACAGTTGTTCCTAAAACTTTGAGTTCCAACTTCTCTTCCTCTCTCCCTCCCCACCCCTTTCCTTTGGAAGGCAAGCAATTCAATTTAGGCCAAATCTGTGTAGTTTTGCAAATAACTTCCATAATAGTAGTGTTGTGTAAGACTAACTATATTTCCCTCCATCCTATCCTGTCCCCCATTACTTCTGTTCTCTCTTTTGATCTTGTCCCTCCCCATGAGTGTTGACCTCAAATTGCTCCCTCCTCCCATTGCCCTCTCTTCCATCATCCCCCCCCACCCTGCTTATCCCCTTATTCCCCACTTTCCTGTACTGTAAGACAGGTTTTCATACCAAAATGAGTGTGCATTTTATTCCTTCCTTTAGTGGAATGTGATGAGAGTAAACTTCATGTTTTTCTCTCACCTCCCCTCTTTATCCCTCCACTAATAAATCTTTTGCTTTCCTCTTTTATGAGAGATAATTTGCCCCATTCCGTTTCTCCCTTTCTCCTCCCAATATATTTCTCTCTCACTGCTTGATTTCCTTTTTTAAAGATATGATCCCATCCTCTTCAATTCACTCTGTGCACTCTGTCTCTATGTGTGTGCGTGTGCGTGTGCATGTGTGTGTGTGTAATCCCACCCAGTACCCAGATACTGAATAGTTTCAAGAGTTACAAATATTGTCTTTCCATGTAGGAATGTAAACAGTTCAACTTTAGTAAAGTCCCTTATGACTTCTCTTTGCTATTTGCTTTTTCATGCTTCTCTTCATTCTTGTGTTTGAAAGTCAAATTTTCTTTTCATCTCTGGTCTTTTCATCAAGGATGCTTGAAAGTCCTCTATTTCATTGAAAGACCATTTTTTCCCCTGAAGTATTATACTCAGTTTTGCTGTGTAGGTGATTCTCGGTTTTAGTCCTAGTTCCTTTGACTTCTGGAATATCCTATTCCATGCCCTTCAATCCCTTAATGTGGAAGCTGCTAGATCTTGTGTTAACCTGATTGAATTTCCACAACACTTGAATTGTTTCTTTCTAGCTGCTTGCAATATTTTCTCCTTGACCTGGGAACTCTAGAATTTGGCCACAATGTTCCTAGGAGTTTCTCTTTTTGGATCTCTTTCAGTCTGTGATCTTTGGATTCCTTGAATACTTATTTTGCCCTCTGGTTCTAGAATCTCAGGGCAGTTTTCCTTGATAATTTCATGAAAGATGGTGTCTAGGCTCTTTTTCTGATCCTGGCTTTCAGGTAGGCCCATAATTTTTAAATTGTCTCTCCTGGATCTATTCTCCAGGTCAGTTGTTTTTCCAATGAGATATTTCACATTATCTTCCATTTTTTCATTCTTTTGGTTTTGTTTTGTGATTTCTTGGTTTCTCATAAAGTCATTAGCTTCCATCTGTTCCATTCTAATTTTGAAAGAACTATTTTCTTCAGTGAGCTTTTCAACCTCCTTTTCCATTTGGCTAATTCTGCTTTGGAAAGCCTTCTTCTCCTCTTTGGCTTTTTGAACCTCTTTTGCCAATTGAGTTAGCCTATTTTTCAAGATGTTCTTTTCTTCAGCATTTTTTTGGGTCTCCTTTGGCAGGGTGTTTACTTGGTTTTCATGCTTTGCTTGCATGTCACTCAATTCTCTTCCCACTTTTTCCTCCACCTCTCTAACTTGATTTTCAGAATCCTTTTTGAGCTCTTCCATGGCCTGAGCCCATTGGGTGGGCTGGGATACAGAAGCCTTGACTTCTGCATCTTTCCCTGATGGTAAGCATTGTTCTTCCTCATCAGAAAGGAAGGGAGGAAATGCCTGTTCACCAATAAAGTAACCTTCTATAGTCTTATTTTTTTTTTCCTTTTCTGGGCATTTTCCCAGCCAGTGACTTGACTTCTGAGTGTACTCTCCACCCCCACCTCGCCTCCAGATTCACCCAGCTAGCCCTTGGGGTCTGAGATTCAAATGCTGCTTCCAGCCTCAGGGCTTTTGGCGGGGGGCAGGGCTGCTATTCAGTGTGAGATTAAGTTTAGGTGCTCAGATGGGGGCAGGGCTGCCTCACGGGGCTCAGTTCCCTCAGAGGGTTTATGCAGAGACCTTCAACAATGGATCCGAGCTCCTGCCTGCTTTGGGAAACCCGGTCTGCTGCCACCTCCACTGCTGCCTCCCGAGGGGTCCTGAGTTATGGAGGCACCCCACTTCCCTCTCGACCCTCCAAAGAGACTCTCTCACCGACCCTTGTCCCCTGTGGGTGGAGGGACCCTTGCGGCTGCTGGAGATTCCATCCCTGAAGCCTGCTCGGATCTGCTCCTTTCAGCGCTGTGCTGCCAAGGCAGGGTCGGGCTCTGCTCTGGGTCCGGGGCGCGACGGACCTTCTGTGAGAGGTTTTCAGGCTCTCTGGAGCACAAATCTCATCCGCTCCATTCTGTGGCTTCTACCGCTCCAGAATTTGCCAGTGGTTCTATTTTTTACAGGTATTTTATGGGCAGTGGGTTCGGAGCTAGCCTACGTGTGTCTTTCTACTCCACCATCTTAGCTCCACCCCACCCCCCCCAAGATCATACTTTCTAAGAAGTTCCCTATTCTGCCCACACATCATCTAGAAGCCTTGTGGACAATATTCACAATTTCCTGTGTCAGCATCCCTCTAGTGTCAATGTACTGAGTTTCTCAGGAAATTCTTTGTCCACTGTCTCTTTTTCCAACCAGATTATAGGAATGAACTCAGCAGGCCAGATAATAGACAGGATTATTCCAGTGCTGAAGGAGTCCATGGACTCTTACTTGTACAACCTCATGAGGATGGGTTGCACTGAACCATCCTCACTTGCCATAGTAGCCTCTACTTTAGACCAATGGCACACTTGTGGTCATGAATTCTCAAAGACAGAAGTCAGGCATATCAATCCCAAAGGCATTTCAGTAATATGTATTGATTTTGTGATTAAGGATTGTTTCTTTCATTATATTTATTACCCCCCTTCCCAGCCTTGGAAATTGCCTGGGAAGATAGGTGCTTAATAAATTTTTGTTGACTAACTGACTTGGCTTGAACAGGAATGTATTCCTCTGGTGTTTGCCACTGCTTATTCTATGGATAAGCAGCCTTCTAGCCACTGAAATACAGGTTGGCTTTACTCAGTAGAAACCACCAAAGCTCCCTTGTTTAAATCCTATCGTAGGGAACAGAATGATTGTAAAGAGGCTTGGTCATTTGCCCAAAATATCAAAGAAAGAGGGAAAAGACTGACATGCATAAAAAAATAATTCTACCTTTTTTATGCTGGCAATGAATCAGAATATGAGGAGTTACTCTTCAGTTGGGGAATGGCTCAACAATTTAAGATATATAAATGTATTGGCACACTTCCAATTCTTTTATTACTTATTCTTTAAGTATTGATAAAGTAATTTGCTGCATAAAAACTTGAGAACATGTATGAACTTGATAGAGGAAAATGAATAGAATCAGGAGAATAATTTAAAAAATGATATTATAAAAAATAGTCTGCTTTGGAAGACTTAAAAAATGTGTTCTAGGAAATGATCAACCACAATTCCTGAAGGACTCATGATGAATAATGCTATCTGCATCTGAAGAGCCAGCAGTGAGAAATTCAGAACACAGACTGAGGCATAATTTTTTGGACATGGCTAGTAGAGGAACTTGTTTTGCTTACTGTACATGTTTATAAGGGTTCTACTTTTTTTATTTCTCAGTGAATGGGGAGAGGTATGTGGTGCATTTGAGGAAGGGCAGAAGAGAGGTAGAAAGTACATCTGACAACATAATTGAATTCCAAAAAACAAAGAGTTCCTTGTTCAAAATTGCTTATTATTTTTTAATTCTATCCAGAAGTGTTCTTCCATAAAAAAAGGTAATTAATTTAACTGGGTAGGAAAATCAGTGCAGCTCTATCCTTACCTCCATGGTGTTCTCCCAGGCTGATCTTCTATGATCTAAGGATTATTTGTCATTCAGTATTTCATATCCCTTTGAACTCGGTCCTTCAATCCCCTCAAGTCTCTTCCAGCTCTAGTGGTTTTGTTTTCTAGAGGCCTTGAACTAAAACAAGATTTTAGGTTCCTGGGAGCAGTAAACTGGGACATCAAGCCAAGAAAAGCCACCTATCTACCTCCAAGCTCTCTTCTTTACACAAAGTAAGAGTACAAGATACCCTCACCACAATTTCTAAAGTCACCATACTGCACCTGGTGTTACTGGGACTTTTTGTTCATCTGGAAGACCTGACTGTGAACCTTCTCCCACAGTCCTCAACCCAAAATGCTTCTCTTCCAAGAGAGAAGGTTATGAAACCCTAGCGGAGGTGTCAAATAAAACCACAATTTTCCATAAACTCTGTTTTAATTCCTTGATGTTATAAAACAAAAGTTCTAAAAGTGAACATATAAAGGATCATTTTTGGAGGACAGAATGGGAAAGAAACCAACTCCTGTAAAAGAAAGAATTAGGTAGATAATAAAAAGTTTAAGTGAAAAAACTTGCTCACATAACAAGCTAATTGCAAAGTAGATAGGACCAGACAGATCAATATCTCCAGGAGACAGCCCAGATACAGAACAAGATCAAGAGACTGAAATAGGTCCCAAAATGTTAGCTGTCTCTTGTCACAAACAAACAACCTGGAAGACATGGCTGGACGACGTGATTTAAATCTCACTATTCTACTTGAAAACCTTAAAGAAATAATCCTGGATATATTAAGTATTTCAAGTAATTTCACACCAAGTGTGAATTAAAATAGAAAACAAACAAACAAACAAATAAAAAGCACTTGTCAGCTTCTCACAGTAAGGTCATATTGTAAACTCCAAAAAAAAAAAAAAAAAAGGATCTTATCCACAATTCAGAGCCTCAAATTCAGAAAAAAAATACTAAAACAAAGGGAGGAAGAGTAGCTATATCAAGGTGCCATGGTCAGGATCAATCAAGATTTAATAGCTATCCCTGTAAAGGATGCGAAAGATTAGAAGAAAGTATTCCAAAAGACAGAAGCTAAAGCAAAACAACTCACTGTAACCTAAGTAGTAAAGCGGAGTATAGTACTGGGGGGAAGGGGACAAATATAGCTTTACTGAATGGAATGGAATAAGGATTTCAGCGCCTGCTCTGTGCAGTGTGGTTGTGCTTATTGTTTGTCTTTCATTCTCGAAGAGGACCATGACATCATATAATTTTGAACACATGGATAGGATTATGTGACAACTCATTCGTATTCTAATGAAAGAAAAAGCACATCTCCCCTCAGAACTCTTCTGTATTCAAAGGTACCTTCTGACATCAAAATCAAAGGGTTGGAACCAAGATGGTGGAATAGAAAGATGCACATACTCTAGCTCTTCCCTCACAGCCCATAAATACCTGTGAAAAATGACTCTCAACAGATTCTAGAGAAGAAGAGGCCACAGAACTACAGAGTGAAGGAGATTTCCAGCCCTGGGTAGACAGGAAGGCTGATAGGAAACATCTATCGCATCAGGCATGGAGGGGAGTGCAGCACAGCCTTGGCCACCCAACACCAGGAGAAACAGGACCAGAACAGGACTGGAACTGGCCTCTGGGACAGAATCCCCAGCAGCAGTGGAGATTTTCAGATCCCTCAACCCACAGACACAGAGGGCAGCTTCAAAGGTCAGTCCTTTTTTACCTAGGTGACAAGGGAACAGGGTCCTCCTCTAATTCCAGCCCCAGGTGGTGGCAGTGGTCACTGCAGTATCAGCAGCAGTGGAGACAGCAACAGCGTCCATTTGTGGAGCTCTGGGCCTAGAGCCGCTGTGGGACTTGAGCAGCTAATCTGAACCTCAGCCCTTAGCACTGTCCCAGGGACTGGCATGCTGGAGGTAACTGTGGAGAGGGAATTCTACTATTCGTAGATTCTGGGCAGAAAAGCTTTGGTAGCTCCCAGACCAGTGTTCAGGCCCTTGATTGTGCCACATTGGAGGAACTGAGAATTTTTAAGTCCCCAGAGTATACCCTCCTCCTGACAAGGGACTCAAAACTCAAATACCTGGCTGGGAAAGTGCCCAAAAAAGGGAAAAAATATAGAAGGTTACTTTCCTGGTGAACAGATATTTTCTTCCATTCTTTCAGATGAGGAAGAACAATGTATACCTTCAGAGGAAATCAAGGCTTCCATAATTTCCAAAATAAATATGCAATTATCTCAGGCCATGAAAGAGCTCAAAAGCATTTTGAAAATCAAGTAAGAGAGGTGGAGGAAAAGCTGGGAAGAGAAATGAGAGCAATGCAAGAAAATCATGAAAAGCAAGTCAACAACTTGTTAAAGAAGACCCAACATACTGCTGAACAAAATAACTCCTTTAGAAATCGGCTAAGTCAGTTGGCAAAAGAGGTACAAAAATCCAATGAGGAGAAGAATGCTTTAAAAAGCAGAATTAGCCAAATGGAAAAGGAGGTTCAAAAGCTCACTGAAGAAAATAGTTTCTTACAAATTAGAATGGAACAGACGGAAGCTAATGACTTTATGAGAAACCAAGAAATTACAAAACCAAACCAAAAAATGAACAAATGGAAGATAATGTGAAATACCTCATTGGAAAAACAACTGACCTGAAAAAATAAATTCAGGAGACACAATTTAAAAATTATGGGACTACTTGAAAAGCTAGATCAAAAGAAAGTCTAGACATCATGTTTCGTGATTAAGGAAAACTGCCCTGATATTCTAGAACGAGAGGGCAAAATAAATATTGAAGGAACGTGCTGATCACCTCCTGAAAGAGATACAGAAAGAGAAACTCCTAGGAATATTGTAGCCAAATTCCAGAGTTCTCAGGTCCTGGAGAATATATTGGAAGCAGCTAGAAAGAAAAAATTCAAGTGATGTGGAAATACAATCAGGATAACACAAGATCTATCAGCTTCTACATTAAGGGACTGAAAGGCATGGAATGTGATATCCCAGAAGTAAAAGAAATTACAAAGAAAACCAAGAATCACCTCCCCAGCAAAACTGAATATAATACTTCAAGGGTCATTCAATGAAATAGAGAACTTTCAAGCATTCTTAATGAAAAGACAAGAGCTGAATAGAAAATTTGCCTTTGAGACACAAGAATCAAGAGAAGCATGAATAGGTAAACAAGAAAGAAAAATCATAAGGGACTTATTGAAGTTGAACTGCTTACATTCCTACATGGAAAGATAACATTTGTAACTCTTGAAACTTTTCTCAGTATTTGGGTAGTTGCAGGGATTATACATACATGCATACATATATACATATACACACACACATATATATGTATATATATGTGTGTATATATATATATATAAATGCATATATGTATGTATGTATACACACACATACTAATATACAGAGAGAGAGCACAGTTAGTCGAATAGGAAAAGATCATATGTAATAAATTAAAATTGATGAGTGAAATAGGAATATATTGGGAGAAGAAAGGGAGAACTGCAGTGGGGAAAATTATCTCTCATAAAAGATGCAAGAAAAAGCTTTTTCAATGGAATTGAAAAGGGGAGTGGTGAGGGGGGAAAAGTGGCTCAAGGAAAGAATAACATGCACAGTCAATTTGGTATGAAAACCTGTTTTTCACTACAGGAAAGTAGGGGAGAAGGGGATAGACAGGGTGGGGGATATGATGTTAAGAAGGGCTAATGGAAAGAAGGAGCAATCAGAAGTAAATACTCTTTGGGAGAGACAAGTCAAAAGAGAGAATATAAGAAATGGGGGACAGGATAAGATGGCGAGAAATATAGTAAGTTTTACACAACATGACTACTATGGAAGTCATTTGCAAAGCTACACATATATAACCTATATTGAATTGGTTGCCTTCTCAGTGGGGATGGGTGGGGAGGAAGGAAGGAAGCAAAGTTGGAACTCAAAGTTTTAGGAACAAGTGTTGAGAATTGGTTTTGCATACAACTTGGATATAAGATATACAAATAATGGCTTATAGAAATTTATCTTGCACTACCAGACAAGAGAGAAGACAGGGATAACAAAAGAGAGGTGGGATAGAAAGGAGGGCAGATTGGTAGAAGGGGTAATCAGAACAGTCGGCGTTTTGAGGTGAGGCGAGGGGAGAGATGGGGACAATATTTGGAACCCAAAATTTTGTGGAAATGAATGCTGAAAACTAAAAATAAATAAGAAAAAATTAAAAAAATCAAATTTAGAGGAATATTTTTGGCTAAATTTGCAGCTTCCTAATCAAATAAAAAATACCGCAAGCTGTCAGAAGACAAGAATCAAAATGCCAAGAAGCCAATCACCAATGCACAAGATTTAATAGCCACTATTATAAAAAGGTTAGAGAATGTACGGAGTACCATATCCAAGAAAGCAAATATATGTACACCTATATGTGTGTGTATGTGTTTGTGTGTGTATGTGTGTGCATACATACGTATGTATGTATGTATGTATGTATGTATGTATGTATGTATGTATGTATGTATGTATGTATAGGTTCACAACCAAGAAACTTGCCCAGCAAAACTGTGAATAAATTTACAGTCGATTTGGAGATGGGATGAGGAGAATGGATTAGTAGTGAAATAGAGAATTTCCAAAAATTCCTGATGTGAAGGCCAGAGCTGTGCAGGCTCTGCTGTAACTTTGAAATACAAAGACTAGAATGGAGGGAAAAATATAAGTGTAAATACGAATGAGAAACTATGGAGATCTGAAGAAGAATAAGTTCTTTTCCTTCTAATACATTTGATGATGCATTTCAATTCCCTCTCCCTACTAAACCCTATCACCTTATTTTTTTTTAATTTTGCTTTAATTTGTGGAACAAAACAAGCATATTCATAATTGTGAAAAAGATGATTTCACATGAAACTGCAAATATGCTATGGATAACTTCCTATTCCTTTCAAATATACCACAACATTACCATGCAAATTTATTTTTTTCTTCAGTTCTCCCCACCCTAGAGATGGTTACCATTATAGACATAAATAGGTATATATGGAAAATTATTCAGTATATACTTCTATTTATCTGTTCTTTCTCTGAATGTAAATAGTGTCTTTCTTCATATGTCCCTCTTAGTTCATTTGGGTATCTATAATAATCAAAAATAACTTGTTTGTTCAAAGTCATTCTGAAAGAAATGTTGTTAATATGTACAGTATTCTCTTGGTTTTGCTCATTTTTTTCTTCATTTTTTTGTGCAAATCTTTCCATGCTTCCTTTTTATTACTGAAATTTAAATACACAATAAGAAAAGAAAAAATATAAATTTAAATACATAATAAGAGAAGAAAAAAGCATGTCGCATACAACAGAACATAAGAGAAGATTTTATATATATATATATATATATATATGTATACATATACTTATATATGGCAATGAATTTCCATTTCAGGAAAGTGTATATAATAATTACTATGTTATGTTGAGAGTTGTCCATCTTTTCTTTGTTTCCTTGTTAGTTTTCTTTTGCTTTCTGCTGTGTACACTTTTATTTTGTTCTTTTTTCCCCTTTCTCCCCCAACCCTGCAAAGGCCACAATCAAGCTCTGACAAAGATACATACATACATGCATACATATGTGTATATATATATATGTATATATACGTACATACATATATATATATGTGTATATATGCATATGTATATATATATACATATACACATATCCTTCCCTTCAGTTCCCCTCCCTTCCTTTCCCTTCCCTTCCTTCTCTTCTTCTCCCTTCCCTTCCTCTCCCTTCCTTTTCTCCTTTCTTTCCCTTATATATACATACATACATATATAGACTTATACTTTCCCTAACAAATTCTACTTCTGATCTTTGCGTTTATATTTGTGTGTATCTCTTATTTCCTATCCCTCCTAACTCCTCTACTTCACTTCTTCCCTCTCCCTTGCCCTCCTATTTCTTAACCTAGACTCCTCCAAGGATCCTTCCCTTATCCCCCTATTCCCATTAATCTAAACCCCCTTCTATACCCGCCTTTAACCCATTCCCTCACCCTTCCTTCTAGAGATCCCTCCTTTATCCTCTGGCCCTCCCTATCCTCTTCTTTATGAATTTAGCTTTTTAATTCTCTTCTAGGTATGTATGTATTGCTCACTCTTGAACCTATTCCTGATGAAAGTAGGTTTCCAGAACTAACAGCCCTCCTCCACCACCTATTTTCTCTGTGTCATTTCTTCTCATACCTCATTTACCCCAATCTTTCTTATTAACTATCCAATTACTAACAACATTCTTAGACATACGTTTTACATTTTGTTTTCAGAAGAGGTTAACAGTCTCTCCGTATTGAGTCCCTTGTAATTAGTCTTTGTTATGTACCTTATCTTTCTCTTGTTTGTTGTATGTCAAATCCTCTACTGAGTTCAGGTTGTTTTTTTTTAACAACGTTCTGAAAGTCTGACAGTTTATTAAATGTCCATTTTCTTTCATTCAGGATTATGCTTAGCTTTTCTGGGTATGATATTTTTGCCAGAACCCCAATTCTTTTGCTCTCTGATACATAGTATTCCAAAACCTTCAGTCTTTTAATGTCACCACTGCTAGATCTTGTGTGATTCTAATGGTGGCACTGTTGTATTTAAATTGTTTTTTTCTTGTTCATAATATTTTATCCTTGAGCTGGGGTTTTCAGAATTTGATGATAATATTCCTATGCGTTTTTTGCACAGTGTCTCTTTCAGGTTGTGATCAAATGATTTTTTTTCTATTTCTACTTTCGACTCTTCCTCAAATGTTTCAGGACAATTGTCTTTAATTATTCCTTGTATTATGATATCAAGATTTGTTTTTTGACCAAACCTTCCAGGGAGGCTGATTATTTTTATGTTTTCACTTCTTGATATGTTCCCCAGATCAGTTGTTTTTCTTATGAGACATTTCACGTTCTATACTATTGTTTTATTTTTACAAAAACTATTTTGTTTCATTATTTCTCAGTCTCTTGCAACTTTGCTGACTTCCCCTTGCGATATTCTGATTTTCAAGAAATTGTTTTCTTCCTTAAGATTCTGAATCGCCTCATTTAATTGGTTGACTTATTTGTCTAATATTCTTCCTCTTGGATTACTCTTATTTATTTTTTAAAGATTTTCCTCAGTCTTTCTCATTTGATTTTAAAAGTCTTTTTAAAGTTCTTCTATGAATTCTTTTTAAGCAGGTAAACATTTGATATTACTCTTTTGGATACAAGAGGGTTTCTTTGCTTCAATATCCTCCTGTGAAGAGGAAGCCCAGGCTTCTCCAAATCTATGTAACTCTCTATAGTTGAATTTTTTTTTCTCCTTTGTCTGTGCATTTTCTTTTTATTTGCAATGGCTCAATTTTTATAATTAATTCTATTCCTGGAGTATGGGGGAAGGTGCCTCTGGCCTCAGATCCTCCTTCAGTCCTCCCCCTACCCTGGAACTGGAACCAAGACTTCCAACCTCCTGGACATGCTCACAGCTAGCCAGGTCCCAACCCACTGCTTCTACACTCATCAAGCAGGTGCTTGTTCCTTCTCACACCAAGGTACATCTCTGCAACACAACTGGGTCTAGTGTTCCTTGTCAGTAGATGTTCCCTTGATCTTCCTGGCTCAGATGCCCCCACCACCCTCACTGTCGTGAAGTAAAAGTTCCTGATCTGGGGTCAAGGCAGCCTCCCAACTGAGATAGCCCCAGGGCCTGCTGCTTGTTGTTTAAAGGGAGCTAGTACGAAGCCTGGAGGTGTTTACTCTTCACAGGGACCATATCTAGTGGTGGGATGTTCTTAAAGTCGTCTCAGATTGGCCCAGGAAGACTCCTTTTCTACCCCTACTCTTATTTATTTTTCCCTGCTCAGTATTCGCCCTGAGGTGTTATTCATCTCTTTTGTGGGAGAAAATCTTTAGAGACGGGAATTTTCTGACCTACTCTGCCATGTTCCCAGCAGGCTCTCCCAAGTGTCTTTCAAAAATGATTAAGCTCATAATTTCTTATAGCACAATAGCATCCCATCTCATCATATAGCACAACTTGTTTAGTCATTCCTCAATTCATGGACATCCTTGCAATTTCCAGTTCTTTGCCCCAACAAATCCTATTCATTGAATGGGTATATCTCACTCAAAGTGAGAACGTGAGAAAACCTTAGCCTGAAAGGGCCTAGGTCTCCCATTGCATCCTGGGAATATCTGGTGACTGGACCTAGGTGGCTCAGGAGAAGAAAGTGAGGCTGGTGACCTTGCACAGCCCTCCCTCACTCAAAACAAAATCATCTGCCAGTCATGTCGTCATCTCCATGCCATGGTCCTCTTTGAGAACGAAGGACAAATACAACCTGTGAATGAGTAGCATCTCCTCGCCTGCATGGTCCTCTTTGAGAACGAAGGACAAATACAACCTGTGAATGAGTAGCATCTCCTCGCCTGCCCTCCCCTTCCCTCTCCTCTGGTGTTCCACCCAGGGTAGGTACCCTCCATGGCCAAGAGCTGCCTTTTTCTTTTGACTTTATTGGCTACATTTTTTGCTCAAAGATGAAACCTTAAACCCAATGCACTCTGGAGCTCATAGACTGGACCACAAGTCCCCATCCACCTAGCACTGAGTAATAATTGTTTCTTTTTTTTACCTAGGAACACTGAGGGGCTACCTTTTCCACTTTGATTTTTTTTTAATAAAAGGGGCCATCCCTTTAGTAACTTAAATAAGCCTATTCATTGAATGGGTGTATTTCACTCAAAGTGAGAATGTGATAAGACTTTAGCCTGAAAGGGCCAGGGTCTCCAACTGCATCATGGGCCATCTCTAGTAGTCCTGATGAATGCCGAGTCATTGGATATGGATGGCTCAGGAGAAGAAAGTGAGCTTGGTGACCTTGCACAGCTCTGCCTCCCTCAAATCAATGTCAACTGCCAGTCACAGCATCATCTTGATGTCATGGTCCTCTTTGAGAATGAGGGATAAACACAACAACAGCAGCAGGAGTTATGTACCACAGTTTGTTTAAACATTGCCCAATTTACGGGCAGCTACTTTGTTTCCAATTCTTTGCTAAAACAAAAACGCATAGTATTTTGGTGTGTACTGGAATTTCTATTGATCAAAGACTTTTGGGGAGGAGATATTTGTCAAATAATGGAGTCTCTGGTTCAAGTAATATGGATATTTTAATCACTTAATTTACATTATTCCAAATTCTTATACAAAATGCTTATGCCATCCCTTTGGTTCACTAACAGTGCATTAGTATGCTTATCATTCCACTATCCCTGACCTTTGAATGTTGTACTCCTTTGTCATCTTTGTTAATTTGCAGAGTATAAATCATCAGGGTTGTTTTGATCTGTCTTTCACTTATTATTGCTGATTTAGAGCATTCTTTCATCTGGTTACGAACATTCTGAAATTCTTTACAAAGCTATTTGCTCTTATCGTTTCACCACTTATTCATTGTGGAATGGCTATTAATCACATGTACTGTACATATGTGTATGTTGTTTCTATATGCTGGATACCAAATCCTAACTAGAGAAATTTAATAAACATTGTTTCCGATTTAGTCCCTTTTCTTTCTTTCTTTTTTTTTTGAAGTTGTCCTCTCCTTATTTATGTATTTATTTATTTATTTATTTAGTTAGTTAGTTAGTTAGTTAGTTAGTTAGTTATTTAACTTTTAACATTCATTTTCACAAAATTTTGGGTTCCAAATTTTCTCCTCTTTTATCCCCTCCCCCCCCAAACACCAAGCATTCTAATTGCCCCTATCACCAATCTGCTCTCTCTTCTATCATCCCTCTCTGTCCTTGTCTCCATCTTCTCTTTTCTCCTGTAGGGCCAGATAACTTTCTATACCCCTTCACCTGTATTTCTTATTTCCTAGTGGCAAGAACATTACTCAACAGTTGTTCCTAACACTTTGAGTTCCAACTTCTTTACCTCCCTCCCTCCCCACCCCTTCCCTTTGGAAGGCAAGCAATTCAATATAGGCCAAATCGGTGTAGTTGTGCAAATGACTTCCATAATAGTTGTGTTGTATAAGACTAACTATATTTCCCTCCATCCTATCCTGTCCCCCATTATTTCTATTCTCTTTTGATCCTGTCCCTCCCCATGAGTGTCGACCTCAAATTGCTCCCTCCTCCCCATGCCCTCACTTCCATCATCCCCCCCAACCCTGCTTATCCCCTTAACCCCCACTTTCCAGTATTGTAAGATAGGTTTTCATACCAAAATGAGTGTACATTTTATTCCTTCCTTTAGTGGAATGTGATGAGAGTAAACTTCATGTTTTTCTCTCACCTATCCTCTTTATCCCTCCACTAATAAATCTTTTGCTTTCCTCTTTTATGAGAGATAATTTGCCCCATTCCATTTCTCCCTTTCTCCTCCCAATATATTTCTTTCTCACTACTTGATTTCATTTTTTTAAGATATGATCCCATCCTCTTCAATTCACTCTGTGCATTCTGTTTCTATGTGTGTGTGCGTGTGCGTGTGCATGTGTGCGTGTGTGATCCCACCCAGTACCAAGATACTGAATAGTTTCAAGAGTTACAAATATTGTCTTTCCATGTAGGAATGTAAACAGTTCAACTTTAATAAGTCCCTTATGACTTCTCTTTGCTGTTCACCTTTTCCTGCTTCTCTTCATTCTTGTGTTTGAAAGTCAAATTTTCTTTTCAGCTCTGGTCTTTTCATCAAGAATGCTTGAAAGTCCTCTATTTCATTGAAAGACCATTTTTTCCCCTGAAGTATTTTATTCAGTTTTGCTATGTAGGTGATTCTTGGTTTTGTTCCTAGTTCCTTTGACTTCTGGAATATCCTATTCCACGCCCTTTGATCCCTTAATGTAGAAGCTGCTAGATCTTGTGTTATCCTGATTGTATTTCCACAATACTTGAATTGTTTCTTTCTAGCTGCTTGCAATATTTTCTCCTTGACCTGGGAACTCTGGAATTTGGCTCCAATATTCCTAGGAGTTTCTCTTTTTGGATCTTTTTCAGGTGGTGATCGGTGGATTCTTTCAATATTTATTTTGCCCTCTGGTTCTAGAATATTAGGGCAGTTTTCCTTGATAATTTCATGAAAGATGATGTCAAGGCTCTTTTTTTGATCATGGATTTCAGGTAGGCCCATAATTTTTAAATTGTCTCTCCTGGATCTATTCTCCAGGTCAGTTGTTTTTCCAATGAGATATTTCACATTGTCTTCCATTTTTTCATTCTTTTGGTTTTGTTTTGTGATTTCTTGGTTTCTCATAAAGTCGTTAGCTTCCATCTGTTGCATTCTAATTTTGAAAGAACTATTTTCTTCAGTGAGCTTTTGAAGCTCCTTTTCCATGTGGCTAATTCTGCTTTTGAAAGCATTCTTCTCCTCATTGGCTTCTTGAACCTCCTTTGCCAATTGAGTTAGCCGATTTTTGAAGGTGTTATTTTCTTCAGCATTTTTTTGGGTCTCCTTTAGCAGGGTGCTGACCTACTGGTCATACTTAGCTTGCAAGTCTTTCATTGCTCTTCCCAGTATTTCCTCCACCTCTCTAACATAATTTTCAAAATTTTCTGAGCTGTTTTTGGGCTTTTCCCAGGTCTGATCCCATTTAGTGGGCTGTGATACCGAAGTCCTGACTTCCTTGTCTTTCCCTGATGGTGAGCACCGCTCTTCCGCATCAGAAGGGAGGGGAGGAGAAACCTGCTCACCAAGAAAGTAACCCTCTATAGTCTTGGTTTTTTTCCCTTTTCTGGGCATTTTCCCAGCCAGTGACTTGACTTTTGTATATTCTCTTCACACCCACTTTGCCTCCTGATCCTCCTATCCAGCGCTTGGGGTCTGAGATTCAAATGCTGCTTCCCAGCCTCAGGGCTTGGGGTGGGGGCAGGGCTGCTATTCAGTGTGAGATTAAGTTTAGGTGCTCAAGTCAGGGCAGGGCCGCCTCTCAGGCTCAGTTCCCTCAGGGGGGTTATGCAGACAGCTTCAGCAATGGATTCGAGCTCCTTCCTGCTTTGGGAGCCCTGGTCTGCTACCGCCTCTGCTGTTGCCTCCCGAGGGAGCCTGAGTTATGGGGGCACCCCACTCCCCTCTCGACCCGCTAAAGAGACCCTCTCACCGACCCCCATCACCTGTGGGTGGAGGGACCCGTGCGGGCGCTGGAGATTCTGTCCCTGAAGCCCACTCGGATCTGCTCCTCTTAGTGCCATGGCCGTGGCAGGGCTGTGCTTGGCTCCCAGTCCGCAGCACCCAGTCCGCGGCGTGAAGCACCTTTTGTGAGAGGTTTGCACGTCCCTCTGGAACAGAAATCTCCTTCTCTCCACTTTTCTGTGGCCTCTGCTGCTCCAGAATTCGCCATGAGTTCCTTTTTACAGATGTTCTATGGGTTGCGGGTTCGGAGCTATGTGTATGTGTGTCTTTCTACTCCACCATCTTGGCTCCGCCCCCTAAATAAAGTTTTAAAAGCTGTGCTTCTATCTGCGGTCAGAGTCCGTCACTTCTTTCTCTGGGGATGGATAACACTTTTTATCTTAAGTCCTTTAGATTTGTCTTGGATCATTATTTTCATGACAATAAGTCATTCACAGTTGATCATCTCAACAATATTGCTATTACTAGGTACAATATTTTCCTGGTTATACACATTTCACTTTACTCCAAGTCATGGAGTCTTTCCAGGTTTTTCTGAGAGCATCCTGCTCATTATTTCTTGTAGCATAATAGTATTCCATCACAATCATACACTATAATTTGTTCAGACATTCAACAATTGATGGGCATCCCCTCAGTCTCCAATTCTTTGCCACCAGGAAATAGCTACTATAAATATTTTTGTACACGTAGGTACTTTTCATTTTTTTTTTTTGGTCTCTTTTGTGATACAGACTTAGTAGTGATATTGCTGAGTCAGTGATTGTGTATACTTTTATAGCCCCTTGGGCAGTTCCCAGTTGCTTTGCATAATGCTTGAATCAGTTCACAACTCCACCAACAGTTCATTAGTGTCTCAATTTCCCCACATTCCCTGTAGTGTTTGTAATTGATGGTTAAAGATTAGGAATACTATGAAAATAATTATCTTCATATATAATGGGAGTGACAAAAATTACCACATTTTGTCAATAAATGCAGATAAGACTTTTCATAAGATACAAAACCGCATCACTCCTGTTTAAAAAAAAAAATCTAGAATTCATGGCACAGCTGTACATTGTTCCAAATATTCTGGAAAGCAATATTTAATTAGGCCCAAAGAGTTGTTCCACTGAGTATAGTCTTTTACTTAGTGATACCACTACTGGTTCTATTCTCAAAAAGTTCAAAGAAGGAAGAAGAGGATTTTTAAACATAAAAACATGTATAAACACTTATTTTGTGGTGCAAAAGAATTGGAAAATGAGGTGATGCCCATCAACTGAGGAATACCTGAAATAGTTATGATATATAAATGTGATCAACTACTCCTCTGAAGTAAGAAATGACAAAGGGGACGGTTTCAGAAAAACATAGGAAGATTTGTATGAAATGATGCAAAATGAAATGAGAAAAAACAGAGGAATACTTTGTATAATAACTGCAATATTTTAAAGCTAATCAAATTTGGAAGATTTCAGACGTGTCACCAAGGTAAGAACCAACCACTATTCCAGAAGATTTCTGATGTAGCATACTACCCAGCTTCAGATAATGAACTGATGGATTCAGAGTGCAGATTTAGTGATCTTACCTTTTAATTTCTTTTCTTTCTTTCTTTCTTTCTTTCTTTCTTTCTTTCTTTCTTTCTTTCTTTCTTTCTTCCATACTTTCTTGCTTCCTTTTTCCCTTCTTCCCTTCCTTCTTCCTTTTCTCCTTTCTTCATCTGTAATAATTGCATTGCAATAATACAGGTTTTGGACCAGATGGAATTGGTTGCTGGATAAGAGAAAATATAATTCAGGGTATATTTTCTTGAATTTTTAAAAAAAACTTACATGCATATAAATATCTTGCAAAAGAGTGACAAATCTCAAGTTTCATTTTCATCCAGAGAAAAGGTAGTAAGAATTTATTCTAAAAATGTAGACCCACATCCTTAGGTAACTTCATTAGTAAAATCTATACCTCAGTTTAACCCAACAGAGAAGGAGATTGGAGTCCTAAGAATGAATACTTCCACAGCTTCCAGAAGGCTTTAGTGCCACTTGATGTCTACTATAAACATAATTTCCTCCTATATTTTAACTTGAATTATGCCAAGAAGGAATGTTTGGATTCCATCAATGCACTCAGTATGGTAGCAGAGAAAGCAATCTCCTTGTTCTTGACAAGATCCAGCTTTCAAGATGATGGCACAAATGTAATACAGTAACTAACAGAACACTCACTTCCCTGTCTGTGTCAAGGATGGCTGTTGTTCAAGCATTGTCATTTGCACTAGAGTTAGGAAAAGTTGTCCCCTTAGATCAAAAGTTTTTCATTTAAGTCTGAAACTGATAATCCATGCCTTGAAGAGATCCTGCCTAAACTAAGAATTGTATGACAGGAGAAATAATGACCTGAAATATGAAGAATATCTTAGGAAGTTATCTTTTACCTGCAACTGACTAAAGCAAATGTTCCATTTTTTTCTAATTTTTTGTGATATGATAATTAGTCAGGAATAAATCCATTTAAAATTTAGTGTCCAATATGGTGTATGCTGTTGGTCTAACTTTAACTTCTCCCTCACTGTTTGCTAGTTATCCCAACAATGATTATCAAATGAGGACTTCATTCCTAAGTCATTCATATTTTCTGGTTTGGCAAACATGGGGTATGAGATTCCATTGCTGCTGGTTCTCCTTTTTGAGTTTGTTCCACTAATATGCTTCTCTATTTTTTAAACCATTCCGATTTCTTCGATGTCTACTCATTTACAGTATACTTTGAATTCTGAACATGTGATTAACCCCTTTTATTCTTAAATATTTTTGGGAGGGTCCTTTCCATTGACATTCTAAGTCTTCTACTCCCAAATATTTGGTTATTATTTAACTAGCTGTGTGAAGTATCTATTTGATTGCATGATTGCTATAACATTCATCTAGTAAATTTCTCCAGAGAGCACTGATGCTTTTGTTATATGGGCATGAACTATCCATGAGCATTGTCTTTCTGGTAATTAAAGCTGTTCTTTGTTTCCTTAGGGGCAACGTTTTAATTAAACATAGTTACCTTGTATGCTTTTCCAAAGTGATACTTCAATATTTCATTCACCTTTCCATTATTCTCAGCTGGGTAAGGACTACAACCTTTAAACCATGCCCTACCCCACCACTTCCAGGTCCTCTTCGTGTGACCGTCTTCTCTACTCTAATATAAGCTCATTGAAGGAAGAGATCTCCTTGCTTGCTTATATTTTTAGGTTCAGCCATTAAGTACAGTACTTGGCCCTTGGAAGGTACTTAATAAATGTTCATCTCTATCCGTCTATCAAATAATGCTGAAGGTATTATTACTTCTTCATCACCTTCCCTCCACCTTGATTGGTGAGCAGAACCAGGAACTTTGAAAGCTACATTTAAGGAAATGACTAAGGGCAGTTATCACATTTATCTATATGTGCCTCTACATTGGGACTTCTCAGGCTTTTCTTCAAGTCTCTGCATTATGTACCTAACCTACACTTCAAATTTCTTTTCTGTGTTTTATTCCCTGATTAAATTGTAAGTTCATTCAGCGTGGAAACTGTTTTCCTTCTCCTCCTCCTTCTATTTTTCTAAACACTTAGCTCAATAAATGGAACACAGTAGGCACTTAATAAATGTTTGTTGATTAGAATGGACTATATTCAACTAGTTTCCCTCTCATTCCACACCTGTTTCCACTTCTCCTCACTCTGAATTTCTTCTTCCTTGCTCCGTCTTTTCTTCTTGAAGTCTGACTCTAAGTCTTAAATTCACATTTTGGCAGTACCTTCCATCTCTGAAGCCTCTCCACCAGATTGAATGCCTCCTCCCACGGAGCAGGCCAGCCCTCTATCATTCTTCTCCAGGCAGCCTTCCAGATTTTCTGTACCATGCCAAACCCCAACTCACAACACCTTTTTGACTTTTTCTTTGCTATCTTCTTCTATTATGAAGTTAGATCCTTGAGTCTGAGACTGTCTTTTTTTCTACTTTTACTTATATTCTGAGTGCTTTGCAGTGTGCGTAGCACATGGTACATGGTTAATGTATGTTGAATTGACTCACTAATGCAATCATTTTCATCTTTTACCATCTGCTCAATTGGAACAACCTCTGACTGATGTACCTGCATAATATCTCACTATCCAGTAATCCTTCATCTGCTCAGATTCAGAGAATTTTTCACTCCCCACAGGTATTCATGTCAACGTCTGTTCAATCAACTCTGAACCACCCAAAGAACTGCCGAATCACATGTGGACCTTTGTTTCTGTCATTGAACCTGGCTACAATCTACTTTTCTAGTTTCCTATCACAGATATTATTGCTCATCACGTACTTCAAGGTCCAAAGTATCTGTTCTTCTCTTTCTGCTCACTTGACACTTCCTTTCTCATCTACATTCCTTTGCAAAAGCAATCATCCATATCTAACATGCATGTTCTCTTCACTTTTGCCTCCTTAGCATCCTTCATTTGCTTCAGAGCTCAGATAGCTTATCACCTCTTCCTATCTCAAGAGGAATCTGACCATGTTCCTCCCATCACACACTGTACTTTGTCTTCAATCAGATCTGCGGTCTTATTTGGGAAAAGAGTGAGACCTTCCATTATTGATCAACGTCCTAATACTTTGTCATATTGTACATATCCCAATGATTCGGAATCCCTTTAGGGAATTATCCAAACGCTATTCTTTATTATTTAATTCCTTATCCCTATCCTCCTCAAAGTTCCAATCAAACACCCTCACCCTTTCCAGCTTACGGTGTGAAATATTTCTTCCACAGACAACCCACTTCCATTCATTTTAAACATTTCCTTCTTCCACTCCTTTCATCTGTTAGCTGTAGTACAAACCTCGTTGTCCCCTTAAAGTTATAGCCTCCCTGGCCACCTTCTCTAGTCCTACCCATACCTTTAGAACACCTCATTCAGCTAATATGTCTATGAAGGAGAGTGGGAATGTTCATTTCTTCCTGAATCTCTCCCTCAGTAACGTCTCCTCTTTTGGGGTGAGTGCCTTTCATATCTACCATCCAATCAGATTCTTGACAGCTGTTGTCTACAGATCTTTGCTACTTTCCTTTCTCTGAGTTTGATAAATGGCTAGTATTTTTTTCCCTCTCCATCTCCTGGCCTCAGAAATGGACTACAATTTACAAGTTGACTTTCCCTTAATCATCCTTCATCATTCAGTTCCTCAGTCTAATCATTTCCCATGTACTACTTCATGCACTTCACTTCACCCACACCCAAGGGTGCCAAAGCCTTAATTTTGCTATTTTCCACCAATGTACCACCCCTATGTTCAAGAATCCCCAAATCCTCTTAATCTCTTATGTTTTCACTTTTCCCTCTGACTTCTCTTACCAAACCTTATTCTTCATACCTAATGTGCTGAAAAATTCCTCCACCTTTCACTTCTTTCCTAAGCCATCTCCCCTACATTAGACCATTTATCACCATCTTGCTACCTTGGGGAACCAATTAAATTCTACACTTCTCTTCCCTTGTATCCCTAGCTTCCTTATCATTTCACTAGGTATGTTTTGCCAAGTATCAGACTGGGATCTCATTCCATTTGCTCGCCTTTGCTCTTCAAATTGTGCTGCTAAATGAAGGTGGAGACAATCATGGAATTATTCCTGCTGGGTTCTCTACAAATCCACTGCACCCTTACTGCTGCTTACAAATCCAACCATACCACTCCTATCCACTCACTATCCCCACTCTCCAGAACCTCTCTTCCAACACTTTTCATGCTTTTTCAAACCCTTCATGGCCCCTGAGCTCTCAGATGAGAATCTTGCCTCATATTTTACAGAAAACAATTGAGACTACTCACTCAGAATTATTTTCCTCTCCTCTCCCTCATCAAAAAACAAGCATGTTCCCTCCTTCAGTCTCTCCTCTTTCACCATTGTTTTACTTCATGAAGGGTCCTTACACACTAACGAGAACACATCCTCTACCTGCTCAAGCAATCCTTTCCCTCCATGTGTCCTCCAGCATGTTGCTTCCTCTATCATCCTCATTCGGTCATTTATGTTGAATCTATTCTTTTCTACTGGCTCATTCCCTACTGCCTCCAAATATGCTTATATCTTCCCCACCCTCAGCAAACCATCACTCTTTTCTTCCATTCCCACTATCAATCTGCATGTCTTCTCCCTTTTGTGGTTAAACTCTTTGAAAAGGTTTTCTGCAATAATTACTTCTACTTGATTGTCCTTCTCTTCAAACCTCATATAGTTTGCTTTCCAAACTTATTATTCCAATAATTATAGTGTCTTCAAAGTTACCAGTGATCTCTTAGTTGCCAGATCCAGTATTCTCTTCTAAGTCTCCTTTATCTTCAACCTCTCTGCAGCTTGTGACACTGTTGATCAATCTTTCCTCCTTGGTGTTTTCTCTCTAGGCTTTTTTCTCTCCCTAGAGACAGCACTCTCCACTGGTTCTCCTCTTAACCTTCTCATTCTCCTTCACTAGATCTTCATCCAGATGAGCCCCCTAAATATAGACGTACCTTAGAGTTTCATCTTTGACCCTCTTTTCTTCTCTTTACACTGTTTCCCTTGTTGATTTCATCCACTTACAGAGTTAATAGCCACCTCTGATAGTTTTTAATTCTTCTTTAATTCTTCTTATCCTGCCCCAAGCTGTATACTCACCTTAATTTCTACCTACCTTGAACCTTCAACTGTCTTTCAGGAATTTGGAATGGGATGTTCATTAGAAATCTTCAACTCAGTATGTCTAAAACCAAACTGATCTATCCTCCTAAATCCCCTACCGTCATCTATATTACTGTAGACTCCACCATCACCTGTCAGTCCCTCAAGCTATCAGCCGAGATGTTATACCTGACTACTTACAACCTCTCACTCCACATGTCAAATTTGTGTTCAAAGTCTTTTGCTGTCCCTTTTCCAAAGTCTCTACACTATGCCCCTTTGTCTCCTCTAACAGTGTCACTACTCTGGTCCAAGTTTCCTAACATCGTACACACACTGGTCTTTCTTTGCCACAGCATTTTCTTGTGTCAGCTTTTCCCCAAGTCTCTTCTCACTCCAATCCATGCTCCATTCAGCAACAAAAATGGTTTTCCTAAAATAAGTGTCAATCCTTGTCATTCCCCTTCTCGCTAAACTCCAACACCTTCATGTCACCTCAAAGATTAAATACAAAATCATATGTTTGGCATTCAATACCAAACCTCCTACCTAGTCACCTCCTACCTTTCCTATTTTCTTACACTTTACTACTTTCCATTTATTTTTTGATCTTCTGACAATGGCCTCCTTGATGTTCCATAACCAAGATACTCCATCTCTTGATTACAGTTATTTTCTCTGCCTATACAACAGGCCAGGAATGATTTTCCTCCTTAATTCTGACTACTGGCTCCCATGGTTTTTTTTTTAAAGTTGCAGTCAACAATTCATTTTTGACTTCAAAACTGTCTCAAACCCTTTCAATTCTAGTACCCTCTCTCCCTAAGTTGCATCTATCTATCTATCTATCTATCTATCTATCTATCTATCTATCTATCTATCTATCTATCTATCTATCTGTCTGTCTGTCTGTCTGTCTGTCTGTCTGTCTGTCTGTCTGTCTGTCTGTCTATCTATCTATCTATCTATCTATCTATCTATCTATCTATCTATCTGTCTATCTATCTATCTATCTCTATGATTCCTATTTATCCGTTATATAGCTTCATTTTATTTGTTCGTTTTTTTTGTTTGTTTCTTCAATTACATTGTGAACTAGTTGAGGCATGGATTTTTTTTAGTACAATTTTTCAATCTACAGCACTAAGCACAGTGTCTGACACATAGCAGACACTTAATGCCTCCTTTAGTCTCTTATGGCCCTTCTAATTGTAAGACCTCCACTTCATTACCCTGCCTTTCCTTCATGTTTTTTTATATTCATATATATATTATACATATATTATATATACATATATTTATATTCATATATATGTGTGTGTGTGTGTGTGTGTGTGTATGTTTTTCTTGCCACTGAGTGCCTCCTATTTGGCTTTGTGTCCCCTGAGCACCTAGAGCAGCCTATAGAATACCGTAGGTGTTTAAGAAAGGTTTTTTGAGCAATTAATTGATGTTAGATAAAATGGTCTTTCGTTGCCATCTGGTTTCCAAAAAGAATGTTGCAGTTTATTGAGTCAATCTTTTGGAGAACTGCTGTCCCCTTGTGGTCAGTTCTGATAATACAGTTTTAGTCTGCCATCTCGTGTACAAACCCTAATATTACATTTTCTTCTTTTAAAACCAGATTATTACTGCATATTTGCCTTTGTGAAAACTCACTTGCTGTTTAGAAAGGTAGAATGGAGACAAATGAAACTCTGGATTTATGAGCTGATGTACATAATGAATCCTTTCAGTTACAACAGAAATTCAGGCCACATTGTCCCCACTGAAATTACCTTTCACACTCTTAATCTTGTCAGAAGTGATATGATAATTGTTAAGTTATAAGAGCAGTGGAGTGAACATGGAGCAGGCTTCACTCAACAGGGTCTGGCTCTGGGTAGCATTAATTCCACATTCACAAGAGCAAATGTTATTAAAAACAAGAACATGGTGGAACGCTGAAGCATGTTTATGAAAGTAATATCAGAGTATCATTAAGATAATCTTACCAGCTGGCATCAGCTTCTAAAGACTTCCAAGAACTGATTGTTAAATATTCAGAAGTTTTTCAGAGTTATTGCTGTCCTTCCTTCTCACGTTACTTAATTTTGCTTGCTTCAATTTCCTTATGTGTAAAATGAAGTGGAGAAGGCAATGGGAAACGTTTCCAGTATCTTTGCTAAAAGGATCCCAAATGGGATCAAGAAGAATCAGACGTGACAAATGACCAAACAACTATACTACTACAAGTTGAACTTTGTTGCATCTTGTTCATATTGTGCTGACCTAAAATGGTGCAAAGAATTTTGGGACTAGCTAGGAAGTTGTGAGAAGACATTCCTAAACTCCTCATTTGATAGTATTCAAATCATTTATTGTAATTATTATTTAGCAATTTCCTCACTAAAATAAAAAAATTAATCATTTAAAAATATTTCGTAATAAAACCCGTTTTTTTATCATTAACCTAATTTTAAAAAATCAAACCAAACTAATAGTTGTAACTAAAGAATTTGATACTGAAATAATTAAAATTGGGCCAGAAAAGGGAGAGAAGTCATTAGGGGATGATACTACTATAGGTTATACTCATTCAGTATTACATATGAATTTTTTCCCCTTTGTTTCTCAGTAGTATTTTATAAAGAGATTGTTGTTTTCATTGTTGTTCCGTTATTTCAGTAATTTTCCATTCTTTGTGACCCAATTTAGGGTTTTTCTTGGCAAAGATACTGAAATGGTTCACCATGGTCTTCTCCAGTTCATTTTATAGATAAGGAAAATGAGGCCAACTGTGTTAAGTGACTTACTCAATTCACAAACTTGTAAATATAAGAGGCCAAGATGTGTAGGCCTGAGATTAACCAACATTAATTTCTTGAAATGTTTTTCTTTAGTAATTTTATTCATAAAAACTTTGATTAAATTAAATTACATTGGAGTCACCATCCACTAACATTCAGAAAGAAGAAAATTAATCAGTATATCATATGCACTTTGGAAAACTTAAAGATTGTTTCTGGAAAGCATGAATCTTAGATTTATGTCATATAAGCATTAATATATTTCATTTAATAAAACCATGCATTTAATACTCTTCCTAGGAGTATGTTGCTAGAAAACATAACTCAACAGATAAACTTACATTTTTTCTCAGACAGAAGGAATGATGAAATCATTTTTAGCTATATTGATTTATTAGAATCCTTTAATTGGTCTTATGATGAAATTATTTCATTATGCATAGATAGTGGATATGGAGTGATTTAAATGAACTGTAAACCACATCAGTAATTTAAATGATTTTCTTCGTACTTGTAGATAATAATGTAGAATTAAACAGTGTTCTACTATCTAGAACTATATACTAGAATAAAAAAAGTCACCACTATGGCATTCTCTTAGGCATAGATGAAAGAACTTTCAATTTAATGAATAAGTTTTGAACTGGGGAGAAATAGATTATGAATAGATCATATAGCTGATAAAATGACACTAAATTAATTGGAAAAAGGGTCAGCCAATTGAGAGGCAACGTCTGTTTGTAAAATCTCATTTGAATTTTAACCGTACATTGGCTACAGATAAAAGAGCTAAGCAAAATTTATAAAATGCATTCTGTGAGAATTTTTTGGCTACATGGAATTTATAGCCAAGGGTAATGCCTATATTATCATTATTATTTTGAAACTGTGGGTTAGTATCCTTTATTTCAAAAAAATTTAATAAAGTTATATGTTTATATATATGTTTGCATATTATTTTTAAAAAGAAAGACTGTTGTCAAATATTTTTACTAGAATACCCCTGATCTGAGGATTCATAAAGCTATGAAATCACTCATATACACACACAAACACATAAACACATACAAACAACCTTGCAGTATACAAATTTAAATATATTTTATTTCTACTACTATACCCATTTTTGAGTAATGTAAGTGGAATTCAAATACGACTCCTCTACCTCCAGCAAATACATACATGCATACATACATACCTACATACCTACATACATATAGATATAGATATAGATATAGATATAGATATAGATATAGATATATATGAATTTCTTCAGGCAACAAAATTTTAAGATAATTTTCCATAAGCCCTCACAACTAACAGTGTCAAAGACCTTAGTCAGGTCTACAAACGTTGCGTACAGACCTCTGTTCTGCTCTTGGCATTTATCCTGGAGTTGTCGGGCAGCAAACACCATGTTGACTGTTTCTTGGCCCTTTGTGAAGCCACACTGGCTCTCAGGTATATAACTGCCTTCGAGGTGAAGGATCAATCTATTAAGGAGGACTCTAGCAAGAATTTTGCAAGCAATGACTAAAAGGGAGAACCCCCAGTGATTGTCGCAGCACAATCTATTCCCCTTTATAGAGATGAACAATGGAGGCACATCCACTGCTGGGGGAATAACCTCCTCTTGCCATTTAACCTGGAAAATTTCATGATGGCATGCTTGCCTGGATTCTGGAGGATGGACAATGCTCTCGTGCCTTCCCAAGCAATAATGGAGTGAAACAGGGCTGTGTGCCTACTCCCATGTTTTTAACCTGATGTTTTCAACCATGTTGACAAATTATTTCAATGGGGATAAACATGGCATCAAGGTCAACTACCATACTGATGGTAACTTCTTTAATTTGAAAAGTCTACAAGCCAAGACCAAGCTGGAGCGAAGGTTGATGCATGATTTTCTGTTTGCAGATGATTGTGCACTCAGTGCAGCCTCTGAAGGTGAGGTGCAACAACGTATAGATCAATTCTCTGCTTCCTGTGCTAATTTTGGCCTAATAATTAACACCAAGAAAACACAGGTGCTCCATCAGCCACCACCATACTACCCATATGTGGAACCACTGGTTACAACAAATGGAGAAGTTTTGAATGCTGTGGATAAGCTCACTTACCTTGGCAGTGTACTTTCCAGGGATGTACACGTTGACAATGAGGTTAATGCACGTATGGTTAGAGCTAGCTCTGTGTTTAGGATTCTCCAAAGAAAAGTTTGAGAGAGTAGAGGTATTAGATTGACTAACCAAACTGAAGGTCTACAGAGTCGTTGCGGTGACATCGTTGTTGTATGCCTGTGAAATATGGACAGCCTACCAGCGCCATGCCAAGAAACTGAATCGCTTCAATTTCAGCTGTCTCAGGAAGATTCTGAGGATCTTCTGGCAGGATAAGGCAGCAGACACTGAAGTAGTTGCTTGAGCTGAACTGCCAAGTATTCAAACAATGCTTCAGAGAGCACAACTCCGATGGGCTGGCCACGCTGTTCGAATGCAAAACGTAAGCTTGCTAAAAAGACTATTTTACGGAGAACTCACATGGGTCAGGCGATCGCATGGTGGCCAGAAGAAAGGCTATAAGGACACTCTCAAGGTCTCTCTCAAGAACTTTGGATTTGACTGTGCAACATGAGAGAGACTGGTCCAGGACCACTCAGCATGGCATGCTCACATCAGAAAGGGTGCTGTGCTCTTTGAGCAAAGCAAAATTGAGACAGTGCAAAATAAATGAAGGACGTGCAAATTTGGGATATCTACCCCATTTATTCACACGGACTATCTGAATCCAACCTGTGGTAGAGCATTCCGAGCTCATATTGTTCTGATCAGCCATAGTCGGACACACTGAAATTTCACTTTATCATGGTGATGTCATTTTGGTCCTATTGGAACAGGAAGGACAACAACCAACCACATATTTATTAATCAGCTACTATGAGCCAAACACTGTATTAATCCTTGGGGATACAAAGTAAGGTATAAGATAGGTCCTGAATTGTATTAGAGGAGGTAAAGTTAAAAAACAAACAAACAACTCAGTACCAGCAAGATACATAAAGTAAGAATCAGACATGCACTTCAGTAGGAAGGCACTAGGATTAAGAGGTAATGGGAAATGCTACTTTGTAGAAGGTGGTATTTTAGGTGCTACTTGATGGAATCCAGGGAAGCCTGGAAGCAAAGATAGAGGACAACCAGAGAAAATTGACAGAGGAGAGAGATGAAGTTTCTTGTGCATGAAACAGGAAGGAGATTAGTGTTGGGAGTGGGAGGAGGAGGACAAGTGCTTTAAAGTTTTCCTGGTGGCAAAGAATTGGAGATTGAGGGGATGCCTATCAATTGTGGAATGTCTAACCAAACTATCTTATATGATTGTGATGGAATACTCTTATGCTACAAGAAATAATGAGCAGGATGCTCTCAGAAAAACTTGCAAAGTCTTATATGACTTGAAGTGAAATGAGTAGAACCAGGAGAATATTGTACACAGTAACAACGGTATTGTTAAGATGATCAACTATATTCACAGTTAACTGTTAATGACTTAGTTATTGTCAGCAAAATAGTGATCCAAGACAGATCTAAAGGACTTAAGAAGAAAACTTCTATCCATCCCCAGAGAAAGAACTGATGGACTCTGACCACAGATTGAAGCACACCTTTTTAAACATTGTTTAATCATTTTATTTATTTATTATTTTATTGTTTTCTAGGGGGTTTTGATTCTTTTCTTTTATAGCGTGAGTCACATGGAAATAGATTTTGCATTACTACACGGTATGATCTATATCAAAATGCTTGCCTTCTAATTGGGAGGGGAGAGGGAGGGAGAAAAGGAGAGAATTTGGAACTCACTAAAGTTCAGCAATGTAGCCACTCCATTCTGCTGCTTCCTATACTGTCATTTCAAGAGGTTATTCTCATCTCTCTAGATGTGCTAAGACAGAAGTGGAAGGGATTGTTGGTTTCTTCTAATTTAAAAAAAAACAAACACAAATTCCCCAAAATGTAAAGTTTTGTCTAGTAAATATTCCAGAGATACTTGTTGGCCAGAAGGGAATTCTTTGGCTTCTTGTCTACATAAAATCTATGTTGAATAAGGAAATTTCCTTGACTGGCTAATTTATAAGAATACAAGTCATAACCAAAGTGATAAATGATTAGATGATATGACCAGGCAGTTTTTGATGAAGAAATCAAAACAATATATAATCATTTGAGAAAATGCTTTAAATCATTATATATTAGACAAATGCCAACTAAAACAACTTTGAGATATCATCCTCTCCCAACAAAATTAGTTAAAATAATGGATGCTCTTCAATTGGGGAATAGCTAAACAATTAGTAGTGTATGATTGTGGTGGAATACTGTGGTGATTTAAGAAGTGGTGAGCTAGTTGACTGAGAAGACTAAGGAAAGACTTGGACCTATGAAGGAAAAAGGTATGATCCTCAAGAGTAAGAACTGACAGATAGAAATGTGCATACTGTGGTCTTACATATACTTGTATGTTTGTACATGTATGTATATATGCATGTGTACAGATATTTATGTATATGAATGTATATATATATACACACATACCCATATACACATACATATATATATGCATATATATGCAGTTAATTGTAGCCTTCTCTAGAGCTGGGGAGGGGAAGGAGAAAAAAAAGAATAGAAAGTACATAGAGGAGGACAAAATAAAATGTAGAAGGAAACAGAAAAACTGGATTGGTTTGAATACAATGTGTAGTTTTTATTACATATATTTTGTGAAATGTAAATTTATGGTTTTATATTGAATCCTCTCTTATGTTCCATTGTGTACATGGAAAAGTTCTTATTTTTCTTCTTTCTTCATTTTGTATTTAAGTATAAAATGACTAAAAGTAAAAAAAAAAATTCAAAGTTGAAGACATTAAAATAATTTTTAAAAAGTCTCTGTGCAGATGGCGAAGTAGAAAGACGCACATACACATAGCTCTGAACCCACAAACCACAAAACGGCTAGAGGGGACCAACCCAGGGCGAATTCTGCACCCAGAGACCACGGAATATTGGAGCGAGGGAGATTTCTGTTCCGGAGAGATCTGCAAACCTCTCGCGGGGGGTCCTTCGTGCCGTGGACTGGGCGCCAGGACGGGGAGCAGAGGGCAGCCCTGCCGCGGCCACGACACTGTGAGGAAAAGATCCGAAAGGGCTACGGGGACAGGATCTCCAGCGGCCACGCGGGTCCCCCCACCCACAGAGGGACCTGTAAACCTCTCACAAAAGGTCTGTCGCGCTGCAGACACGGAGCCCAGCCCGGACCTCCGGCGGCCGCGGCTCCGAGAGGTACAGATCTGAGAAGGCTCCAGAGACGGGATCTCGAGCGGCGGCACAAGCCCCCCCCACCAACAGGTGACTGACGGGGGTAGGTGAGAGAGTCTCTTTGGCGGGTTGAGAGGGGAGTGGGGTGCCCCCATGGCTCTGGCCCCCCTAGGAGATAGAAGCTGAGAGGCGGCTACAGACAGGGGCTCCCCAAACTGGCGGGAGCCTGGATCCATTGTGGAAGGTCTGTGCATAAACCCCCTGAGGGAACTGAGCCAGAGAGGCGGCCCTGCCCCTGACCACCTGAACTTAATCCTCACACTGAATAGCAGCCCTGCCCCCGCCAAAAACCCTAAGGCGGGAAGCAGCATTTGAATCTCAGTCCCCAAACTCTGGCTGGAAGGACCAGGAGGAGAGGTGGGTGTGAGGAGAACATTCAGAGGTCAGGTCACTGGTTGGGGAGAATGCCCAGAAGAGGGAAAAGAAATAAAACTATTGAAGGGTACTTTATCAGAGAAAAGACACTACCTCCCTTCCTTTCTGATGGGGAGGAACAATGCTTGCCATCAGGCAAAGACACAGAAATCGAGGATTCTGTGTCCCAGCCCACCCAATGGGCTCGGGCCATGGAAGAGCTCAAGAGGAATTTTGAAAATCAAGTTAGAGAGGTGGAGGAAAGACTGGGAAGGGAAATGAGAGGGATGAGGGAGAAGCATGAAAAGCAGATCAGCTCCCTGCTAAAGGAGAACCAAAAAAATCTTGAAGAAATTGGCACCTTGAGAACTAGCCTAACTCAGTTGGCAAGGGAGGTGCAAGGGGCCAATGAGGAGAAGAATGCTTTCAAAAGCAGAATTAACAAAATGGAAAAGGAGATTCAAAAGCTCACTGAAGAAAATAGATCTTTCAAAACTGGAATGGTACAGATGGACGCTAAGGACTTTATGAGAAAGACAGATATCTCAGAACATACCGCGCAGATTTGAAAAATGGAAGATAATGTGAAATATCTTATTGGAAAAACAACTGACCTGGAAAATAGAATCAGGAGAGACAATGTAAAAATTCTGGGACTACCTGAAAACCATGATCAAGGGAAGAGCCTAGACATCATCTTCCATGAAATTATCAAGGAGAACTGCCCTGAGATTCTAGAACCAGAAGGCAAAATAAATATTCAAGGAATCCGCAGAACACCGCATGAAAGAGATCCAAAAAGAGAAACTGCTAGGAGCATTGTGGCCAAATTCCAGAATTCCCAGGTGAAAGAGAAAATATTGCAAGCAGCTAGAAAGAAACAATTCAAGTACTGTGGAAATACAATCAGGATAGCACAAGATCTGGCACCCTCTACATTGAGGGATAGAAGGGAATGGAATAGGATATTCCAGAAGTCAAAGGAACTAGGACTGAAGCCAAGAATCACCTACCCAGCAAAACTGAGTATAATACTTCAGGAGAAAAAATGGTCTTTCAATGAAATAGAGGACTTTCAAATTTTCCTGATGAAAAGACCAGAGCTGGAAAGAAAATTTGACTTTCTAACACAAGAATGAAGAGAACCATGAAAAGGTGAACAGCAAAGAGAAGTCATAAGGGACTTACTAAAGTTAAACTGTTTACATTCCTACATGGAAAGACAATATTTGTAACTCTTGAAACGTTTCAGTATCTGGGTACTGGGTGGGAGTACACACACACACACATGCACACATGCACACATACATAGAGACAGAGTGCACAGAGTGAATTGAAGAGGATGGGATCATATCTTTAAAAAAATGAAATCAAGCAGTGAGAGAGAAATATTTGGAGGAGAAAGGGAGGAGTTATATGGGCCAAATTATCTCTCATAAAAGAGGCAAGCAAAAGACTTATTAGTGGTGGGATAAAGAGGGGAGGCAAGAGAAAAACATGAGGTCTACTCTCATCACATTCCACTAAAGGAAAGAATATAATGCACACTCATTTTGATAGGAAAACCTATCTCATAATACAGGAGAATGGGGGACAGGGACACAAGCAGGGTGGGGGGGGGAGGATGGAGGGGAGGGCATGGGGAGGAGAATGCAATACGAGGTCGACACTCATGGGGAGGGAAAGGACCATAAGAAAATAAAAGTAATGGGGGACAGGATAGGATGGAGAGAAATATAGTTAGTCCTATACAACACAACTAGTATGGAAATCATTTGCAAAACTAAACAGATATGGCCTATATTGAACTGCCTGTCTTCCAAGGGGAAGGGGTGGAGAGGGAGGGAGCTAAAGAAGTTGGAACTCAAAGTGTTAGGACCAAATGTAATGTTCTTACCACTGGGTAACAAGAAATACAGGTTAAGGGGTCAAGAAAGCTATCTAGCCCTACAGGACAAAAGAGAGGACGGAGACAAGGGCAGGGAGGGAGGATAGAGGAGAGAGCAGATAGGTCACAGGGGCAATTAGAAAGCTTGGGTTTGGGCGGGGGAGGGGATAAAAGGGGAGAAAATTTGTAACCCAAAATTGTGTGAAAATAAATGTTAAAAGTTAAATATAAAAAAAAAATAAAAAAAAAGTCTCTGTGCATTGCAGGCAATTCTCCACTCAACTCACACTATAATTTTCATAAAGTACAGAGTTGACCATGTCACCTCCCTTCACACTGCATGCACTCTCAATAAACTTCGGTGGCTCATTATCACCTCCAATATCAAATATATAATCCTTTAGTTTTCAAAGAACTCAATGCCTTGCCACCCCTTTCCAGTCTTCTAAAAGCATGAAGCCCTTGCCCTCCTCCCACCACTTTCAGTAATACTTGGTTTAGTAACATTAACCACCTTGCTGTTTCATGAACAAGAAATGAGTATTAACATTATGTAAGTAACATTAATATTTAACCCTGGGACCTGGTACACTACAGTGTGACGCCTGCTCAGTACTGTCTACTGCTATTATGTCCTAACCTATACCATAGAGAATCTAAATTCCTATTTATAGTAACAGAACTCATTATTGGCTTTACTTCACAAACTATCAATTTCATTTCAGTCCCTTTTGGCTACCTGAACAGTTAGTGACCAGTCAAATGTGCTAAAAGTCTAGTTAAAATAGTGTTTGGAAAGGGTTAAAATGTAGTTCTAGTTGTAATGTGTAGAGTGAACCTAAGAGGGCAGGAGGTCCACAAAGTTTTAAGTGAGTTGCAATATTTTCGTTGGGTACATGATGTCAAGAGAGTCCAGGTTATATACCAAAATACTCCTTGTTATTCAGTAAAAGTTTCTTGAGCCACTACTAAATTCCAAGTATTACTCCGTGTGCTACAGATGAAAAAGGAAAAATAAATCAGCATCTGTCTTGGAAGAATTTTGATTCCCTTGGAAGACACCAATTCTTTTCAAGTAAAAAAATAACATTATCTGTGCAGGAACTAATTCTATCTCATTGTCAATCACCTTGATTAAGACCAGGTAAGAAATGAGACAAACAATGGCCTCTTTTACCTACTTAAAAAAATCAGCCAAGGAGGGGAAGACCCTCAGAGTTTCTGACCAAAACTCATTTCTTTCCTGGCCTTAATCACTGAATGGGTGGTGCCTCAGTCAAACTGAGACCTGGGGAAAGACCTTAAGTTAAAAATTCTGAGATGTCACACTGCATCCTGGACCATGTCTAGCAGTTATGATTTATATCTTGCCACTGGACACAGATGGTTCTTCAGGAGAAAGTGAGGTTGGTGACTTTGCACAGCCCTCTCTCACTTAAATCCAATTCTCTTGCAAGTCATGACATCATTTCCCGATACTATGGTCCCGTTCCAGAAGGAAGGAAAAACAACTTTAAAAACTTCCTGAAAACTGAACAACAGTTCTTGGGAGCCTTTCGAAGCTGATTCCAACTGGTATGATTATCTTAATCCTACTTTGATATTTCTTTCATTGAATTCCTTCAATGTTTGGGTCAAATATGTTTTTGTTTTTCCCCACTTTTCCACTTGTGAACGTGGAATCAATGTTAACCAGAACCAGGCACTGCAGAGTGACGCGTGCTCCATAGTCACTCTACAGGTGTTATAACTTAACTTTTATCATATCACTTAGGAATATAAAGGGTAACTCCAGAGGTGAAGATTTATTCTGAATTCTTATTTAACTGAAAGAATTCATTACGTGCTTCAATTCATAAATTCAGGATTTCATTCGTCTCCATTCTACCTCTCTAAATAGCAAGTGGTTTTTCACAACTGCAAAAATCCAGGAAAAGTAGTTTTAAAAGGGAGAGCATGTAACACTAGGGTTTGGACATGCGATGGCAGACTAAAACTGTGGTATGTGAACTGGCCACAAGGCAGCAGGCATTTATCTAAAGAGTCAATGCAACTTTCTTCTTGGACACCAGATGTCAATGAAAGACAATGTTATCTAATTCAAAATGAATTAATTGTTCCAAAATTTTCTTAAGCACCTAGTATGTTCTAGGAGCTGCTCTAAGTGCTGAGGACACAAGGTCAAACAGGAGGCACCCCGTGGCATGAAAAACATATGCCTATATATAAAAGCATGAAGGAAAAGCAGGGTAATGGGGAGGTCTAATAATTAGGGGGGATGATATTAATCGGTTAACAAACATTTATTAAGTTCCTGCTATGTGCCAGATACTGTGCTAAGTGCTGGGGATAGAATAAGAGGGCAAAAAAAATTTCATGCCTCAACTAGGCACAATCTTATTGGAGAATCAAAATGTAAGTGGGTTGAGTTATTATCTCTTTGGTGAGAATACTCAAACCTCCTTATCCTAGCCTAACCCTCTCCATTGAATCCTAGTATCAAACTCCAAAAGCCTATTGGACATTTCAAAATATATTTCCTCTGGACAGCTAGGTGGCCCTGGAGTGAGGCTAAACTTGAGTTCAAGTGTGGCTTGAGATACTTTCTGGTGAATCTAGGCAAGTCACCTCTCCTCTGTCTACCTCAGTTTACTCAAATATATCAAGAAGATAATAGCAACATCCACTTCATAGTGTTTTTATGAGGATTAAGTGGGGTGATGCTTGCAAAGTACTTAGAGTAATTCTTGCCACATTGTAGGCATGTACCAAATGATTATTCTCTTAAATGAAACACAACATGCCCCAAACTGAACTCTTCTTTTCTCATAAACCCTGCCCTCTTCCTCTCTTCCCTATCACTATAGAGGATACCAGCATCCATCCAGGCCCTAAATCTAGGTATCATACTTGACTGCTCGCTTTCTTTCAAACACACCCAGATCAGTGCTGTTACAAAAGCCTGTTGATTATACTTTCAAAGCTTCTCTCATATATGTTCTTTACTCCTCTCTCACAATCCCACGTAACCACTGTATATCCTCATCATTTGTAGGCTGAAGTGTTATAATTGCCTACCAATTGGTTTACATCTGAAACCTCTGAGTGCTCCAAGGAAGACTCTGGAAAGATGGCAGAGTAGGTCAAAAAATTTTAGGTTCTCCCAATTTCAAAAAAAGAAAAACAACAAAAGACTGATCATCCTTCCCCCGCCCCCGGAATGACTGTAAAGTAGAAGAAAAAAAATTGGGGTAATGATGCTGTTCTCCTAAGATATTGTAAGAAGATCCTAGGAAAGATGGGACCTGTATGGGTGGAGCATTGGCAGGAATGGAAGTGCAAATACCTCCAGGCAGACTCTGAGGAATTAAAAATTTACAAGCCTTGGAGGCAGCTTGGGTGGGAGGCAGCCTCAGCCTCAGGTACTTTCTTCACATGGATGGTGTGGAACTGGAAAGGCTGAGAAGCCACAGTTTGAAGGACCTTGCACTCTTCTGGGATACTTAGCACACTGTGCTCACCTGATGAGGTTGTGGGCTGTGTCTGTGGGGGAGAAGGAGCTATCACAGACGTGTTGAGTGTGGTAGCAGAGGAGCAGGGACCCTGGTGGTTGTGAGGACTTGCAGGAGAGCAGAGTCCCTAGTTTCATTTCTGGAGTAGAGAAGTCAGCTGAAGTTTGCAACTACCAAAGGGAACACAGGGAGTAAGAGTGTTTGTGGCATAGTGTAGGTTGGGGCCGTAGCTTTGGCTTAGAAGTGGAGAGCGGTATACAAGATTGGTCCTGGGACAGACTTCAGAAAAGAACAGTAGGAATAACCTGAAGTTTGGGGAATTACTCCTTATACCTTCAGACTAGAACTTGATTACAAGTAGTAGCTGCTAAAAGCAAAACAAAGCAAAACAAAGATAAAAATATGTATGCAATGGAGAAAGTTCCGAACCATAGATAGCTACTATGGGGGCAGAGAAAATAAGGTTCCAATTCAGAGGAAGATAGTAGAGCTAAAAATGCCACTTTCTTTTCATTGAGAAATATAACATGATGACACGCCTGAAAAGAGTTCATAGAACTTGTAAAAGACTTTAAAAATCAAATAAGAGACATCAAGGGAAAAGTACGAGAAAAAAGAAGAGCAATCTAAAAAATCAATAAAACTATGAAAAGAAAGTCAACCAACTGAAAACAGAGAAAACAGCGAATCAAAAACTTAAGGAAGAAAACAATATCACGAAAACTAGAATTGAACAAGGGGAAGCTAATGATATTTCAGACAAAAACAAATAATAAAGCAAAACAAAAGGAATGAACAAATAGAAGAGAAGGTGAAACATCTCAACTAAAAAAAAAAACTAATCTAGAGAACAGAGCAAGGAGAGACTACATAATAATCATAGGTCTACCTGAAAGTTATGACCAAAACAAAGAACCTGGATACAATATTATAAGAAATTATTAAAGGTAGATGGTGGAGTAGGTAAAAAAATTTCAAGTTCTCAAGATTTTCCGCCACAAAAGATATAAAATAGTGCCACAGAGCAAATACAGAGCAGTAAATGGAGACGACTTGAAGAAAAATCCCTGTATGAGATTTCCTCCCTGTGAAGACTCCCAGGTTAAAGGTCCCTTTAACAACAAGTGGCAAGTCCTGGGGTTAGTTGGTTTGAGAGACTGACTCAGTCCAAAACACAGGAACTTTTATCCCCAGGACAGTGAGTGGAGTTGGATGTCTGAACCTGGGAAGATCAGAGAACCTCTACTAACAAGGAGCTCCAGACCCAGCTGTGTTGTGGAGAGCACTGGGGGTGAGAAGAAATGGGGCAGAAAGTATCTCACTGCAGGCACTTACAGGAGGCTGGACATCTTGATTTGAGTTCAAGGTCAGAGGGGAGAACTGAAGAGGAACAGAGGAGAGAGGAATCATTCCCCATGCCCCAGGAGTAGAGATGATTGTAAAAAATAAATTATTACCAAAAAATGCACAGGGAAAGGAGAAAGAAATCAACTTTATAGAGCTACTATGGGAATAGAGAAGACCAGGGTTCATCTTCAGAGGAGAATACTGAAGCAAAGACATATTTGTCTACTCCAAAGAGTAATGGCAAATGGTCACCTGCCAAAAAAGAATTCATGGAAGAACTTCAAAAAGACTTTAAAAATTGAATGAGAGAGATGGAGGAAAAATTAAAAAGAAAAGTAAGAATAATAAAAGAAAAACAAAAAGATTATGACAAGAAAAATAACCAATTAGAAAAGGAGATCCAGAATCTTAACGAAGAAAATCCCTCCTTGAAAATTAGAACTGGGCAAGGGGAAGCCAGGAAACTTATGGGATGAAGAAAAAAAAATCAGAATGAAAGAAATAGAAGGGACTGTGAAACATCTCATAAGAAAAACAATAAATCTAGAGAACGAATCAGGAAGAGAAAATATAAGAATAATTGTACTACTTTTTCTGATCAAAAAAATAATCGTGATACAATAATACAAGAAATCACTGAAGAAAATTGTTCGGAAGCATTAGAACAAGAAGGAAAAGTAGAAACAGTAAAATCCACCAATCACCACGTAAAAGAAATTCTACTAGGAAAACTCACAAAAATATAGTTAAATTCTGAAACCACCAGATCAGGGAGAAAATATTGTGAGTCACAAAAAAATAATTTGTGTATGATGATACCACAATTAGAATCACAGAAGACCTGGCATTGGCAACTAAAAGATCACAGGTCTTAGAACACTATAAATCAAAGAACCAAAAAAAGGGGGCTTTCGTCCAAAAATATCATACCTAGCAAGGCTAAGTATAATTCTGAATGAAAAAAATGGACATTTGATCAACTGGCAAACTTTCAAGACACTGTTAAAAAAACAGCAACCCTTAACTCAACAGGTTTGACATACTAGAGTCAAGAGAAATATGAGATACATAACAATGTCCAAATACAAGGCACTAAACAAGGTTAGAATGTTTACCTTTTATGTATGCTAAATGTAAAACCCACGTCTAAGATTGTTACTAGTTATTAAGTGGCTTATAATAAAGACTGGGGACGGCCTGAGTATGATATGACTTAAAAAGTAAAACTGTTCAAAAACAGCTAAAAGAGTAATAGCCTTATATAAATGAGGGGTAAGAGGAAGAACTGATACCGAGGAATTAGTTGGGGGTCTGGGGGGAAGTTACTTCTGGAAACCTACTCTCATAGTGTATGGGTTTTATTAAGTGAAAACACATATACATCTAGAAAGTATAAAAGTCTTCTAAATTTAGAAGGAAAGAAAACTAAGGGGTTAGGGAGGGGAGAGAAGATAAAGGAGGGATCTTTAGAGGGCAGGGAGAGGAAATAGGTTAAAAAGGGCATATAGAAGAGTCTTTAGAATTAGGAGAATGAGAGGATAAGGGAGGGAGCTTTAAAGGGGAAGGGTACAGAATAGACCAAAGGGGTGTATAAAAGGGCATTTAGATGTAAAGGAATGAATAGGAGGATAAGGGAGAGATTGCTGGAATGGGGGTAGGTTAAGTAATAGGAGGACAGGGAAACAGGAAGAAGTAAAAGAGTTAAGAGACATAGGAAAAGAAAGATATGTACAAAGAGAAAAACACCCTTAGGAGTAGACTCTCTTAGGGAAAGTACATGCTTATATATGTATGTATGACATAAGTGTCTATTATGTGTGCATGTATGTATATATGTGTGTATATATATATATATCTGTGTGTATATATCTATATGTTTATGTAAATATATCCATGCATAATTGCAGCCTTGGGGTGGCAGTTACGGGGGGGAAATAGGGAAAGAAAGAATCCAGGCAAACATGTCATCATGAAATTTTCCAGGCTGTATGGCAAGAGGAGGTTATCCCCCCAGGAGTGCAAGTATGCCTCCATTGTCCACCTCTACAAAGGTAAAGGGAATAGATTGTCCTCTGGCGATTGCAAGGGGATCTCTCTCTTAGTCATTGCTGGCAAAACTTTTGCTAGAGTCCTACTTACTAGACTGATCCTTCACCTGGAAGGTGGTCATGTACCTGAGAACGAGTGTGGCTTCAGAAAGGGCTGAGGAACTGTCAATATGTTGTTTGCTGCCCGACAACTCTAGGAGAAATGCCAGGAGCAGAACAAAGGTCTGTAGATCTGACCACGGTCTTTGACAATGTTAGTTGTGAGGGCTTTTGGAAAATTATGTCAAAATTGGATTGTCTGGAGAAGTTCATCAATAAATATACATGGATTTGCTGGAGGTAGAGGAGTCATATTTGAATTCCACCTACATTACTCAAAAATGATTATAGCAGTAGCTTTAAAATATATTTTAAATTTGTATACTGCAAGGTTGGGTGTGTGTGTTTGTGTGTGTGTGTGTGTGTGTGTGTGTGTGTGTATGAGTGTTTTCATAGCCTTGTAAATTCTCAGTTCAATGGTATTCTGGTAAAAATATTTGATAACAGTCTTTCTTTTTAAAAATAATATGCATACGTGCATAGAAACATATAACATTATTAATTTTTTTGAAATAAAAGATACTAACCCACAATTTGAAAACAATAGTGATAACATAGACATTATCCGTGACAATAAATTCCATTCAGCCAAAAGATTCTCTCAGAATGCCTTTTGTAAATTTTGCTTGGCTCTTGTATCTCTAGCCAAAGTACGGTTGAGATTTAAATGGGATTTTACAAAAAACATTGCCTCTCAATTGGCTGACCCTTTTTCCAATTAATTTAGTGTCTTTATATCAGCTATATAATCTATTCTTAATTTATTTCTCCCTAGTTCAAAAATTATTCATTAAACTGAATACTCTTTCATTTCTGGCTAAGAGAATGCCATAGTGGTGACTTTTTTTTTTATCCTAGTATATAGTTGTAGATAGTGGAACACTGTTTAATTCTGCATTATTTTCTATAGATATGCAGAAAATCATTTAAATCACTGATGTGGTTTACAATTCATTTAAATCATTCCATTTCCACTATCTATCCATAATGAAGTAACTTCTTAATAAGACCAATTAGAAGATTCTAATAAATCAAAATAGCTAAAAAGGATTCCATTATTCCTTCTGTCTGAGAAAAGATGTAAGTTCATGTGGTGAATTATATTTTGTAGCAACATACTCGTAGGAAGAGCATTAAATATATGATTTTATTAAATGAAATATATTAATACGTATCTGACATAAATCTGAGATTCATGCATTCCAGCCACAATCTTTAAGTTCTCCAAAGTGTGCATGATACACTGATTAATTTTTCTTCTTTCTGAATGTTAGTGGATGGTGACTCCAATATAATTGAATTTAATGAAAGTTTTTAGGAATGTAAATCACTAAGAAAAACTTTCCAAGAAATTAATGTTGGTTAATCTCAGGCCTACAACCAGGAACACCAGAGCTAAAATTTGGCCTCTGATATTTACAAGTTTGTGAACTTGACTAAGTCACTTAAAACTGTTTGCCTCATTTTCCTCATCTATAAAATGAGCTGGAGAAGACCATGGAAAAGTATTTCAGTATCTTTGCCAAGACAACCCCAAGTGGGGTCACAAAGAGTTGAAAATGATTGAAACAACTGAACAACAATAAAAACAACAATCCCTTTATAAAACATTATTGGGAAACAAAGGAGCAAAAATTCATATGTAATAAGGGATGAGAATAATCTATAGTAGTAAAATCTTCTAAAGAATAAATCACTGATTTCTCTCCCTGTTCTGGCCCAATTTTAATTATTTCATTGTCATGTTATTTAGTAACAACTTTCAGTTTGGTTTGATTTTTTTAAAATTAGATTAATGATAAATAGAATGGGTTTTATTACGAAATATTTTTAAATGATTAATTTTTTTTTATTTTAGTGAAAAAATTGCTAAAGGATAATTGCAATCAATGATTTTAATAGCATCAAATGAAGAAGTTGGGAGTATCTTCTCACAACTACCTAGCTAGTCCAAACATTCTTTGAAGCATTTTAGATCAGCACAATATGAACAAGATGCAACAAAGCTGAACTTGTAGTAGTGTTGTTGTTCAGTCATATGTCACGTCTGATTCTTCTTGATCCCATTTCGGGTCCTCTTAGCAAAGATACTGGAAAGGTTTTCCATTGCTTTCTCCACTTCATTTTACAGATAAGGAAATTGAGGCAAGCAAAATTAAGTAATATGAGAAGGAAGGACAACAACAACACTGAAAAACTTCTGGAAATTTAACAATCAGTTCTTGGAAGCCTTTCGGGGTTCATTCCAACTGCTGAGATTGTCTTAATGACACTTTGATATTACCTTCATAAACAAGCTTCAGCGTTCCACCATGTTCTTGTTTTTAACTACTTTGGCTCTTATGAATGTGGAATTAATGCTATCCAGAGCCAGACCCTGTTGAGTGAAGCCTGCTCCATGTTCACTCCACTGCTCTTGTAACTTAAGCTTTATCATATCACTTCAGACAAGATTAAGAGTGTAAAACGCAATTTCAGTCGTGAAAATCCATTCGGAATTTCTGTTATAACTGAAAGGATTCATTATCTACATCAGTTCATAAAACCAGAGTTTCATTTGTCTCCATTGTACCTTTCTAAACAGCAAGTGCGTTTTTACAGGTGCAAATGTACAGTAAAAACCCGGTTAAAAAAGGATAAAATGTAATACTGGGATTTGGACACGCGATGGCAGACTAAAACGGTATTATCTAATCTGGCCACAAGGGGGCAGCCGTGGCCAGAAAAGTTGCCTCAATAAACTGAAGCATTCTTTTTGGACACCAGATGGAAACGAAACACCATTTTATCTAATTCAAAGTCAATTAGTTGCTCAAAAAAAACCTTTCTTAAGCACCTACTGTATTCTATGGGCTGCTCCAGGTGCTGAGGGGAAACAACGCCAAACAGGAGGCACTCGGTGGCATGAAAAACATATACACGTATATACAAAACCTGAAAGAAAGGCAGTGTAATGAAGTGGAGGTCTTAGAATTAGAGGGGACCATAAGAGACCAAAAGGGGCATTGATTAAGTGCCTGCTATGTCTCAGATACTGTGCTCAGTGCTGTGGATGTAAAAAACAGCTAGAAAAATCCATGTCTCAAGTAGTTCGCAATCTAATTGGAGTAGCAAAAAGGAAACAAAATGAAGCTATATACAGAATAAATAGGAATCATACATACATACATACACACATATATGTATGTATGTATGTATATGTGTGTGTGTGTGTGTGTGTAATTTAGGGAGGGGAGGTACTAGGATTGAGAGGGTCTGAGATAGTCTTGAAGTCAAAAATGAATTGTTGACTGTAACTTAAAAAGAAATGGGAGCCAGTAGTGAGAATTAAGGACGAAAATAATTCCAGGCCTGTTGGATAGGCAGAAAAAATAATTGTATACAAGAAATAGAGTATCTTGGCTATGAAACGTCAAGGAGGCCATTGTCACAAGATCAAAAGTAACTGGAAGGAAGTAAAGTGTAAGAAAATAGGAAAGGTAGTCACTAGGTAGGAGGTTTGGTATTGAATGCCAAACATAGGGTTTTGTATTTAATCTTTGAGGTGACATAAAGGTGTTGGAGTTCAGTGAGTAGGGGGATGGCAAATATAGACTCCTACTTTAGGAAAACCACTTTGGTGGCTGAACGGAGAATGGATTGGAGAGAGGAGAGACTTGGGGAAAGGCAGACACAAGAAAAAGCTCTTACACTGAAAGACGAGTGGGTGTGTGAGGTGAAGAAAACTTGCACCACAGTGGTGACACTGTTAGAGGAGACAAAGGGGCATAGCGTAGAGACTTTGGAAAAGTGACAGTAAAAGGCTTTGGACACAGATTTGACATGTGGAGTGAGAGGTTGTAAGTAGTCAAGTATAAAACCGAGACTGATAGCTTGAGGGATTGACAGGTGATGGTGGAGTCTACAGTAATATAGATGATGGTAGGGGATTTAGGAGGATAGATCAGTTTGGTTTTAGACATACTGAATTGAAGATTTCTAATGAACATGCCATTCCAAATTCCTGAAAGACAACTGAAGGTTCAAGGTAGGTAGAAATGCAGATGAGTAGACAGCTTGGGGCAGGATAAGAAAAATTAAAAATTGTCAGAGGTGGTTATTAACTCTGTAAGTGGATGAAATCAACAAGGGAAACAGTGTAAAGAGAAGAAAAGAGGGCCAATGATGAAACTGTAAGGGAAACCTATAGTTTGGGAACTCATCTGGATGAAGATCTAGTGAAGGAGAATGAGATTAAGTGGAGAACCAGTGGAGACTGCTGTCTCTAGGGAGAGAAAAAAAACCTAGAGAAAAAAATCATCAAAGAGGAAAGACTGATCAACAATGTCACAAGCTGCAGAGAGGTTGAAGAGAAGGGGGACTTAGAAGAGAATACTGGATCTGGCAACTAAGAGATCACTAGAAATTTGGAAGACACTATTATTGATGGAATAATAAGTTTGGAAGGCAAAGTATAAGGGCTTTGAAGAGAAGGACAAGCAAGTGGAATTACCTAGTGTAGAAAGCTTTTTCAAAGAGTAACCAAAAAAAGGGAGAAGAGATGCATATTGATAGTGGTCATGGAAGAAAAGAGTGATGGTTTGTTGAGGGTGGGGAAGACATGAGCCTAATTGCAGGCGGTAGGGAATGAGCCAGTATACAGGAATAGATTCAACATAAATGAAAGAATGAGGATGATAGAGGAAACAACATGCTGGAGGACACATGGTGGGAAAGGATTGCTTGAGCAGGTAGAGGACGTGGTCTCATTAATGTGTAAGGACCCTCCATGAAGTAAAACAGTGATGAAAGAGGAGAGCCTGACAGAGAGCACATGTCTGTTTTATGATGAGGGAGAGAGGAGGAAAATAACTCTGGGTAAATAGTCTCAATTGCTTTCTGTAAAAGATGAGGCAAAATTCTCAGCTGAGAGCTCGGGGGCCATGAAGTGTTTGAAAAGGGATGAAAAGGTCTGGAAGAGAAATTCTGGAGAGTGAGGATAATGAGTTGATAGGAGTGGTATAGTAGAATTTCTAAGCAGCAGTGAGGGTGCAGTTGATTTGTAGCAGACCCAGCAGGAATAATTCCATGATTTTCTCCACTTTCATTTAGCAGCACAATTGGAAGAGCAAAGGCTGGCGAATGGAATGAGATCCCAGTATGACACTTGGCAAAACATAGTTAGTGAAATGATAAGGCGGCTAGGGATAAAAGGGAAGAGAAGTATAGAATTTCATTCGTTTCCCCAAGGTATCAAGATGGGTATAAAGGGTCTAATGTAAGGGAGATGGCTTAGGAAAGAACTGAAAATTAGAGAAATTGTGCATTACATTAACTATGAAGAATAAGGTTTGATAAAGGAAGTGAGAGGGAGAAGCAGAAACTAAGAGGATTTGGGGATTCTTGAACATAGGGGTGGTATATTGGTGGAAGATGGCAAAATCAAGAGTTTGTCATTTTTGGGTGTGGGTAAAGTGGGGTGTAACAGTAAGATATGGGAAACGAATAGGCTGAGGAACTGAGTGACCAAGAATGATTGAGGGAATGTGACCTTGTAAGTTGAAGTCTGTGTCTATGAAGCCAGTAGGTGGAGAGGGGAAAAAAAAGAGCTATTTATCAATTTTACACAGAAAGGAAAGTAACAAATATCTGAAGAAAACAGCTACCAAGATTCTGATTGGGAAGTAGATATGAAAGGCACGCACCCCAAAGGAGGAGACGTTACTGAGGTAGATGTTCAGGAATAAATGAACATTCTCCTCCTCATCATAGACGTATTAGTTGAGAGAGGTGTGTTAAAGGTATACATAGGACTAGAGAAGGTGCCCAAGGTGGTTATATCTTTAAGGGGGAATGAGGTTTGAATTATAGCAAACAGATGGAAGGAGTGGAAGAGGGAAAGATTTAGAATGAAGAGAGTTGGTTGTCTATGGAAGAAACATTTCACACAGCAAACTGGAAAAGGTGGGGGTGTTTGATTTGAACTTTGAGGGGGTAGGGATAAAGAATTAAATAATAAAAAATAGTGTTTGGAAAATTGTCTAAAGGAATTCCAAATCATTGGGATATGTACAATATGACAAAGTATTAGAATGTTGATCACTAACGTAAGGTGCCACACTTTTCCTAAATGAGACTGGAGATCTGATTGAAGACAAGGTATAGTATGTGATTGGAGGCACATGTTCAGATTCCTCTTGAGATAAGAAGAGGTGACAATTTCTCTGAGGTCTGAAACAAAGGATGCTATAAAGGCAGAGGTGAAGAGGGCATGCATGTTAGATATGGATGATTGTTTTTGCAAAGGAATGTAGATGAGAAAGGAAGTGTTACGTGAGAAAAAAGAGAAGACAAGAAACTTTGCACCTTAAAGTATGTGAAGAGGAATAATATCTGTGACAGAAAATTAGAAAGGTAAATTGTAGCCAGGTTCAATGACAAAAACAAGGGTCTATATGTGATACTGTAGTTCTTCGGAGAGTTCAGAGTTGATTGAACAGGATGACATGAATATTTGTGGGGTCTAGAAAATTATATTATGCAGGTACATTAGTCAGTTTGTTCCAATTGACCAGACGATAAAAGATGAGATTGCTTGTTTCAGTGAGTCAATTCAGCATTCGTTAAAGATGTACCATATGTTAGGCACTCTGCAAAGCACTTAGAATATAAATAAACATAGAAAAAAGACAGTTCCAGTCTCAAGGATCTAACTTTATAATGAGAGAAGGTAGCGCAGAAAAAGCTAAAAAGGTGTTGTGAGTTGGAGCTTGGTATGGTAGAGAAAATCTGGAAGGCTGCCTGGAGAAGAATAACACATGGTGGCCTGGGCCCTGGCAGGAGGCATTCAATTAGTTGGAGAGGCTTCAGAGGTGGAAGGTAATTCCAAAGTGTGAATTCAAGACCTAGGGCCAAACATCAAGATGAAAAATGGAGCAAGGAAGAGGAAATTCAGAGTGAGGAGAAGTGGAAACAGGTGGGGAATGAGAGGGAAACTATTTGGTTATAGGGACGAAAAGATAGTGGAGATCATAAAGTCAATTCTTATCAACAAATATTTATTAAGTGCCTACTGTGTTCCAGTTATTGCGCTAAGTGTTTAGAATAATAGGAGGAGGAGGAGAAAGAAAACAGTTCCCACCCTCATCGAGCTTACAATTTAATCAGAGAACAAAACACGGAAAAGGAATTTGAAGTGTAGGATAGGTACATAATGCAGAGGCATAAAGAAAAAGTCTGAGAAGTCCCAATGTAGAGGCACATAGAGATAAATGTGATAACTCCCTTTAGCCGTTTCCTTAAATGCAGGTTTCAAAGTCCCTGTCTCTGCTCACCAAGTAAGGTGGAGGGAAGGTGGTGAAGAAGTAAGCATACATTCAGTATCATTTGATAGACAAATGAATAGAGATGAACATTTATTAAGTGCCTTTTAAAGGCCAAGTACTGTGCTAATGGCTGAATCTAAAAATATAAGCAAGCAAGGAGATCTCTTCCTTCAATGAGCTTACATTATAGCAGAGAAAAAGGTCACAGAAAGAGGTCCTGGAAGTGGTGGGGTAGGGCATGGTTTAAAGTTTGTAGTCCTTATCCCACTGAGAATAGTGGAAAGGTGCATAAAATATTAAGGTATCCTTTTGGAAAAGCATACAAAGTAACTGTGTTTAATTACAGAGTTGCCCTTAAGGAAACAAAGAACAACTTTAATTACCAGAAAGACAATGCTCATGGATAGATCATGCCTATGTATCAAAAAAATCAATGCTCTCTAGAGTAGTTTACTAGATGAATGCTATAGCAATGATGCAATCAAATAGATATTCTACACAACTAGTTAAACAATAACAAAATATTTGGGGGAATAAGACCTAGAATATCAATAGAAATGACACCCCCTCAGTATTGAGAAGTGAAAAGGCTTAATCACATGTTCAGAATTCAAAGTGTGCTATAAATGAGTAGTCATCCAAAAAAATTAGAATTGTTTACATAATAGAGAAGTAGATCAGTGGAAGAAACTAAAAAAAGAGAAAGTGCAGCATTGGAACTTGATATCCCATATTTGCCATACTTGAAAACATAAGTGACTCAGAAATGAAGTCCTCATTTGATAATAACTGATGGGATATCTAGCAAAGAGTGAGGGAGAATTTAAAATTAGACCAATTTCATACACCATATTGGACGCTAAATTTTAAATGGATTTATTCCTGACTAATGATCTTGGCACAAAAAAATTAGAGAAAAGAGAACATTTACTTTAATCTGTTGTAGATAAAAAAAATACCTTATTTCAGGACATTATTTCTCCTCTCACACAATTCTTAGCCTAGCCAGGATCTCTTCAAGTCATGGGTTATCAGTTTCAGAGTTAAATGAAAATCTTTTGGTCTAAAGGTACAACCTTTACTGACTCTAGGTCAAATGACAGTGCTTGAACAACAGCCATCCCTGACACAGATTGGGAAGTGAGTGTCCTAGTAGAGTTATTGTATTATATTTGTGCCATCATCTTGAAAGCTTGCTCTTGTCAGGGCTAAGAACGTTGCCTTCTGTGCCACTGTACTGCATGCCTTTGTGGAATCCAAGCAGGCTAGACCAAACATTCCTTCTTTTCTCTTTGGCATCATTCAAGTTAAAATATGGGAAGAAATCGTGTTCGTAGTAGAAATCATGTGTCACGAAAACCTTCTGGAAGCTGTGGAAGGATTCACTCTTAGGACTCCAATCTCCTACTCTTTTGGGTTGAACTGAGTGACAGATTTTCCTAATCAGGTGACCTAAAGTCAACATTTTTTGAACATATTCTTATTACCTTTACTCTAGGTAAAAATGAAACTAGAGATCTGCCACTCTTTTGGGAGATACTTATATTTATGATAAGTTTTTAAAAATATTAGGAAAATGTACCTTGAATTACATTTTCTCATATCCAGGAACCAATTAAATCTGGTCCAGAACCTGTATCATTGCAAAGCAATTATTTCAAATGAAGAAAAGAGAAATGGAAGAAGGAAGGGAAGAAGGAAAAAAGGAAGGAAGAAAATATGGAAGAAAGAAAGAGAGAGAAAGAAAGTAAAAAGAAAGAAAACAAAAGAAAGAAACAAATTAAAAGGTAAGATGATTCAATCTGCACTCTGAATCCATCAGGTCATTCTCTGAAGGTGGGTAGTATGCTACATCACGAATCTTCTGGAATAGTGGTTGGTTATTACGTTGGTGACTATTCTGATGTCTTCCAAATTAGATTAGCTTTGAAATATTTCAGTTAGTGTACAAGGCATTCCTCTGGTTCTTCTCATTTCTTTTTGTATCATTTCATAAAAATCATTCCCATATTTTTCTGAAACCATTCCCTTTGTCATTTCTTACTTCACAAGAGTAGATCATCACATTCATATACAATAACTATTTTGGGTATTCCTCAGTTGATAGGCATCCCCTCATTTTCCAATTCTTTGTCACCACAAAATAAGTGTCAATAAATATTTTTAGGTATAAAAGTCCTCTTCTTCCTTCTTTGAAGTTTTTGAGAGTAGAACTAGTAGTAGTTTCACTAATTAAAAGAATATACTCAGTGGAACAACTCTTTGGTCCTAATTCCAAATTGGTTTCCAGAATGTTTGGACCAATGCACAGCTGTATCATGCTTTCTAGATTTTTTTAAACAGGAGTGAGACGGTTTTCTACCGTACAAAAAGCCTTCTCTGCATTTATTGACAAAATGTGATGATTTTTGTCATTCCCATTACTTATGTGGATAATTATTTTCATAGCATTTCTAATGTTTAACCATCAATGACAAACATTGCAAGGAATGTGGGAAAACTGAAACACTACTGAAGTGTTGGTGGAGTTGTGAGCTGATTCAAGCATTATGTAAAGAAACTTGGAACTGCCCAAGGGGCTATAAAACTATGCATAATCACTGACTTGGCAATATCACTACTAGGTCTGTATCACAAAAGAGATAAAAGGCAAAGGACCTCCATGTACAAAAATATTTATAGCAGCTCTTTCCTGGTGACAAAGTATTGGAGATTGAGGGGATGCCCATCAATTGTGTAAAGTCTGAAGAAACTATAGTATATGATTGTGATGGAATACTATTATGCTGCAAGAAATAATGAGCAGGATGCTCTCAGAAAACCTGGAAAGACTTACATGACTTCTAGTAAAGTCAAATGAGTAGGACTATGAGAATATTGTACACAGTAACAGCAATATTGCTAAGATGATCAACCGTCAATGACTTAGCTATTGTCATCAAAATAATGATTCAAGACAAATCTAAAGGACTTAAGATAAAAAGTGCTGTGTATCCCCAGAGAAAGAACTGACAGACTCTGACTGCAGAGCAAAGCACACCTTGTTAAATTTTATTTATTTATTTATTTTATTTATTTATTGTTTTCTAGGGGGTTTTGATCGTTTTCTTTTACAGCAGGAATCATATGGAAAAATATTTTGTATTTCTACACAGTATGACTTATATCAAAATGTTTACCTTGTAATTGAGAGGAGCAGGTACAGGAGAGAATTTGGAACTCAAAACTTTTAAAACAAATATTAAAAAAAAGATTTTACATGTATTTCGGAAAAAATAAAATGCCAATTTTTAGGAAAAAGACCTCAGAATAGATCAAGTACAACCTGTAGCTCAAAAAGGTTGTTCTCAGCAAGACATCTGACAAGATATAATTCACAACAATTTCTTATATACGTTTTTAAAAAATGTGTATTTAATAATTAACTTGATGATAAAAGTAAACCTATGCATGAGATCACAATAATAATAATGATAAAAGCCATAGTTTCATATGAAAACAATAATTTTTAGGCATCTACTAAATAGTATAACCAAAGCATTTTGAATTTTTTTAGCACCATATGAAAAATTTTCAGAAATTAGCCATGTATTAGTGCACAAAGACATTGCATACAGATGTAAAAATATACCAATATTAATCTATCCTTTGTAACCTCATAATGAAATAAAATAGTCATTTTTCAGGGATTACAGGCAAAAAATTTAATAACCAAATGGAGGCTTAATAATGAAACACTACAAATATGAATTTGTGAAATAAAAATTATAGAAACAATTGATAATTATATAAAAGAAAATAATTATGATGATGATGAAATCAAAATTTCTGGGATACAGTTAAATAGCTCCGAGAAGGATGTTTATATATCTAGGAACATTCGTTAACAAACTAGAAATAGAGAAGGATAAAGAACAGCATATGGAAGTAAAAACAAAAAAAGCCAAGGAATAAACAACATAGGCCCATGGGAACATATTTAAAGATAGAGGAGAAATAGATAAATTAGACAACAATGTGAGCAATAAATGAAACTTAAAGCTGCTTATTTTAGAAACAAATAAAATTGATAAACCATTAACTAATCTAATTTTTCAAAAAAAGGGTAGAAATTTAAACCAAGAAAATTACAAACGAGCAAGCTGAAATCTATAAAAGACTGGAAAAAAGAGTATAATTACAGTATATACACAGTTCTATGATGCAATTGAGAACACAAAAGTAATAGAGGAATACAGTAAAGAATATGAAATATGCAAGGTATCAGAAGGTCAAACTGAAAGCTTCAATAACCCAATTTCAGAAAACAAGATAGATCCAGTCTATAAAGGAACTGCCAAAAAAGAACTCCTGGTCCTGATGGATGCATAGGAGAATTCTACCAAGCTTTTAAAGAACAATTTATACCAAACCTTCCCAAACTATTCTCCAAAATCAAGAAAGAATGTCCCTTACTGGAATTCTTTTATGAGACAAATATAGTCCTAATACTGAAACTTTAAGAAGATAAAACACAGATAAAAAAGCTATAGGCCAAAATCATTAATGAATATGGAAGTGAAAAATTTAAATAATACTCTGTACACACAATTTAACCAAGAAATTAATTGTTATAACTAAGAGAGATTTATACCAGGATGCAAAGACAGTCCAGTATTAGGAAAATCATCAATGTAATTATCATATTAAAACTAAAACACTCCAAACCAAAAGATTATTTCAATAAATGAAGAAAAATGAAGAAAGTGGTGCTGCTTTCTGCTAAAAATCCTGCAATGTATATGTACAACGAGACGTATTCCCACATCACAAAAAGAATCTATCTAAAAGTAAAACCAAATATCATATATTATAGGGACACACTAAAAATTTTCTCAAGAAATTCAGTTGTAGGGGGCAGAGCCAAGATGGCAGAGTAGAAAGACACATGTACACTAGCTCTGAACCCACAGCCCATAAAATATCTGTAAAGGAGAACTCCCAACAAATTCTGGAGCAGCAGAAGCTACAGAACAATGGACCAGAGGAGATTTCTGTTCCAGAGAGCCCTGAAAACCTCTCGCATAAGGTCCCACATGTTGCAGACCCAGAGCCGAGTCCAGCCCTGCCTTGGCTGTGCAGCGCCGAGAGGAGCAGATCTGAGCAGGTTTCAGGGACTGAATCTCCAGCAGCCGCGTGGGTCACTCCATCCACGGGCACCAAAGATTGGTGAGAGGGTCTTCTCGGTTTGCCGAGAGGGGAGTGGGGTGCCCCCATAACTCAGGCCCCCTCGGGAGGCAGCAGCAGAAGCAGGAGCAGACCAGCACTCCCCAAGCAGGCAGGAGCCCAGATCCATTGTTGAAAGTCTCTGCATAAATCCCCTGAGGGAACTGAGCCCATGAGGCAGCCCTGCCCCAACCTGAGCACCTGAACTTAATCTCACACTGAATACCAGCCCCGCCCCTGCCCAAATCCCTGAGGCTGGAAAGCAGCATTTGAATCTCGGACCCCAAGTGCTGGCTCAGTGGATCTGGAGGCGAGGTGGGGGTGGAAAGAAAACTCAGAAGTCAAGTTACTGGCTGGGAAAATGCCCACAAAAGGGAAAAAAAAATAAGACTATAGAACGTTACTTTCTTGGTGAACAGATAATTCCTCCCTTCCTTTCCGATGAGGAAGAACAATACTTACCATCAGGGAAAGACACAGAAGTCAAGACTTCCGTATCCCAGCCCACCCAATGGGCTCAGGCCATGGAAGAGCTCAAAAAGGATTTTTAAAATCAAGTTAGAGAGGTGGATGAAAAACTGGGAAGATAAATGAGAGACTTGCAGGTAAAGCATGAAAAGCAGGTAAGCACCCTGCTAAAGGAGACCCAAACAAATGCTGAGGAAAATAACACCTTGAAAAATAGGCTAACTCAATTGGCAAAAGAGGTTCAAAAAGCCAATGAGGAGAAGAATGCTTTCAAAAGCGGAAATAGCCAAATGGAAAAGGAGCTTCAAAAGCTCACTGAAGAAAATAGTTCTTTCAAAATTAGAATGGAACAGATGGAGGCTAATGACTTTATGAGAAACCAAGAAATCACAAAACAAAACCAAAAGAATGAAAAAATGGAAGATAATGTGAAATATCTCATTGGAAAAACAACTGACCTGGAAAATAGATCCAGGAGAGACAATTTAAAAATTATGGGTCTACCTGAAAGCCATGATTAAAAAAAGAGCTTAGACATCATCTTTCATGAAATTATCAAGGAAAACTGCCCTGAGATTCTAGAACCAGAGGGCAAAATAAGTATTCAAGGAATCCACAGAACACTGCCTGAAAGAGATCCAAAAAGAGAAACTCCTAGGAACACTGTGGCCAAATTCCAGAGTTCCCTGGTCAAGGAGAAAATATTGCAAGCAGCTACAAAGAGACAATTCAAGTATTGTGGAAATACAACCAGGATAACACAAGATCTAGCAGCTTCTACATTAAGGGATTGAAGGGTGTGGAATATGATATTCCAGAAGTCAAAGGAACTAGGACTAAAACCAAGAATCACCTAAACAGAAAAACTGGGGGAAAATGGTCTTTCAATGAAATTGGGGACTTTCAAGCATTCTTGATGAAAAGCCCAGAGGAGAAAAGAAAATTTGACTTTCAAACACAAGAATGAAGAGAAGCATGAAAATGTAAACAGCAAAGAGAAGTCATAAGGGACTTTACTAAAGTTGAACTGCTTACATTCCTACACGGAAAGACAATATTTGTAATTCTTGAAACTTTTCAGTATCTGGGTAGTTTCAGTATCTTTTCAGTATTTGGGATTACACGCACACACACACACACACACACACACGCACAGAGTGAATTGAATAGGATGGGATCATATCTTAAAAAAATGAAATTAAGCGGTGAGAGAGAAATATATTGGGAGGAGAAAGGGAGAAATGGAATGGGGCAAATTATCTCTCATAAAAGAGGCAAGCAAAAGACTTTTTAATGGAGGGAAAAAGAGGGTAGGTGAGAGAAAAACATGAAGTTTACTCTTATCACATTCGACTAAAGGAAGGAATAAAATGCACACTCATTTTGGTATGAAAACCTATCTTACAATACAGGAAAATGGGGGAGAAGGGGATAAACAGGGTGAGGGGGGATGATAGAAGGGAGGGTAATAGGAGGAGGGAGCAATGTGAAGTCAACACTCTTGGGGAGGGACAGGATGAATAGAGAGAATAGAAGCAATGGGGGGCAGGATAGGATGGAGGGAAATATAGTTAGTCTTACACAACACAACTATTATGGAAGTGATTTACAAAACTACACAGATATGGCCTATATTGAAATGCTTGCCTTCCCAAAGGGAATGGGTGGGGAAGGAGGGATGAAGAGAAGCTGGATCTCAAAGTTATAGGAACAACTGTCGAGTACTGTTCTTGCTACTAGAAAATAAGAAATACAGGTAAAAGGGTATAGAAAGTTGTCTGGCCCTACAGGACAAAACAGAAGATGGGGGCAAGGAAAAGGAAGGATGACAGAAGAGAGGGCAGATTGGTGATAGGGGCAATTAGAATGCTCAGCGTTTTGGGGAGGGGGGAGGGGACAAATGGGGAGAAAATTTGGAACCCAAAATTTTGTGAAAATGAATGTAAAAAGGTAAATAAATAAATTAAAAAATAAAAAAATAAATCAAGATATCTGACAAGATATAATTCACAACCTCTGCTTATATATATTTTTATAAATGTGCATTTAAGTAATCAACTTGACAACAAAAATAAAGTTTTGCATGAGACCACAATAATAATAGTAATAAAAACCATAGTTTCATATGAAAAAAGACTTTTAAGGTATCTTCTAATTGGGATAGCCAAAGAATTTTCAATTTTTTAGTACCATGTGAGGAGTTTTCGGAATTTAGCCGTGTTACTGCACACATATATTCGCTACAGATGTAGAAATATACGAAATGCTTAATCTGTCCTTTGTAGCCCCATAATGCAATAAAATAGCTATTAATTCAGGGATTACAGGCAAAAAGACCTAATAACTAAATGAAGATTTAATAATGAAACCCTAAAAAATAATTTTTTCAAAAACAAATTAAACAAACAATTGATAATTACATTTTAAAAATGATGATGATGATGGTGATGATGATGATGATGATGATGATGATGATGATGATGATGAAATCAAACGTTCTGGGCTACTGTTAAATAGTCCTTAGAGGGATATTTATATCTCTAGAAACAGCCATTAACAAAATAATAATAGAGAAGGGTAAAGAACAGAATATGCAAGTAAAAAAACATCCAAGGAACAAGTAACATAAACCCAAGGGAATATATTGAAAATTAGAAGAGAAATAGAGAAATTGGACAAAAATATGAGCAATAAAAGAAACGTAAAACTGTTTCGTTGAAAAATCAAATAAAATTGATAAACCATTAACAAATCTGATTTTTAAAGAGGGCAGAAATTTAAATCAAGAAAATAACAAAGGAGCAAACTGAAATCTCTACAAAAACAGATAAAAAGAGAAAAATTACAACATATTCACAGTTCTACGATGCAATTGAGAACACAAAAGGGACAGAGGAAAACATTAAAGAATAGGAAATACTCAAACTATCAGAAGGTCAAACCAAATGCTTCGATAACTCAATTTCAGAAAACAAAATAGATCTAGTCTATAAAGGAACTGCCAAAGAAAGAACTCCTGGTCCGGATGGATGCAAAGGACAGCTTTTAAAGCTTTTAAAAGCTACCAAGCTTTTAAAGAACAATTCATACCAAACCTTCCCAAACTATTTTCCAAAATCAAGAAACAATATCCCCTATGAGAATCCTTATATGAGACAAATATAGTCCTAACACTGAAACTTTAAAAAGATAAAACCCACACAAAAAAGCTATAGAGAAAATTATTAATGGATATGGACTTAAAATTTTAAATAATACTCTGTACACATAATATAATCAAGAAATTAATTGTTATAGCTGAGAGGGATTCATACAAGGGATGCAAAGATAGTCCAATATTAGGAAAAATCATCAATGTAAATATCATATTAAAAACAAAACACCCCAAACCAAATCATTATCTCAAAAAATGAAGAAAAAATTCTTTGCCAAATTTCAGCATCACTTTCTGCTAAAAATCCTACAACATATAGGCATAATAAGACCTTTTCACATATCATAAAAGCATCTATCTAAAAGTAAAAACAAGTGTCATATACCATGGGGATACACTAGAAACTTTCTCAAGAAATTCAGTTGTGAAATAAGGATATTGAATCATTTCTGTATTATTTGATAGAATTCTAGAAATGCTAGAAAAGGCAATAAGATGAGAGAAAGAAGTCAAAGACATAAAGAAAGGTAAAGAGAAGATAAAATTATCCCTATATGCTCATTATTTGATGATGTACTTGAAAAATCTTAGCAAGCCAACAAAGATACTAATCAAGACAGAAAAGTTGAAGGTTATAAAATTAGCTCTCAAACAAAGATTGTACATATGCATAATAATGAAAATATCCAAAACGTTGTAATAGAAAAGGAAATATCGTTGCAAATAACTTCAAAATGCATAGAATATTTAGGGATCAATCTATGAGAGTAAACAATATTTGTATAAATTCAGTTACAAGGGGCTCCTTAAAGAAATAAAGAAAAACTAAAATAGCAAGATTAATATTCAGGGGTCATGGCTAGGCCATTCCAATAAAATAAAAGTGACAGTATTACCAAAGGTAATTTAAAAACTTTATGCTATACTAACCAATTGTCAAGGTGATACTTAATAGAACTTGATAAGAAATAGCAAAAATCATTAAGGAAACCGAAAGATCTCAAATATCAAAAGAAGTGATGAAAAGAATTAAGGATAAAAGGACAATACATCTTTGAGATCTTCCCCTACATTTTAAGGTAGCAATAATCAAAACCATCTAGTGTTTATTTTCTTTTTTAAATAGAGAGATCAATCAAAGGAACAGACTAGACAAGAAACAATCAGAAACAATGGAACTCCATGAACCAGTTTCTGATAATGGAGAAAACATAATTTATCTAGAAATAAACTTCTTGGAAAGTCAATTACCTTCAAAATGGAAACATGATCTTCATATTAATGATCATATCATAAAATGGTTAGAAGAGAAAATTATTATATACTCACCACCGCTATAGGTAAGAGATTATAATTTAATAGAACAAGAAATAGAGACATTTATTTAAAAATGAAAATTTCATTACATCAAACTGAAAAGCTTCTTCACAGATAAAATGAATATACTTTGGATGAGGAGAAAAGGGATTAAATGGGAAAAAATCTTTTTATTAAATTTCTCTAAATTTCTCTACTAAGCATTTGGCATCCAAGATATAGAAACAACATACATATATGTATAATACATGTGATTAATAGCCATTCCACAATGAATAAGTGGTCAAAAGTTATGAGCAAATAGTTTTGAAAAGAATTTCAGAATGTTCACAACCAAATTAAAGAATGCTTTAAATCACTAATAATAAGTGAAAAACAGATCAAAACAGCTCTGATGATTTATTTCATACTCTACAAATTAGCAAAGATAGCAAAGAATGACAGCATTCAATGGGAAGAGATAGTGGAATGATAAACACACTGATGTATTGTTGGTGAAGCAAAGGAATGGTACAAGCATTTTGTAAAATAATTTGGAATTACAAATTAAATTATTAAAATATCCATATCACTTGAACCAGAGATTCCATTACTTGACACATATTCCCTACCCAAAATTCTTTGATCAATTTCTATCTCAATATACACCAAAATACTATACTCTTTGTGATAGCAAAGAATTGGAAACAAAATAACTGCCCACAGATTGGGGAATGTTTAAACAAACTGTGGTACATAAGTGTAATGCAATGTAACTGTGCTGTAAGAAATTGTGCGTGTGTTAACTAGAAAGAAGCATGGAAAAATCTATGTAAATTGATGCAGAGTGAAGTAAAGGGAGCTGAAAAAAACAGTATAAACAACGACTACAATAATGTAAATGGAAAGGATTACCGCACACAAAAAATTAAAGTCAGTGCTATAGAAGTATAAATATCAAGCACGCGTCCAAAAACAAAAACAAAAAACCAAAAAAACAAACCATGTAAGAGAGCACCCTTAACACCCCAGTTTATGCAGGCATAAGATTTATACCTGTAACGCATTGCAGAAATGTTTAGAATTTTCCAATGTATTAATTAGTTCAGCTGGTCTTTTTTTTTTGTTTTAAAGAAATACTATTTCATATAGGAGATCGATGTCTAGGTGAACAACGTGAGGACACTGGGACCAAGTATGATAACGTAAAAAAGAAAAACATAAGACACAAATAAACACTTATTTTAGAATTTGTAAAAGTCATTCTCAGACTCTGACTTATTAGATTCACTTTATGACCCTCTTAAGATGATAAGGTCAAAATGGACATATGACCTAGATATAAAGAGATGTTTTCCAAAAAAAATAAAAAAAAAAACACAGCATGTATTGCTTATGAGAATTATGGACAAGTGAATAATTTATGAATAAAAAGGAGAAAGGCCAAAATTAGCTATAAAACGGATAATCTCAATTGCATTATATTAAAAAGGTTTTGTACAAATTAAACAAATGTAACCAAAATCAGAAGGAAAGCAGAAATTTTCAGGGTGATTTATAGTTTATGAGATAAAGATCTGAAGAAATTTGTCAAATCTATAAGAATATGAGTCATTCCCAAATAATAAATGGCCAAAGCATCTGAACAGATTTTTTATGAAGAAATCAAAACAATTTGTAGTCATATGAAAAAAGTGTTATAAATACTGATTTGAGAAACTCAATTTAAAACAACCTTCAAATATGATTTTTCTCCTACCAGACTGGATAAAATGATTGAAGGGAAAAATGACAAATGATGGAGACGTGGAAAAATTTGGATACTAACTCATTTTTGGTAGAATTGTGAACTGATCCAACCATTTGGGAGAGTAATTTGGAATTATGTCCAAAAAGTTGTTAAACTATGAATATCCTTTGACCCAGCAATAGCACCGTTTGGATTGCTTCCAAAGGTAATTAAGGTAAAAGGAAAATAACTTATATGTTCTAAAATGTTTATAGCACCTCTCTTTGTGGTGGCAAAGAACTGGAAATTGCAAGCATGCCCATGAATTAAGGAATGACTAAACAAGTTGTGATATATGATTGAGATGGAATACTATTGTGTCATAAGAAATTACGAGCTCAATGATTTTGGGGAAAAAATGGGAAAGGCTTTTGGGAAGACAGAAAAGCAGGTCAGAAAATTCCTGGCTCTCAATATTTTCCCCCACAAAACGGATGAAATAGCACTTCAGGGCGAATACTGAGCAGGCAAAAATAAATAAAAGCAGGGGCAGAACAGGAGTCTTCCTGGGACAATTTGAGAAGATCTTAAGAAAATCCCAGCACTAGATTTGATCCCTGTGAAGAGTAAACAACTCTAGGCTGGGTCATAGGTCCCCTTAAAAAACAAGCAGCAAACCCTGGGGTTATCTCAGTTGGAAGCCTGCTTTGGCCCCAGATAGGGAATTTTTACTTCAGGACAGTGAGAGTTGTTGGGGCATCTGAGCCAGGAAGATCAAGGGAACATCTACTTCACAAGGAACACTCGACTCAGTTGTGTTGCAGAGATGTAGCTTGGTGTGAAGAGGAACCAGCACCTGTTTGATGAGTGCAGAAGCAGTAGGTTGGGACATGGCTAGCTGTGAGCACATACAGGAGGCTGCAGGTCTAGGATCCAGTTTCAAGCTAGGAGGAGAACTGAAGGAGGATCTGAGGCCAGAAGTACTTCCCCCATACTGCGGGACTAGAGGTGATTATAAAAAGTGAGCTACCACTGGAAATAAAAAAAACATGCATAGGCAAAGGAGGAAAAAAATCAACTATAGAGAGTTACAAGGGAATGGAGAAGACTGGGGTTCCTCTTCAGAGGAGGACACTGAAGCAAAGAAACCCTCTTCTATCCCAAAGAGTAATGTCAAATATTTACCTGCTCAAGAAGAATTCACATAAGAACTTTAAAAAGACTTGTAAAATCAAATGAGATATACTGAGGAAAAGCTTTTAAAAATAAATAAGAACAATGCAAGAGAAAGAACATTATGATAAGAAAGTCAGCCAATTAGAAAAGGAGATCCAGAGTCTAAAGGAAGAAAACAATTCCTTGATAATCAGAATTTGCCAAGGGGAAGCCAGCAAAGTTGCGAGAGATTGAGAAATAATCAAACAAAATATTTTTTAAAATGAAACAATAGGAGAGAATGTGTAACATCTCATAAAAAAAAGCATCTGATCTGGAGAACAGGTTAAGAAGTGAAAACATAGGAACAATCATCTTCCCTGGAAGATATGGTAACAAAAATGAATCTTCATATAACAAGACAAGGAATAATTAAAGAAAAATTTCTTGAAGCGTTTGAAGAAGAGTGGAAAGTAGAGATAGAAAAAAAAATTCATTGATCACAACCTGAAAGAGATCCTATGAGGAAAACTCAGGAATATCATGTTAAAATTCTGAAATCCACAGCTTACGGATAAAATATTATGAGGAACAAGAAGAAAAACAGCTTAAATACAACAGTGCCACAATTAGAATAACACAAGACCTAGTAGTGGTGACAGTAAAAGACTGCAGGTCTTGAAACATTATATATCAGAAAGCAAAAGAATTGGGATTCTGGTCAAAAATATCATAAGCAGCATGAATGAATGAATGAAAACAAATGGACATTTAATAAAACTGTCAGACTTTCAGGACTTAGTTAAAAAACAACAACAACAACAACAACAACCTGAACTCAATAGAAGATTTGACAAAGAAGAGACAAGAGAAATATAAGGAACATAACAAAGACTAATTACAAGGGAACCAGTGGAGACAGGCTGCTTACGTTTTGTGAAAATAAAATGCAAAATATATGTCTAAGATTGTATTAGTAATTTGGAAGTTAATAAGAAAGATTGAGGTAAATGAGGTATGAGAAGAAATGACAAGAAATAGATGGTGGAGGAGGGATGTTAGTTCTGGAAACCTACTTTCATCAGGAATGGGTTCAAGAGCAAGCAATACATAAAGATCTAGAAGAGCATTAAAAAGCTAAATTCAGAAAGAAGAGGATAGGGAGGGGCAGTGTATAAGGGAGGGATCTCTAGAGAGGAGAGTGAGGGAATAGGTTAAAGGCAGGTATAGAAGGGTGTTTAGATTAATAGAAATAGGGGAATGAGGGAGGGATCCTTGGAGGGGAGCCAGGTTAAGTGATAAGGGGGCAAGGGAGAGGGAAGAAGTGAAGTAGAGGAGTTAGGAGGGATAGGAAATAAGAGATACATACAAATATAAAAATAAAGATCAGAAGTAGAATTTGTTAGGGAAAGTATATGTCTACGTATGTGTATATGTATGTATATAGGCATGTATATATAAGTATATGTGTATCTATACGAAAAGAAAATAAATGGAAATGGAAAGGAAAAGAAAGAGAAAGGAAAGGAATCTAGCCAGTAAAACCCAAGTTAATTGGTCATCTTCTGGCCATCCAAATTTACCTTACTTTGAAGAGGAGAAGGAAGGTGAGGTGTAGATACACAGGAGAGGAAGAGGTGAGTTACCAGTTAGCTGGGTTCTAATTCAGGCAGCTGTGTCTACTCACAGATGTTTTGTTCGTCATTTATTGCAGAAGAAAACCATGCCATCAGAGAAATAATGAAATGAGTTGCACTTGACTTTGTTTTGAGTGAAGGCGAGCTCTTCAAGGTCACCAGTCTCACTTCTGCTCCAGAGCCATCTTAATTCAGTGAACAGATATTCACCAGGATGACTAGAGATGACCCAGGATGGAATAGGAGACTTTGGCTTCTTTATGTCAAGGTCTATTCAGGAACTCACTTAGGGTGAATTAACCACCCATTCAGTGAATAGGAAGTAGCCAAGGATGGCCCCTTTAGTGAGGCATAGAAAAAAAAAAATGACTTCAGGCTTGGAGGAAATCAGCACCAGTTGCTATTGATAAACACTCTTAAGACAAGAGGGTACACAATCCAGCCCTTAGGCAGGGGCCTAGAGTCCTCCAATGTATGAGCTTCAAAGTGCAGTAGGTTTAAAGTTTTGATAAAGGAAGGGATAGGAAGGGAAGGATATATCTACATTCGTATATAAATATATCAGACCTTAGTTTTAGCTTTTGCAGGGATGTGGGGAAAACGGAAAAAAGAACAAAGTAAAAAATTACACAGCAGAGAACAAAAGAAAACTAACAAGGAAGCAAAGAAAAAAACCGATAGCTCTCAACATAACATAGTACTTATTATATACACTTTCCTGAAACGGAAATTCATTGATACACACACACACACACACACACACACACACACACATACATGCATATATATATATATATATGTAGAGAGAGAATGTTCTCATGTCCTGCTGTACACGACATGATTTTTTTCTTATTATGTATTTAAGTTTACAACGTTATTTTTTCTTTTCTTATTGTGTATTTAATTTTCAGTAATAAAAAAGAAACCTGGAAAGGTTTGCACAAAATAATGAAGATTAAAATGAGCAAAACCAAGAGAACATTGTATACAGTAACAGCAATATTGCTTTTAGAATGACTTTGAACAAATAACTTATTTTTGATTATTTTAAATACCCAAATGAACTAAGAGGGACATATGGAGAAAGACACTATTTATGCCCAGACAAAGAACAGGAAAGTAGAATTATGCATTGGATAATTTTCCATACATACCTATTTATGTCTATAATGGTAACCATCACTAGGGTGGGAGGAGGACTGAAGAAGAAAAGAAATTTGCATGACATTGTTGTGGTATATTTGAAAGGAATAGCAAATTGTCCATAGCAGATTTGCAGTTTCATGTGCAATCATCTTTTTCATTTTACTCTTATGTAAATGTTTGTTTTGTTCCATAATTTTTTTAAATAAAAAAATTAAGATAATAGAATTGAGTAGGGGGAGGGAATTGGTACACAGTATCAAATGTATTAGAAGGAAAAGAGTTTATCCCCATAATTTCTCATTCATCTTTGCCTTCAAATTTTTCTCTCCGTTCTAGTCTTTGTATTTCAAAGTTTCTGCAAAGCTTCCACGGCTCTGGCCTTCACATCAGGAATTTTTGAAGGTTCTCTATTTCATTCATAATTCATTCTCCACATTCCACCTCCAAATCCACTGTATATATATATTCACAGTTTTACTGGGCAAGTTCTTGGTTGTAAGACTATACATACATAACACACATACACACATATATGTATATATTTGCCTTCTTGGATATGATACTCCCTACATTCTCCATCCTTTTTATAATAGTGACTATTAAATCTTGTGTAATGCTGATTGGCTCCTTGGCATTTTGATTTTTTCTTTCTGACAGGTTGCAGTATTTTTTATTTGACTAAGAAGCTGCAGATTTAGGCAGAAATGTTGCTGGAAATTTGATTTTGAGGTGAGAAGGTGATTGGTGGATTATTTGTATTTCTATTTTGCATCCTGATTTTAAGACATCTGATCAGATAAAGGATAACTGGAAATGTCATATCTGACTCTGTTATTGGTCATAGTTTTTATATAGTCCATTTGTCCTTCTAATATCTCTTCTTGATCTGTTTTCTAGGTCAGGTCAATTGTTTTTGCTATGAGATACCTTGTACTTTCATTTAATATTTCAATATTTTGCTTTTGTTTTAATATTTCTTTTACTGGCTCATGGAGCCATTGTCTTCTTATTTAGACCATTCTAATTTTTAGGGAGGGCAGGTAAGTGGTACAATGTAAAGAGTGCGAAGCATGGAGTCAAGAAGACCTGAAATCAAATCTGGTCTCAGACACTTACTAGTTGTGTTACCCTAGGAAAGTCACTTAAGCCTGTTTACCTCAGTTTCCTCATATGAAAAATGATCTGAACAAGGAAATGACAAATCAGTCCAGTATCTTTGCCAAGAAAACCCCATATGGGGTCATAAAGAGTCAGACATGACTGAAACAACTGAACAACAACATTGTTTAGGGATTCTGGGCCTTGGCTAACATTTCAATATTTTTTAATATTCCTTTCAATTATATGTTAAAATTTTTAAAATGCGTTTAAAAATTTTTGAATTCCAGGTTCTCTTCCTCCTTTTTCCCCATGTTGAGTTGGCAAGCAAATTTATATACATTATATATGAGCAGTCATGCAAAACACATTTCCATATTAGTCATGTTATAAAAGAAAGTAAAGACCAAAACCAAAATCCCCAAGAAAAATAAAGTTTAATAAAAGGATTCTTTGATCTGCATGCAGACTCCATCAGTTCTTTCTCTCGAGGTGAATAACGTTTTTCATCATTAGTCCTTTGGAATTATCTTGGTTTATTGCGTTGGTAAGAATAGCTAAGTCATTCACAGTTAATCATACAATATTGCTGTTACTGTATAAAATTCTCCTGGTTGAAACTCTTCTTCTAAGCTGTTAATTCTCTTTTCTTAACTTTCTTCCAGAGTTCTCTTTCTATTTCCATTTTTTTTTTTTAGCATTTTCATCTCATTTACAAAATTATTTTAATTAATTGTGAAAACTCTTTTGTCTTTTCTTTTCAGAAGTTTACAGACAGCTAGGTGATAGAGTAGACAGAGGGCAGGCCTGGAGTTAGGGAGATCTGAGGTCACATCTGATCTCAGACACTTACTAGCTGTGTGATCATAGGCTAGTCACTTAATCCTATTTACCTCAGTTTCATCATACGTAAAATGAGCCAGAGGAAAAATAACGTCAAACCACTCCAGTGTCATTGCCAAGAAAATCCCCAAAGGGGGCCACAAAGGGTCAGGCGCAACTGAAAACTGAATAAACAACAAAGGGAAGTCTAGTTGAATTTCTGCTTCAGTTGTAGGATTTCTTTGAGGCTTTGTTTATAGATGTTTTGAAGTCGTTCGCTTATTCTGAGTTTGTTGCTTGAGCATCCCTCTCAATCTAACAGATCTTCATTTAAGACTCTTTCCACCACCACCCCCTATTCTTCCCGTCCTTCTTCTGTATTTTGAACTTTTTGTCAGTGCTTGGCACTCTGAACTTGTGGAGAGAATATCTGGAGCACGTTTGTGTCCCCGTGGGTCCTGCTTTAGCTTTCGTGGGGTACTGAGTGGTGTTTTATTTCAGGATATCAGGGAGAGCCCCTGCAAACTTTCCTTATTCTCAAATGTCTGCTGATCTGGGTCATTCTGATTCATGCAGAGCCAGTCTGAGTGCTGAAATTTACTTATCTTGGTTTTCGGTATCAATAAAATTTAAGTTCTACTGAACTCAATCCACTCTCAAGAAGCTGGAAAGATCTACAGGTTCATGATGACAGAACTTTAAGATCGCCCTAGGTCTGACTTTCCTGCTTTAGATATTCAATGGCATCCTCTTGAAATAATTGGGCACTGGATTTCTGAACCTGATCTGCTGCTGTGAACAAGGCATCACAGGAGCTGCTTGCTTCTATACATGTTCCTCGATGGAGACAAAGGCTAGGGTCCATGAAGACTCCTTACCTTAGACTGCCACTCCTAAGCACAGGTCCCTGCGTGGCTCTGTGATGCAGCCCTGAGTAGGAAGCAGCACACTTGCCAGTGGGACCATGATAGTTCTATGTGAACAAGAGCAGGATCTCTGTGTATGCCTGAGAGGCATGTCTTCTTACCCTGGTGCACAGTTATACCCAGGTCCTCATTGAGCCCCTGTGATGGAAAGTTTCACACAGTTTAATAATTGTTACAGCTTCTCCTCACTGTCCCCAGATCTCTTTTTCTGATGCTACCCATTTTGACCTGAGTTGGAAAAGGATTCACTGTGAATTTATTCTTGTATTTCCCACTTAGAACCCAAACTGGAACATTTTCTATGTCTTTGTGGTATGATTCGGGGATTAGGGTGGCAGGGGTTGAGGTGGCCTGTCCTTCTCCCTGCTCCCCTACTATTTTAGTGGGTGTCTCTTGTTCACATTGCTATAACTCAATCAGGAGACTCCTTTTCACATCTGGCAATAGTAGAATTGAGAGAGCAATGTTGCAATGAATATGAGTTATCTAAAAAAATATATCGTCATAGTTGACTTTGAGACACAAAGTCCAACAGTTTTAAAATTTTTTTATTTAAATTCTGTTGGCAATTGCAGGGGACTTTAAGGGCTTTTTTCTCCTAAGTAATAGTTTGGATCTTTCGAAAAGAGTTACAATCCCATTTGGAAGTATATGGACATGATTTTCTTGTAGATGTGTTTGATGCCCTCATGGCACGTGGCTTACACATAGATTAGTCACTAGCAAGGAAAAGTTGCTGAATCCCAATATATGAAGATCCTTCTAGGAGATAAGAACAAAGATGGGATTAGGAGTAGCAGGGACCTGAGACCAGCAGGAAGGTGGCCCGAGGTTCAGGTATGCCAACACCAAATTCAGTCTGTGGGTATCTTTTGTACATGAATGGATATATTTAATGCACACTTCTTTCAGATAAAAAATGATGGTAGTCTACTTACTACCTACATACTTTATATCCATATAGTATTCTCACTTCTTGTGATTATGTGAAATAATAAGCTCCTCCTCCTTCACTGCTGTTTCTTCCCTAGGCTATTTCTTTCCATTTCCTTAATCTCTTATCTTTTAATATAGTTAAAATATGATAAAACTGACATCAAGCTCTCCCTATTATCTATTCCCTTTTTGACTTTTGAAGACAGAAGAATTCTGAGGGGATATGTGTTTTTCTCCTTTATTAGAATGTGAATACCCTGTCACATAATCCTTACCATATGTTCAAAAACATATATGTCCATGTTTCTTTTAGATTCAAAGTTTCTACTCGAGAGTAGATTATTCATCATGAATAACTGGACGTATTCTATCTTCTTCTGTATTCGGGCCTGTTTCACAGGGTGATTGGGAAGACTAAGTGAGATATTTGAAATGTGCTAGCATAGTGCCTGCTGGGCCATCTCCAGTTGCCCTGATCTGCATCTGACCACTGGGTCCAGATGACTCTGGAGGAGAAAATGAGGCTGGTGCCTTTGCACAGCCCTCCCTCACTGAAAACCAATTCACTTGCAAGTCCTGACATCATCTTCCCGATGTCATGGTCTTCTTCAAGAATGAAGGACAAACCACAACCTGTGAGAAGTCTAAGCTGCCCTACTGAGGACCCAACAGGCCAGTTCCAGCTGGCCAACTCAAACATAGTTTGTTTAAACATTCTCCAAATGGACCCCAATCAATGGACAGCTACTTTGCTTCCAATTCTTTGCTATAAAATAGTACAGTATTTTGATATATATTGGGATTTTTACTGATCAAAGACTTTTGGAGGGTATATATCCAGTAATGGAGTCTCTGTTTCAAGTGATATGGCTATTTTATTTACTTAATTTGAATTATTCCAAATTATTTTACAAATTACTTTCCTTCACCAACAATGCATTACTGAGTTTTATCATTCCACTATCCACATATTGACTGCTGTCATTCTTTGTCATCTTTGCTAATTTGTAGAGTATGAGATAAATCATCAGGATTACTTTAATCTGTCTTTCTCTCATTATTAGTTAGAGCACTCTTTCATGAGGTTGTGAACATTCTGAAATTCTCCTTTTTAGAACTATTTGCTCCTATGTTTTGACCACTTATTCAATGTGGAATTAATGTGACTATTAGTCATATACATTTCATATGTATATAATATACATATATGTATGTATATATGTGTGTATGTATGGTTTTTTCTATATCTTGGATTACAAATGCTTATTAGAGAAATTTGATGAAAAAATTGTTTCCTGTTTAATGCTTTTTCTTCATATCCAAAGTACATTAATTTTATTTGTGAAGAAGCTTTTCAATTTCATGCAAAGAAAATTTTCATTTTTTTATAAATGACTCTATTTCTTGTTCTGTTAAGGTATCATCTCTTACCCATAGCTGTGATAAGTATATCATCTGTTTCTCTATTAACCATTTTATAACATGATCATTAATATGAAGATCATATTTCCATTTTGAAAGTATTGTTTTTTCCACCAGTTTATTCCTAGGTAATTTATGTTTTCCCATTTGTCAGACAATGGTTCATGTAGTTCCGTCGTTTCTGTTTGTATCTTGTCTATTCTGTTCCATTGATTGATCTCTCTACTTTTTAACAAAAAATCAACACTAGCTGCTTTTGATTATTGTGACCTTAAAATATAGTTGAAGATCTCAAAGTATTATTCCCACTTCATCCCTATTTTTTCATCATGTCATTTGATATTAGAGATCTTTTGACTTTCTAAATGATTTTTCAAATTTTTTACCAAATTCTATAAAGATGATAATCTTGGCAACTTGATTGCAATAGCATAAAATGTTTAGTTTAGATTTGGTAATATTTTGACTTTATTTTATTGGAATGACCTAGCTATGATCCCTGAATGTTCATCGTTCTATTTTAGTTTTTCTTTATTTTCTTAAGGATCACTTTGTAACTGAATCTATACAAATATTTGTTTGCTCTGATAGATTGAACTCTAAATATTATATGCATTTTGAAGTTATTTGCGCTGGCATTTCCTTTTATATTACAACTTTTTGGATATTTTTATTATTACAGACAAGCACAATTCATTTTTGAGAGTTAGTTTTATAACCTTCATCTTTTCTGTCTTGATTACTATCTCTGTTGGTTTCTTAAAATTTTTCAAGTACATCATCATATTATGAGTGCATAGGGATAATTTTATCTTCTTTACCTTTCTTTATGCCTTTGATTTCTTTCTGTCATCTTGTTGCTGCTTGTAGCATTTCTAGAACGCCGTCAAATGATACAGGGAAGACTGGGCATCCTTATTTTACAAATGAATTTCTTGAGATAGTTTCTAGTGTATCCCCATAGTATATGATACATATTTTTGTTTTTAGATAGATGTTTTATATGATACGTAAGAACGTCTTACTGTGCCTAAATGTTGTAGGATTTTTTTAGCAGAAAATGGTGCTAAAATGTGTCAAAGATATTTCTTTATTTCTAAGGATAATCATTTGGTTTAGGATGCTTTCTTTTTAATACGATAATTGCATTTTCCTAATATTGGACTATCTTTGCATCGCTGGTATAATTCCCTCTTAGTTATAACATTTCTGGGTTAAATTGCTGTAGTGTCTGTACAGAGTATTGCTTAAATTTTTTGAGTCAATATTCATTAATGATGTTGGCCTATAGCCATTTTTTTGTGTTTTATCTTTCTAAAGTTTCAAAATTAGGAATATATTTGTCTCATAAAAGGATTCTGGTAGGGGACATTCTTTCTTGATTTTGGAGAATGGTTTGTGAATCTTTGGTATTAATGGTTCTTTGAAAGCATGGTTGAATTCTATGACTAGATCAGGACCAGGAGTTTTTACTTTGACTGTTCATTTATAGACTAGATCTATTTTGTTTTCTGAAATTGGGCTGCTGAAGGTTTGATTTTGGCTTTCTGATAGTTTTGAGTACTTCATATTATTTAATTTATTCTTCTACTTCTTTTGCTTTCTCAATTGTGTTATCAGAGAACTACATATTTTGAAATTATTCTTTTTTTCTAGTATTTTTGAGATTTCATCTCTTATTTGTTATTTTCTTGATTTAAATTTTTTCCCTCTTTCTAAAAATCAGATTAGTTAATGGTTTATCAATTTTATTTGTTTTACTTCAAAGAATCAACGTTAGCTTTCATTTGTTGCTTATATTTTTTTCCAATTTATCTATTTCTCCTCTAATTTTCAATATATTCCCTTGTGCTTATTTTAAGTTTATTTTCTGGATTTTTAATTTTTTACTTGCTTATTCTGTTCTTTACCCCTCTATTTTTCTGTTTTGTTAATGACTGTAGAGATATGAACTTTTCCTCTCAGGACTACTTTAGCAGTATATCTGAAATTTTGGTATGTTGTTTCACCACCATCATCATTTCTTTTACATGACTATCAATTGTTTCTATGATTTTTCTTTGACAAATTCAATTTTTAGGATTTAATTATTGTCTCCATTTGGTTATTGGCTGTTTTTTTGTAATCCCTAAACTAATGATTATTTGTATTGCTTTATGGGTTTACAAAGGCTGGATTAAGTATTTGTACATTTTTACATGAGTATGCAGTGCCTTTGTGCACTAATACATGGTTAATTTTTGTAAAATTTCCATATGGTGCTAAGAAATTTGTAAATGCTTTGACTATTCAATTTAAAAGATGCCTAACAAGTCTTTTTTCATATGAAATTTTGGTTTTTATCATCATTATTATTATGGTCTCATGCATAAATGTATTTTATTATTGTTTATTACTTAAATGTACATTTTTTAAAAATATTAGCTGAGGTTGTGAACCATATCTAGTCAGGTATCTTGTCGAGAACAGTCTTTTTGAAGTATAGGTTTTACTCGATCTACTCTGAAGTTTCTTTTTAAAGATATTAATTTAGTGTTTAATTTTCCCAATTACGTGGAAAAATTTTTGACAATTGTTTAAAACTTTTGAGTTCCAAATTCTCTCCTTCTTTCCTTGCCCCCACTCATTTAGAAGGCGAGTATTTTGATATAAATCAAACGAGTGTAGTCATGCAAAACATATTTCCATATTAGTCATGTTATAAAAGAAAATCACCCAGAAACTCAATAAAATAATAAATAAATGAAGTTAATTTTAAAAGTTTAAAAAGTTATGCTTCAATCTGTATTCAGAGTCCATCAGTTCTTTTTCTGGGGATGGATAGCACTTTTCATCTTAAGTCCTTTAAATTTCTCTTGGATGGTTATTTTGCTGACAATAACTAAGTTATACACAGTTGATTATCTTAACAATATTGCTGTTACTGTGTACAATATTCTCCTGGTTCTTCTCATTTCACTTTATTTCAAGTCATGTAAGTCTTTCCAGGTTTTTCTAAGAGCACCCTTCTTATCATTTCTTGTAGCATAATTGTGTTCCATCACAATCGTATACCATAGTTTGTTCAGCCATTTCCCAATTGATGAGGATCCTCTCAGTCTCCAGTTCCTTGCATCAGAAAAGAGCTCCTATAAATATTTTTGTATATGTGTCTTTTTCCTTTTTTTAATCTCTTTTGGGATACAGACCTAGTAGTGACATTGCTGGGGCAAAGTATATGCACGTTTTTATAGCCCTTTGGCTATAAAAGTTGCTCTACATAATGCTTGAATCAGTTCACAGCTCCACCAATTGTCCATTAGTGTCTCATTTCCTCCCCCACATAATCTTCAACGTTTGTCATTCATGGTTAAATATTAGGAAAACTATGAAAATAATTATCCACATAAATAACAGGAATGACAAAAACAATCACATTTTAGGTACTAAATTTAAAAATTCTTTATTATATTCAATTAACCAGTCAGCCAGAATTTATTAAGACAAATACAGGCAGAAAGAAAGTCCCTTCCCCTGAGGAGTTTATATTCTAATGGGGGCACGATAGAAAACAAAAGGAAGTTAGAAAGAGAAGGGTGGAAAAAATGGAGAAAGGACAGAGTGCTAAGGCTGGAGGGGGGCAGGGAAGCTGGTGTTAGAGAAAGTCTGGAATGCAGTCTGGAGAGGAGGGAGACTTGATTGTCATGAAAATCTGTCTTTTTTAAAAAAAATAATTTATTTGTTTTAAGTTATCAACAATCACTTCCATATATTTTAAATTTTCTCTCCTTCCTTCCCCCTTCCATCCCCAAGATGGCAAGCAATCTTATATTAGTTCTACATATATATTCTTATTAAACATAGAAATCATCACATTTTTGTCCATAAATGCAGAGAAGGTTTTTCATAAGATAAAATACTGCCTCATTCCTGTTTCTGAAAAAAAATTTAGAAAGCATGATACAGCTGTGCATTGGTCCAAACATTCTGGAAAATAATTTGGAATTAGGCCCAAAGAGTTGTTCCACTGAGTATATTCTTTTACTTAGTGATGCCACTACTAGTTCTATTCTCAGAAAGTTCAAAGAAGAAAGAAAAGGAATTTTATACAAAAAAAATTATAGACACTTATTTTGTGATGGCAAAGAATTGGGAAATGAGGGGATGCCCATCAACTGAGGAATGCCTGAAATAGTTATGGTATATGAATGTGATGAACTACTCTTGTGAAGTAAGAAATGATAAAGGGGATGGTTTTCGGAAAAACATGGGAAGATTTGTATGAAATTATGAAAACTGAAGTGAGAAGAAGCAGAAGAACACTTTGTAAAATAACTGCAATATTTTAAAATAATAAAATTTAGAAGACTTCAAACCTGTCATCAAGATAATAGTCAACCACTATTCCAGAAGACTCATGATGTAGCATACTACCTAGCTTCAGATAATGAATTGATGGACTCAGCGTTCAGATTGAATCATGTTACCGTTTACTTTCCTTCTTTCTCTCTTTCTTCCTCCCTTCCTCCCATACTTTCTTTCTTCCTTTTTCCTTCTTCCTTTCCTTCATTCTTCCTTTTCTCATTCCTTCCTCTGAAATAATTGCATTGCAATAATACAGGTTCGGAAATTGGGCTCTGGACAGAGGAAAATGTAATGCAGGGTACAATTTCACGACATTTTTTAAAAAAGCTTAACACAAATATATGTATCTCCCAAATGAATGGCAGGTCTCTAGTGTCATTTACATATAGAAAAAGAGATAATATGAATCAGTTCTAAAGATGTAGACCCATATCCTTAGGTAATCTTGTTTGTAAAATCTATCTCTCAGTTCAACCCCAAAGAGTAGGGGATTGAAGAACATATTATAGACCCTTCCACAGGTTCCAGAAGGCTTTTATGGCACCTGATATCTACTATGAACATAATTTACTCCTCAATTTTAACTTGAATGATGCCAAAGAGAAAAGAAGGAATGTTGATTTAGCCTGGTTGGATCGCACAAGTGCATTCAGTACAGTGCCAGAGAAGGCAATCTCCTTGGCACCGACAAGGGCCAGCTTTCAAGATGAGGCCAGAAATGTAATACAGTGACTCTAATAGGGCACTCAGTCCCCTATCTGCATCGGTATGGGTGTTGTTCAAGCATTGCCATTTGCACTACAGTCAGGAAATTTGTCCCCTTAGACCAAAAGTTTTTCATTTAATTCTGAAACTGATAACCCATGCCTTGAAGAGATCCTGGCTAGCTATACATATGCAGAATATCTTAAGAATGTATCTTTTACCTACAATTGATCAAGGTAAACCTTCTGTTTTTTCTAATATTTTTGTGATGTGATCATTAATAACACATAAATTCATTTAAAATTTAGTGTCCAATATGGTGTATGCTGTTGGTCTAACTTTAACTTCTCCCTGATTGTTTGCTAGTTACCCCACAGTTATTATCAAATGAGGACTTCATTACTGAGTCACTTATGTTTTCAGGTTTGGCAAACATGAAATATGAGGTTCCATTGTGGCTGGTTCCCCTTTTGAGTTTGTTCCACTGATCTGCTTCTCCTTTTTTTAAAACCATTCCAATTTTTTGGATGACTATTCATTTATAGTATACTTTGAATTCTGAACATGTGAATAACACCTTTCATTCTATTTTTTGGGGAGGTTCATTTTCATTTATGTTGTAGATTTTCTATCCCCACATATTTTTATTACTATTTAACTAGTTTCATGAAGAATGTTTTTGATGCACCATTGCTACAGCATTCACCTGATAAATTACTCTGGGGAGCACTGATATTTTGGTTATATTGGCATGATCTCGTCATGAACACTGAACATCTTTCTAATTATTAAAGCTGTTCTTTGTTCTTTTAGGGGCAACGTTGAAACTAAACATAGTTATCTTGTATGCTTTTCCAAACTGATACTTTAATATTCTATGCACATTTTCATTATTCTCAGTGGGGTAAGGAGTACAAACTTTAAACCATGCCCTACCCCACCACTTCTAACTCCTTTTCATGTGACCTTTTTCTCTACCATAATGTAAGCTTATTGAGGGAAGAGATCTTCTTGCTTGCTTGTATTTTTAGATTCAACCATTAGCACAGTACTTGGCCCTTAATAAATGTTCGTCTCTATCCATCCATGTAGCTATCAAGTGATACTAAATGTACTAAATAGTAGATACTAAATACTAAAGTATGAATACACACTTCTTCACCACCTTCCTTCGAGGTGCGTGTTTTTCACATCTACCATCCAATCAGAATTTTGGTACCTGTTGTCAACAGACCCTGGTCAATCTCCCTTCCTTTCTCAGTGAGTTTGATAAATGACTCACATTTTTTCCTTCTTCACCTCCTGTCCTCCTGGAAATGAACTTCAACATACAAATTACCTTTCCCTCAATCATCCTTAATTACTCAGTTTCTCAACCTACTCGTTTCCCCTGTCTTCTGTTACGCACCACTTTAACCACACCCAACAATGTCAAGGCCTTGATTTTGTCATCTTCCACAAATATACTACCCCTATCTTCAAGAATCCCCAAATCCTTTTAATCTATTATGTTTCTACTTCTCCCTCTGACTTCCTTTACCAAACCTTATTCTTCATACATGATGTGATGTACAATTCCTCTACCTTTCAATTCTTTCCTAAGCCTTTGCCCCTTCATTAGACACTTTATCCCCATCTTTCTACCTTGGGGGAACAATTCAATTCTACACTCCTCTTCCCTTGTATTCCTAGTCTCCTTATCATTTCACTAGTTATGTTTTGCCAAGCCTCAGACTGAGATCTCATTCCATTTGCCATTTTTTCTCTTCCAATTGTGCTGCTAAATGAAGGTGGAAAAATCCTGGAACTATCCCTACTGGTTCTACTACAAATTTGTTACACAGCTTCAACTGCACCTTCAATCCTGTTTAGAAATCCTACTACAACAAATGGAGCCAAGAAGGTGATGTAGAAGGATGCATCTTTAGAAGCTCTCCCCCCAAAGTTCATAAATTATCTGTAAAAATGTCTCTAAACAAATTTTAGAGCAGCAGAAGCCACAAAACAACAGATTGAAAGAGATTTCCAGTCCAAGACAGCCTGGAAGGCCACCAGGAAAGGTCTATTGCACCGGGCACAGACTGGAGCAAGCTTTAAGACACCACCTGCAGCAGCTTTAGGTCCCAGATTCCTCAACTCACAAATGCCAAAGACAGCTTCAAAGGTCAGTGAGAAAATTCTTTCCCTTGGGTGAGAAGGAAACACAGTGGTCTAGCCCTGGGCCCCAGGCAGAGGCAGCTTTCATTGTTGAAGCTATGGCCTAAAGACCCTGGGGAATTGAGCAGCTGATCTGAATCTCAGTCCTGAGTGCTGGCCCTGGAATAAACTCCTCTACCTGGACTGTGCCACCTTGGAGGAACTGAGAAATCACAGGTGCCCAGAGTATACCCTAATCTTGACAAAGAACTCAAAAGTCAAGTAACTGACTGGGAAAATAACTCAAAAAGGGATAAAATAAATGAAAATAGAAGATTACTTTCTTGGTGAGCAGGTATTTTCTTCCATCCTTTTGGATGAGGAGAAACAATGCATACCATCAGAGGAATACCTAGAAGTCAAGGCTTCTGCATACAAAATCTGCAAATAAATATGCAATGATCTCAGGTCATGGAAGAGCTCAAAAAGGATTTTGAAAATCAAGTGAGAGAAGTGGAAGAACAATTTGGAAGAGAAATGAGAGTGATGCAAGAAAATCATGAAAAGCAAGTCAATAGCTTGCTGAAGGAGACTCAAAAAATGCTGAAGAAATTAACAACTTTAAAAATAGACTAACTCAAATGGCAAAAGAGATCCAAAAAGTCGATGAGGAAAAGAATTCTTTAAAGAGCAGAATTAGCAAAATGGAAGAGGAGGTTCAAAAGCTCACTGAAGAAAATAGCTCTTTAAAAATTACAATGGAACTGATGGAAGCTAATGACTTTATGAGAAACCAAGAAATTAAAAAATAAAACCAAAAGAAAGAAAAAAATAGAAGACATTGTGAAATATCTCATTGGAAAAAAATTGACCTGGAAAATAGATGCAGGAACGACAAGTTAAAAATTATGGGACTACCTGAAGGCCACGATCAAAAAACTAACTTTCACATTATCTTTCATGAAATTATCAAGGAAAACTGCCCTGATATTCTGGAACCAGAGGGTAAAATAAATATTGGAAGAATTCACCCATCACCTCCTGAAAGAGATTCGAAAAGACAAACTCCTAGGAATATTGTAGTCAATTTCCAGAGTTCCCAAATCAAGAAGAATATATTGCAAGAAGCTAGAAAGAAGCAATTCGAGTCATGTGGAAATGCAACAGGATAACACAGGAACTGGCAGCTTCTACATTAAGGGATTGAAGGGCTTGGAACATTATGTTCCAGAAGTCAAAGGAACAAGGATTAAAACTAAGAATCACCTACCCAGAAAAACTGAGTATAATACTTCAAGTGAAAAAATGGTCACTCAATGAAATAGAGGACTTTCAAGTATTCTTGATGAAAAGACCAGAGCTGAATAAAAAATTTGACTTTCAAACACATGAGTCAAGAGAAGGATGAAAACGTAAACAGGAAGGAGAAATCATAAGGGACTTACTAAAGCTGAAGTGTTTACATTCCTACATGGAAAGATAATGTTTCTACCTCTTGAAATTTTTCTCAGTATTTGGGTAGTTGCAGGGAATACACACACACACACATTTTATATATATACTATATATATATATATATAGTAGTGTATATATATACTATATATATATAGTAGTATGTGTATATATATATATATATATATATATATACATACATATATACATACATATATACAGTAAGAGAGAGAGACAGAGACAGAGGGCACAGGGTGAGTTGCAGAGGAAGGGATGATATCTAAAAAAATAAAATTAAAGGGTGAGAGAGGAATATATTGGGAGGAAAAATGGAAGAATGGAAGGAAGCATATTATATCTCATTAAAAAGACTGGAAAAAGCTTTTTCATTGGAGGCAAAATGGGGAGAGGTGAGAGGAAAAAGTGAATCTTACTCTTATCACATCTGGCTTAAGGAGGGAATAACATGCACTCTCAGTTTGGTATGAAAATCTATCTTACACTACAGGAAAGTAGGGGAGAAGGAAAGAAGTGGGATGTGGGGGGATGATAGAAGGGAGGGCAAATGAGAAGAGGGGGAAAATTAGAAGTAAACACTTTGGGGGAGGAATAAGATCCAAAGAGAGAATACAATAAATGGGAGACAGTATAGGATTGAGGGAAATATAGTTAGTGTTTCACAACATGACTATAATTGAAGTCTTTAGCAAAACTATATATGTATACCCTATGTTGAATTGCTTGCCTTTTCAGTGGGGATGGATGGGGAGGGAGGAAGGGAGAGGAGTTGGACATCAAAGTTTTAGGAACGATTGTTGAGAATTGTTTTTGCATGTAACTGAGAAATAAGAAATATATGTAATAGGGTATAGAAATCTATCCTGCCTTGATAGGCAGGAGGGTAGATTGTGGAAAGGGATAATCAGAATGCATGGTGTTTTGGGGTGTGGGAATGCAGAGACGGGGAGAACATTTGCAACTCAAAATCTTGTGGAAATAAATATTGAAAACTAAAAATAAACAAATAAATTGAAAAAAAAAAGAGATCTTACTATACCACTCTTATCAACTCACTATCCCCACTCTCCCTTTTCATCCCTTCTCAAACACTTCATGGCCCCCGAGGTCTCAAATGAGAATCTTGCCTCACATTTTACAGAAAACAATTGAGACCATTCACCTTGAGCTCTTATTGCTCCCCTCTCTCTCATCATAAAACAAGCATGTGCCCTCTGTCAGTGTCTCCTCTTTCACGGTTGTTTTACTTCATGAGGTGTCTTTACACATTAATGAGGCCATGTTGTCTACCTGGTCAAGCAATCCTTTCCCACTCTGTCTCCTCCAGGATATTTTTTCATCTATCATCCTCATTCTATCACTTATTTTGAATCTATTCCTGTCTACTCGTTCATTCCCTACTGCCTACAAACATACTTATGTCTTTCTCACCCTCAACAAACCATCACTCTTTCCTTCCATCCCCACTTTTAGTCTGTATCTCTTCTCCCTTTTGTGGTTAAACTCTTTTGAAAAGGCTTTCTATAACAGGTACTTTCACTTGCTTGTCCTTCTCTTCAAACTCCTTATAATTTGCCTTCCAAACTTAGTATTCCACCAAGATTAGTGTCTTCAAAGTTACTAGTGATCTCTTAGTTGCCAGATCCAGTATTCTCTTCTCAGCCCCCTTCTCTTCAAACTTTCTGCAGCTTTTGAGACTGTTGATCAATCTTTCCTCCATGTTTTTTCACTAGGTTTTGTCTCTCCCTAGAGACAGCAGCCTCCACTGGTTCTCCTCTTAACCTGACTGTTCCTTCTCATTATCCTTCACTAGATCTCCATCCAGATCAGCTCCCTATCTATAGGTATCGCTTACAGTTTCATCTTTGGACCTCTTTTCTTCTCTTTACAGTTTCCCTTGTTGATCTCATCCACTTATAGAGTTAATAGCTACCTCTGATTATTTTTAATTTTTTTCTAATTTTTCTTATCCTACCCCAAGCTGTCTATTCTCCTTCACTTCTACCTATCTGGAAGCTTCAACTGTCTTTCAGGAATTTGACACAGGATGTTCATTATAAATCTGCAACTCAGTATTGCTAGGAATAATGTGTGGAATATCTAAGAAGTTGTTAAAAGATATTCCTAAATTCTTTCTTTGGCACTGTTCAAGTTATTGATTGTAGTGATCATTTATCAATTTTCTAAACAAAATTTTTGAAAACTCACTTAAAATATTTCTGAATAAAACCTATTCAATTTATTATTAATCTAATTTTTAAAAAATCAAATTAAACTAGAAGTTGTAGCTAATGAACGCGACACTGAAATAATTAAAATTGGTCTAGGACAGGGACAGAAATGAGTGATCTATTCTTTAGGATCTGCTGTTACTATATGTTATATGCATCCAGTATGACATACGAATTTTTGCTCATTTATCTCTTAATTATATTTTATAAGGAGATTGTTGTTTTTATTGTTGTTCAGTTGTTTCAGTCGTTTTCAATTCTTTGGGACTTCATTTGGGGTTTTCTTGGCAAAGATAATGAAGTGGTTTACCATGTTATTTTCCAGCTCATTGAGGAAAATGAAGCAAACAGGGTTAAATGACTCATTCAGATTCACAAACTTGTGAGTATCTGAGGCCAAATTTTAACTCAGATCTTCCTGATTTTAGGCCTGAGGTGAACCAACATAAATTTCTTGGAAATTTTTGCTTTAATGATTTACATTCTTGAAGAACTTTCATTAAATTCGCTACATTCAATTCACTATTAACTAACATTTAAGTAGAACAAAATTTCATCAGTATATCACATACAGTTTGGAAAATTTAAGGATTGTTACTGGAAATCAAGAATCTCAAGTAGATTCAAGTCAGATAAATATACTGATATTTCATTTAGTAAAACCATACATTTAATGCTCTTCCTCGTGTTTTGTGATTTTTAGGGGCTCGGATTCATTCCTGTAAGTAACACTCTCACACTGTTTTAAAAATGAAGGTAGTTTAATTATAAACTGTCTATAACTACATCCAATACAACAGATAATACACAATAAGCACAGAGTAATAAGTATAATAATAATAATCAGTATAGCAGAAAAAGAAAAAGAAAAAGAAAACATCACCAATTCGAGGAACACCAACACCTGAATTACATCAGCTGGGGAATCCCGGGATACAGCGTTCAGGGTCCGAATTGGGAGCACAAGGGTCCCAGGCAGAGCGTCCTCTCCATGGGTGAGATTCCAAAGAGAAGAAGAAGCACTGGGATTTTTATGGGGGGAGAACAAAGAAGGCTCGCTGCCAACTACATTGGACAGGCTCCCGAATGTTTTGGCAAAAGCGAGTTAAAACTATCAGGTTATATAACTTAATTTATGGTTTTTAGGATGGAGGAGATACCAGGAGGGGGCTGCAAGGTTTAAGTTGAACAAGTAAACCTTGGGAGAAGGGCCAGTTCCCCCACAGTTGTGTCTATGTTCCTGGGAATGGCCGGTCCCAGGAACTCAGCTATCACAGCTGACCCACACACGGTATGTCCTTCAGCACATATGCTGCAAGAGTTCATGAATCGGTCACGTTCTCATGCAGGCTCGAATGAGCTTACCTAGGTATAAGAATCCTAATTTCTTATTCACCTCGGTATATGTTGTTATAAAATATAATTCAACAGATGAACTTACATTTTTCTTAGACAGAAGTAATGATGAAATCATTTTTAGCTATTTTGATTTATTATAATTCTCTAATTGAACTTATGAAGAACTCAATTCATTGTGGATAGATGGTGAAAAATGTAAAGATTTAAATGAATTGTAAAAAATGAAAATGATTTTCTAGATTTTTGTAGACAATAATGTAAAATAAAATAATGTTTCACTCACTGCAAGTGTATGATAGGATAAAAAAGAGGCACTCTATGTTAGCCACAGATGAAAAAAGTTTCAATTTAATGAATCATTTTTGAATTGGAGAGGAATAGGCAATGAATAGATCACATATCTGATATAATGACATTAAATTTGTTGGAATAAGAGTCATTCAATCGACATACAACTTTATTTGTAAAATCATGTTTGAATTTCAACCTTAGGTTGGCTATAAACACAAGAGTTAATCAAAATTTAAGAAAAACATTCTGTGAGAATCAATTTCTAAATGGAATTTATCATAAAAGGAAATGTTTTATTACTATTATTTTCAAATTGTGGGCTAGAATCCTTTATTTCAATAAAATTTTGATAAAGTTATGTTTATACACACATGTGTATATACATACACATATTATTTTCAAAAAGAAAGACTGTTGTCAAGTAATTTTTACAAGAATTCTATCAGAATGAGAATTTACCAGTATTAAAAACCATGAAAACACACACACGCACACACACACACATGTGCACACACAAATTTACAGTATACAAATCTAAAATGTACTTGAAAGCTATTGCTATAATCATTGTATAAGTAATGGAATTGGGATTAATATGACTCCTCTACCTCCATTTGAGCAGGATGCAGTTATTAATCATCTACAATGAGACAAACACTGTACTAATCCCTGGGGATTGTTGTGTTTGTCCTACGCTTTTGAAGAGGACCACGACATCAGCGAAATGATGACATGGTTTGCAGTTGACTTTGATTTGAGGGAGGGAAGGCTGTGCAAGGTCACTAGTCTCACTTTCTCTTCCAGAGCCATCTGGATCCAGTGACCAGATATTCATCAGTATGACTGGACACGACCCAGGATTCAATGCGAGGCCCTGGCCATTTTAGCCTAAGGTCTTTTCAGGTACTCAGCATGAGGTAATGCTCATTCGTGAATAGGCCTCTTTAAGAACTAGTCAAAGGATGTCCCCTTTAATAAGAAAAAATGAAGTTGGGAGGGAAAGACCCTCAGGGTTGCTGTTCCAAAGAGAAACAGTTACCACTGATTTGCACCAGCCAGCAGGTCCAAAAAAGCAGCCATTAAGTGGAAGTTGGACGGGGAGAAAGAAAGAAAGAAAGAAAGAAAGAAAGAAAGAAAGAAAGAAAGAAAGAAAGAAAGAAAGAAAGAAAGAAAGAAAGAAAGAAAGAAAGAAAGAAAGAAAGAAAGAAAGAAAGAAAGAAAGAAAGAAAGAAAGAAAGAAAGAAAGAAAGGAAGGAAGAAAGAAAGAAAGGAAGGAAGGAAGGAAGGAAGGAAGGAAGAAAGAAAGAAAGAAAGAAAGAAAGAAAGAAAGAAAGAAAGAAAGAAAGAAAGAAAGAAAGAAAGAAAGAAAGAAAGAAAGAAAGAAAGAAGGAAGGAAAGGAGGGAGGGAACGAGGGAGGGAGGGAGAACGGAAGAGAAAGAGAGAGAGAAAGAGAGAGGGAGGGAGAGAGAGAGAAATCTAACCAGTAGAGCCCAAGTTAATTGGACAGCTTCAGGCCACCAAAATTTATGTTCCTTTGGAGAGGAAAAGGAAAGGGTGAAGGAGAGGGAGAGGGAGAAGACTAGATAAGTTACCCAGCTAGCTGTGTCCCCATTCAGGCAGCTTGGTCTACTCACAGGTTGTGTTTGTCCTTCATTTTGGAAGAAGACCATGATGTCAGCGAAATGATGACATGACTTGCAGTTGACTTTTTATTTGAGGGCTGTGCAAGGTCACTAGCCTCACTTCCTTCTCCAGAGCCATCTGGATTCAGTGACTAGATATTCATCAGCATCACTGGAGATGAAGAAAGGCAAAAGACAACTCCTATCATTTTCTGAGTTCACGATTTAATGAGAGAGGTAATGTTTTAACAAAAACCAGCAACAACAATCCAACAAGATTTATAAAGTATGTATCAGACATAATCATCAGTAGGAAGGCACTAGAATGAAAAATGAATGGGAAATGCTACTTGTATAAAGTACTTAGGTGCTACCTGATGGAATCCAGGGAAGCCTGGAGGCAGAGATAGGGAGGCAGAGGATCCCAGGCATGGAAGACAACCAAAGAAAATGGACAGAGGAAAGAGATGGAGTTTCTTGCTCATGACATAGCAAGAAGGCTGATGTTACTGAATCAAGAAGTGCTGGGACTGGGGGAGGAGGACAAGGGCTTTAAGGTTTAAGAAGACTGGAAAGAGGAGGCAGATCACTGAGATCTTTGAATACTAAAGGATTTTATATTTGATACTGGAAGTGACAGGGAGCCAGTGGAATTTATTGAGAGTGTGTGGTGAGAGAGCATAAAGGGAAGTGACATGGACAGCTCTGTACTTTAGGGAAATTACATTGCCTGCTGAGTAGAGAACGGACTTCATTACATAGAGACTTCTTTTTTAAAAAATATATTTTCAATGTCTCCAACTTTTATTTCTTATTTGTTTGTTTTTCTTTTAACTTTTATTCATTTGACACAAATACAAAATAAAAAAAGAAAAAAACAAACTTTTCTATGTACATGGCAGAACATAAGAATCCTCTCTTATGTTCTGCTATATGCATGGCAAAAACAAAAATCTAGGCAATAAAATCTGCACATTGTTTCAAACAAACCCAGCTTTCCTATGTTTCTTTCTACATTTTCTTCTGTTCTCTGCTGTGCTTTTTTTATTCTTTTTTCCCCTCTCTCTCCCTTGTATCAGTAAGCGCCCCGACATACATAGGGGAGCCTGCTGTCACAGGTTCTTAGATCTGCATCCATAAAAGGAAAGGCAACTTTTGAAGGGTTAATAATCTCCTTTATTCAAACACAGGTATCATTCACGTAGTTCAGGGGGAAAATCCAGCACCCTAAACTGTCTGACATTAGCAATACATACATCATAGTTCAACAGACAGATGCAACTGTCTGACCATTTCATAAATACATAACTACCAGAGAGGGAAGCACCAACATGTGGGTTTTCAAAGTCAGAGGCCTGATTAGCAGCTTCCCAGAGTCCCATCCGGCACACAAACCTTCTTCCAAAAACTAATCTCCGAAGTAAAACCGCACCTCAGAATCTTTCTACACTTTTTAGAACCAGAGGGCATCATATTCCTTGAGAATCAGTGTCTCATTTACAAAAGATATGGGCCTTCCTACTAATCTTTGTAGGCCCGTCTATGGGTAGGAAAGATCCTCCTCAATCACATTATTCAAATAGAGGCATTATATTTTTTGATTATACTAAAACAAAAACAGCAAAAGATCCTTCTTTGCTTGTAGTCACATCCCTTTCCCACCCTAGAGAAGGCTACAATTAACTGCATATATACACATACATATATATGCGTATATATATATATATATATATATATATATATATATATATATATATATATATATATATATATATGCATATATATGCACACATACACACAAAGACACATACATATACATAAATATGTATAAACATGCTCATGAACACACACACGTGTGTGTTTGTGTACAAACATACACATATATGTAAGACCATAGTAAGCGTATTTCTGTCAGTTCTTACTCTGGAAGTGGATAGCATCTTCCTTCATATATTCAAGTCTTTCCTTAGTTTTCTAAATCAATCAGTTCACCATTTCTTAAATCACAGCAGTATTCCATCACAATTATATGCCACTAATTGTCTAGCCATTCCCCAATTGAAGAGCATCTTATTTTTACACAATCTTAGAGGTAGAAGATGATATCCCAAAGTTATTTTATTTGGCATTTGTCTAATCAATAATGATTTAGAGCATTTTCTCAAATAATTGTATATAGCCTTGATTTCTTCATCAAAAAACTTCCTGGTCATATCATCTAACCATTCATCTATTGGTTAATAACATGTATTCTTATAAATTAGGCAAAGTTCATAATATATTTGAGAGATGAGACCCCGATCTGAGAGACTGCCTGTGAAAGTTTTCCTCCCGTTTTCTTCTTTCTTTCTAATCTTGGTTACATTGGTATTGTTTATACAAGAACTTTTTAATTTAAAATAATTGAAGTTATCCATTTAATACCTCTACAATGCTATCTCTTCTTTCTTCACATATTATTCTTATACTTATGAGTCTAATAGATAATGTTCCATATTCTTTCCATTTTCTTGTGATATCTCCCTTTATATCTAGATCATGTATCCATTTTGACCTTATCTTGGTACATGGTTTAATATATTGGTCTATGCCCAATTTCTGTCAGATCGCTTTCTAGCTTTCCCAACGATTTTTATGAAATAATGAATTCTTATTCCCCAAGCTTAAATCTTTACATTTGTCGAATACAAAGTTTTTATAGCCCTTTACTACTGTGTATTGTATGTTTACTCTGTTCCAGTATTTCACCTCTCCATTTCTAAAACATACCAGATAGTTCTGCTGTCTGTTTCTGGTTTATGGGTAAATTCATCCTGTTCACATTCTAAGTTATAATTACTTTTTGCGTCCCCCCCCCCCATCTTATTTTCCCTCAATATTCTTCTGGCCTTATTTGCCCTATCCCTCCTTGCTGGGGATGGAAGCTCAATTCCATGTGGACTGTCTCGGGCGGGTAAAGGTGGGAACTTCTAAATCTTAGAGTTCTCACGAGGCCCCCCCAGGAAACGACTGGGAATCGAGGTGAACCGAGCTATCTCGTGTATTTCCGCCTCTTCCCGTGAGAGACGTGATGGGAGAGAGCTCTCCCTGCCCTCGAGATTGTCCCGGATCTGGGCACACCTAACAGCACGGTATTCAGATGCAAACTATGCGGCTGGAGAGCTTAAGTAGGATCAGGAAAGCCTGAAAGTTCTCTTGGGCGGAGGGGCGCGGAGTGGACAGGACAGAAGGCTCCGCTTTTCCTCTCTCCGCCCTTCCCTCCCCCTCTCTCCCCACTTATACTTCTACTTCCAATCTCTTATTGTAAGATCTTTGCCTCCTTGGGAGATTCTTTGCTCCCTCCTAAGGAAGAATTCCCCTGCACTTGTAACTAGACCCTGAAATAAAGCTCAACCCTTGTTCGACTCTGGAACGTCCTTTCTCTCATACGAGCATCCGGTTTGGCCAACCGAAGACCTCCGATAGAGGTAAGGGAAGACTCGAGTAGCCCTCAGGCCTCTAGGCCTGGCACGTCCTCACTCTAATTTACTTCTATCCTCTACCTTGCTCTACTATTTCGTAATCTATTCTGTCCTCTAAGAGTCCTTCTTTTATCCTCTTCCATGCTCTTCACCTTAATCTACCTATCTTTCTAAGAGTTTCATTCTTATCCCTTTCTCCTAACTCTTCATTGGCATGCCCTTCTAAATCTTCTTCCCTTATCCCATCCTTTCACCCTCTCATTTCTTTCTCCATTTAGAAGACATTTATTTCCTTCTAGATGTAAACCCTTTTGTACCCATGTAGATGTTGTTCCCTTTTTAACCCATTTCTGGAGAAAGTAAGGTTCCAGTACTACAAGCACCTCCTTGCTTCTTCTGTATCAATTCTTCCTTTCTTTCCTTATTTTTATAAGATAATTGCTCCTTTTTACCTCTCGGTATACAGTTTTATTTTTTATAATCACACCTTCATACACAGCTCAGTTTAAGCCTTTTTTTTCAAACTACCCAAATAATAATTACAGTCATAATACTACTGTTAAGACTTTTATATATAAGAAGTTCTACTTGACTGGTCCATAAACTTAGAAGCTGCTAAGTCTTGCAAAATACAGATTTTAGCTCCATAATATTTAGATTGTTTTTTTCTTATTGTGTGCAATATTTTCTATTTCATCCAGGAACTTTGAAACTTCTCTATGATATTCCTGCAAGGTTTCCTCCTGGGATCTCTTTCAGATTGGTGATTTTTTTTTAGTTTTTTTTCTTTACTTTCTTGTTCTAAAATTTCTGGGCATTTTTCTTTAATAATTTCTCATAATATTGTAACCAGGTTATTTTTTGGTCATAACTTTCAGGTAACTAGTCCTACAATTCTTACATTGTCTCTCCTTGTTCTGTTGTTTAGATCAGGTTTTTGTTGTTGTTGTTGTTTGAGATATTTCATATTCTTTCTTTCTGTTTGGTTTTAGTATTTCTTTGTGTCTTAGAACATAATTAGCTTCCCACTGCCCAATTCTACTTGTCATGAAATTATTTTCTTCCTTGCGTTTTTGATTCTGCCTTTCTTTTCATAATTTTGATTTTCTTAGATTGCTCTTCTTTTTCCTCCTACCTTTTCCTTGATGTCTCTTGTTTGATTTTTAAAGTCCTTTTAAAGTTGTAGGAACTCTTTTTGGACTTATGACCATTTGATGTTTCTCACTGGAAAGGTTGTGACTTTTTTTAGCTCTACTATCTTCTAAATATGAACCCAATCTTCTCTGTCCCCATGGCGGTTATCTATGATTGGGATCTTTCTCCTTTGCATATACATTTTAATTTTAATTTTGTTTTGTTTTACTTTTAGCACCTTATTATTATTATCAAGTTCTAGTCTGAAGGTACAAGGAGTGATTCTCCAAGGCTCAGGTCCTTCTTACTGATCTTTTCTGAAGTTTGTCCCGGGACCCAACCATAGGCAGTCCTCTCCACTTCTAAGTCACAGCTATGGCCCCAAACTACACTATGCCACAAACACTCTTACTCCCTGTGTTCCCTCTGGTACCTGCAAACTTCAGCTGACTTCTCTATTCTGGAACTGGAATTAGGGACTCTGCTCTCCTGCAAGTCCTCACAACCACCAAGGTCCTTGCCCCTCTGCTAACGCACTCACCAGGCCTGTGCTAGTTATTTCTCCCCCACAGTCACAGCTCATGACACAGTGTGCTTAGAATCCCGCAAGAGTGGAATGTCCTTCAATCTTCAGCTACTCAGCCTCTCCAGCTCCACACCATCCAAGAGAAGAAAGTACCTGAGGCTGAGGCTGCCTCCTAACCCAGCTGCTTCCAGGGTTTGTAGTTTGTTAATTCCTAAGAGTCAGCCTGGAGATGTTTGCACTTCCATTCCTGCCAATGTTGCAACCCTGGAGGTTCCATCTTTCCTGGGGTCTTCTCACATTATCTTAGGAGGACAACATCTTTACTCCAATTTTTGTTTTTTCCTGTGGCTCTACATTCACTGGGGGGAGGAGATGGGGGGGTGTTATCTGCCTTTTTTGTGGAGGAGATGGAGAGAGCCTAAAGTTTTTTAACCTACTCTACCATCTTTCCAGAATCTTCATTTGAGCACTCAGGGACGTCAGATGGAAACCAACAGGTTAGCAGTTATAATAATCCAGGCTACAGATGGTGAGGATATGCAGTTACTGTGTGGGACTATGAGAGGAGAGATGGTTTGAAAGTATAATCAACAGGCTTTCAGAACAGCATGGATCTGGGTATGTTTGAAAGAAAGTGAGGAGTCAAGTACGACACCTAGATTTAGGATCTGGGTGGATGCTGGTGTCCTCTACAGTTATAGGGAAGACAAGAAGAGGGCAGGGTTTATGAGGCAAGATGAGTTCAGTTTGAGGCATGTTGAGTTTCATATAAGAGAATAAGCATTTGGTATGTGCCTACAATGTGGCAAGCATTATTATAAGTACTTTACAAGCATCACCTCAATTAATCCCCATAAAAACACTATGAAGTGGATGTTGCTACTATCATCTTTATACATGTGAGTAAAATGAGGTAGCCAGAGGAAAGGTAACTTGCCTAGGCTCATACAGAAAATATCTCAAGCCAAATTTGAACTGAATTTAGCCTCACTTCAGGGCCATCTAGCTGTCCATAGGAAATGTATTTTGAAATGTCTAGTAGGCTCTTGGAGTTTGATACCAAAATTCAATGGAGAGATCAATTGGATCCATACATCTAGAACTTTAATCCTGTACACCCATTTAGGAGCTTAAAACACTGGCTGAAGAGGGAGGGAACTAAGGCAGCAGGTGGAGACCACAAGTTTGAGATGGTTGTCAGGGACTGAAAGCAGACAGGGACAGCCCTGTTGAGAATGGAGGGAGGGAGGGGAAGGAGATGGAGAACATGGTCCAAAGACAGGAGCCGTGGGGGCAGAGCCAAGATGGCGGAGTGAGAGCAACGAATCACCTAAGCTCTTAGACAAACTCCTTCAGATACCTCTAAAAAGAGAATCTGACCAAATTTTGGAGGTACAGAATACAATAGGAGACAGATTGTGGCAGATTCAAAGCCCAGGACAGACTGGAAGGTCCATGGGAAGGATCTCTTCCACGGGAGTAAGCCCACAGCACACAGCCCAGCACATCCATGACAGCAGAGCAGAAGGGCCCTGGGGAAATCTGAGACAGCCACAGCAGGCAGAACTGGTAGAGTGGCAGCCCAGGGCGAGGGACCAGCAGAGCTGAGTGAGTGACAGCCGATGAGCACCAGATATCAGCTGCAGCAGCTCCTGAGACGTTCAACCTGAAGATTAAACATCTGTAAGTCATCTACTTGAACTTCCGGGAGCTAGGATAGGGGAGTGATCGGTAAATGTTCTCTCCTCCCTCCTTGATGACCTTGAAAGAACCACAAAATATTTCACCAGAAAAATCCTGGATCAGTGGGAACAGCAGAGGGGGCAAATAGTCACGTAACACCTGGGGCTAGGAAAATAGCTAAGGGGGATTCCTCCTACTGTGGCAGAGGTGAACCAGAAGGAGAGGGACCCCAGGGTGGTGGAAACTCGCACTAGGACCAAGGCAAGCCTCAGCGCCAGGAGACAAGCCCCAGGAGGGGTGGAAACTCGCATTAGGATCTAGGTATGCTGCAGCACTCCAGGGGAAACAGGAAGACAATAGAGCAGCTGGGGTCACCATCCCCGGAGCTTGCCTTTGCCGCAGTTCAGCTGAGGAGATCTCCTGTGACCAGACCACTCTTCTCCCACACTTAACAAACTAACCCTAGGGCAGATTATGCAAACACAAAACAAAAAGATAAGAAGACATTTGCTCTTAGCTTTTTCACTCAAGTCAGCTCAACTCCAAGTTCTGCAACTTCTAACTGAAAGAATCAGAAGCCACAACACACAATCACCATCATGAACAAGAAAAAGCAAAACAAGGGCGAAAAAACATAGAATCTTTCTAAGGGGATAAGGACCAAAACATAAATACCAAAGAGGTCAGTAGTGAGACTGTACTTCCATCTGAAACTTCAGAAGGGACTATGAACTGCTCGTATGCACAAACAGTTCTCCTGGAACAGCTGAAGAAGGAAATAGAAGAAAACTGGCCAATGATTTTAAAAGTATAAAAAAAAGAATTCACTGATGAGAACACTTCTTTAAAAAGAAATATTGAACAAATGGAAAAGGAAGTACAAATATTAACTGGAGAAAATAACTCCTTAAAAGGAAAAATTGAACAGATGGAAAAGGACATGCAAAAGTTAACTGAAGAAAACAATCTGATAAAGATTAGAACTGGGCAAGTAGAAACTAATGATTCAATGAGACAACAAGAATCAGTCAAACAAAAACTAAAGAAGGAAAAGATAGAAGAAAATGTAAAATATCTAATTGGAAAAACAACAGACCTGGAAAATAGATCCAGGAGAGAAAATTTAAGAATTATTGGCCTGTCAGAAAACCACGATGAAAAAAGAGTCTGGACAATCTCTTCCAGGAAATAATCAAGGAAAACTGCCCAGAGGTGCTAGATCCAGAGGGCAAAATAATGATTGAAAGAATCCACCATTCACCTCCCTAAAGGAATCCCAAACTCAAAACCTCAAGAAATATTGTTACCAAACTCCAGAACTATCAAGTGAAGGAGAAAAACTACAGGCAGCCAGAAAGAAACCATTCAAATATGGAGGAACTAAAGTCAGGATCACACAGGACCTTGCAGCTTTTACATTAAAAGTTCGAAGGAATTGGAATCTGATATTCTGTAAGGCAAAGGAGTTGGGACTACAACCAGGGATCAACCAGTAAAGTACAGCAATCTCCTGTTTGAAAAACCCAAGGACCCTATCTTCTGGGATATGAACTCACTGTTCGACCAAAATTGTTGGGAAAACTGCATAACAGTGTGGTGGAAACTAGGCATAGACCCATGCCTCACACCTTACACAAGAATAAAGTTCAAATGGGTACACGATCTTGGTATAAGATATATCATGGACAAACTGGAAGAGCAAGGGATAGTGAATTTATCAGATTTATGGAGAAGGGAAGAATTTTTGACTAAAGAAGAGACAAAAAGCATTATGAAGTGCAAGACGGATACTTTTGATTACATTAAACTGAAAAGTTTTTGCACAACCAAACCCAATGCAACCAAAATTCGGAGGGATGTAGTATATTGGGAAAAATTTTTATAGCTAATCTTGGGGATGAAGGCCTTTTTTCCAGAATATATAGAGAACTGAGTCAAATGTACAACAATACAAGTCATTCCCCAATTGATAAATTGTCAAAGTATATGAACAGGCAATTTCAGAGGAAGAAATTAAAGATATCTATAATCATATGAAAAAATGCTCTAATTCACTTTTGATCAGAGAGATGCAAATCAAAACAACTCTGAAGTACCACATCACACCGATTAGATTGGCAAACATGACAGAACAGGAAAATGATAAATGTTGAAGAGGATGTGGGAGAGTAGAAACACTAATTCATTGTTGGTGGAGCTGTGAGCTAATCTAACCATTCTGGAGAGCGGTTTGGAACTATGCCCACAGGGCTACAAAAATGTGCGTACCCTTTGACACAGCAATATTGCTTCTAGAACTGTATTCCCAAGAGATCATAAAAATAGTAAAGGGTCCCATATGTACAAAAATATTTATAGCAGCACTCTTTGTAGTGGCCAAAAACTGGAAATCAAGGGGATGCCCATTAATTGGGGACTGGCAGAATAAATTATGGTGCATGAATGCAATGGAATGCTATTGCATCATATAAACCATAAAACACCCTCAAATAACTATATAAAACACCCTCAAATCCCTTAGCCAAAAGGATAGGTATTTTACATCATAAGACATCTCCAAAGTAGTAAGACTACAGATTACAAATCATTTTCATAGAAGATATCTTTGTACAAATTTTACATGTCTTCAGGTGCTGCAAGCAAATCAGTCCTTGTACCTGGTCTAACAGAGGGAGCAAGAAGGGAAGGGAGAGAATAGCTTCTTGAATACAACTATTTGGAAGGAGAGTAGAAATGAAGAGGGCAAACCCTACCTTATCAACACCTATGGCAAATGGGTTGTAACTGCTTAAGTCTGGATATGCCTTCTAAATGTCCACTTCCTAGCTAATGACCAATCCATGCCAATTACTTGTATTTAGTAATTCATCCAATTTGTCTACCTTTTATTTCCACCTTATAAAGTGATTCAATATACCCACTGCTGCAACCACAGAAATACCAGTTCACCGACTTGGCTGGGCTGGGAATAATCTAAGATTACCTGGAGAAGAATTGTGCAAGTATTAGAGATTGGGATGGCATCCTCCTTTCATAGGTGCTAATAGGGAGAAGAAAATATCTACACTAAGCTGATCCTCACAAAGTTGCACATAAAGTCAAATGCAGTGGTCTTTTGTGTTGCAACAGAAACCAATGCCCTGTTGAGTAGTTCTCTTACAATCATCATTTATTCTCTCGGGAGAATAAAAAGTCACACACTAGTCTAGGCCACAAAATAAATCTGAATATTAGCATGGGATTCCAGTGGAGAGAAGGACAACTCCTACAAACATCAACCATCAAAATGAATGGAGAAAATGGATGGGGAAAGGCTACCAATTTAATAGCCTCTATCAATCCATTCCTTATTCACCTCCTAAGATCACCTCTTTCATTTGCTGGTGCTCACAAGAGATCGAGGAAGCTGGTGCTGGCACAGACCACTGTGAGGAACAAGGAGTGGCAAGAGGGATCAAAAGGGAGCAATGAGAAGCTCTTTTGCTCTAGAATAGCAACTCAGTTTCTCACCTGACAGCTCCCTGGTATCTGAGGCCCCAAAAAATGACGTGTTACATGACATAAACAGAAAATGTTAGTTGGAAGATTGCAGAAAAGAGAGGTGGGTAATAATGGAAGTACATAAGGGTTTAACTGTATTTGTGGCCTGAAATTTCTAACATTCAGGATTACAATAGATTACGGATGAATAAAGAAGTTCCCACACCTATGTTCCAGGAAATAATTGCATATGTTTCTTGGAGAGTCTAACCTTTTACTTTATCTGGTCTAAAAGTACTTACATCACCCTCAGACCCAGATATCCCTTCCCACTGCATGTGATCACCAAGTAGTATGTCTTGTCCTCTCAGCACCAACTCCCAACCACCTCCTTGGGGGGTAAAACTGGACGACATCTCCCTCCGTGACTGGCCCCCAACAGCTTGGAATTAAATGAAAGGGGAGACTGGTAGCCTCCTGGAGACTAAAATAACCTCAGAGACTAGTTATCCTACCTTCAAGGATGGAAGTTTTTATTCAGATAATGTTTCAGAATTCTTATATGCCATAATAAGATAGTAAGAATCAAGCGGGAGAAAACCCACCTCCTTTCTTATATCTGTCCTTATATCAGTTTTCAGAAACCAACTCATTAATATTAACATTTCTGCTGAAAGGAAGACCCTAGACACTATTCATATAGGCAGTTATATGGTGCTGCTAAAACACACCAGAACTTTTCTTTTAAAAAGCTGTACGTATTTCCCTCTCTCTGGCTACACTGGTTGGAAATTCTCCAGTTAGTTTAATATTTTAAAGGCTGCAGCAGCATGCAAAACAATTTCATTGTTTTCTTTTCTTTCCTTAAGAAAAAGAAAGGTCTCCAGGAGATGGTGAGTTTTATTTTGTCTTGTCTGGGTAGAGGTTTGATTTGCTCTTGAATGTTGTAAGTTGGCAAGAGACGGGGAGAAAGCACAAGATGTGGAGGTGTAATTCGTTGTAGTCTTCTCCCTCATTTTCATCTTCACCATCAACAGAAAGAGCTGAGTACTTGCTTGCAGAACTGAATTTAGAGGTCTGATTTTCTTCAGGTTTCTTTGGCTCAGATACAGGTCTTGAATCCTGATCTCTTCTGCCATCTTTCCTATCAGACTCCTTCCAATAATCTTTACTTCCTCCATCCACTGGACCAGGGTTGGAGTTCCGTCTTTGGCCTTTCAGCACACTCACCCCATCTACCTTATTCTCATCTGCTTTCCTTTAAATATTAGCTGGTCCTTCCTGGGGCAGCTAGGTGGTGCAGTGGATAGAACACCAGTGCAGGAGTCAGGAGGACTTGAGTTCAAATCTCACTTCAGACACTTGACACTCACCAGCTGCGTGACCTTGGGCAAGTCACTTAACCCCAATTACCTCATCCTGGGTCATCTCCAGTCATCCTGATGAATATCTGGCCACTGGATTTACATGGCTCTGGAGGAGAAGTGAGCCTGGTGACCTGCACAGCCCTCACTCACTCAAAACAAAGTCAAGTGCAAGTCATGTCATCATTTCTCTGATGGCATGGTCTTCTTCAACAATGGAGGATGAATGCACACACAGCTGGTCCCTCCTCAGACTGCCGAGATGGTACCTTTCCTCCACTACTTGTGGGAGATTGCTGCTCTGAAGAGTCTGAGCTCTGAGATCGGGCAGGAGGGTTGGAGCTTCTTTTCACCCAGGTATTTTCCTTTGGTGGGGGTGTAGGCATCACCTTTAGGGGAAGCTGATCTGGTTTAGAAGGCTTGCAAGTTTGAGACTGAGAATTCTCTTCCTTGTTGAATGTTTCATTTTCTATGGATTTTTCACTCTCTCTCCTTCTTGCGTTTCTGCCAGATGGTGCTATATTCCCAATCTGTGAAGATTCACTTCTTGTCCTTGACTGTTCCTGCATTTCCTCACTTTGCCAACTTGGGTGCTGTCTTTCCAGTTTCGGCTCCTCCAGATGTCGTAGTTTCTCTTGCTCCTGTTGTAGTCCTTCCTCTAATTCTCGTTCCCTAGTAGCTGTATCCACTGGCTTTGTTCCCCCAAAGATGCAGGCAGTTCGGCTAGACTGAAAGGTGCTAGCTGATGAATCTTCGTCCTTGGGTGCACTCCGCGGCTTCAGATTCAGTTTGGGTCTCTGGGGGGGGATCTCTGTCTTCAAGCCTAAAATCATCCCAGCTGCAATCATCTCTTGAGTTCCATGACAGATCAGTACCCACTGCCAAATGTTCTTCTGCCACTGCCTATCCTAGAATCAAAGCCTCTCTCATAGTCTCTGTTGCCTCTGTCATCATATCGATCCAGGCCTCCATATCAGTCCATGTGCCACCGGGGATCATCATAGTGCTGGTCTGAATCATAACGATCATAAAGAATCATAACAATCATCATACTGGTCTCCAAAGCTATCATCACTCCTTCAAGAAGGGTAGTCATCAAAGCTGTCTGTGGCAGGGCGAGACCTCCAGTCTGTGTTGGTCTTGTCAGAATCCCGATTCTGATCCCAATTACAGCCAAAGGAGTGATCTTCTGGGTCTTTATCCTGTGCTTGATCAGCAACGTCCACTCATATTCTTCTGTTGCCTATAGAATCTTCATTTCAGCTCAAAGCGCTGAGCAGTGAGTCCAAGTTCTCAAACTCAGCATAACCAAAACCTTTCTGAATTGCTGGATTCCCGTGGCAAACTTACTGCACTGATATTCAGTCTTCTAAAGAACTCCTTAATGGAATCCTCTGTCACATCATAGGGCAGGTTCCCTGGAAAAACAGTGTAGAGTGGTGACTTGGGAAGATGGCTCCGGTCAATATTGGGTTCCCGAGCAGCCCGTGGAGCAGTGGGCAGAATAGAACAGTCAATTGGGGGCTCCCTGTACATGTCTTCATCATTACTATGCCAAGTGGTGGAAGCATCTCCATCCAGGTCATCAGTTTCATCAGTCCAACTGACTGGTTTGGGTACAAAAGTGCTTCCTCCCTCACTGGTGCGCCACCATCATCAGCAAGGAAGGCCGTCAAGGTCAGGGTCTTCCCCTTCTTATTCTTCTTTTTAGCTGAAGCCGTCATGTTTGGAGAGGGAGAGAGAACTCAAAGACCATATTAACTATTCTTAAAGAGTTTGATATCATTTTTCTATGAATCTGCTAGGTACAGGGATTTTTTTTGGAGGGGGGATTCCTTTAGAGATAGACTTCTTCAGTTTTCTGAGACTGGGTTATTTGAAATCTCTATCAGGTCTTCTGATAGAATCTGTACTTTTTTAAAGGTAATTCTTTATTTCTTTTGTGCTCTTATTTTGGGTCACATATTATTGTATATCAAATGTTCTAATTATTTTTTAAAATTTCTTCTGATTTCAGTGTGATTTCACATTGTTCATTTTATATTTTATAGATTTGATTTTCTGCTCTCTAAAGCAGCTTAGCTAAAGGTTTATCAATTTTGTTAGTCTTTTCGGAACACTACCTCTTAGTTTTACTGATCATTTCTATGAAATTTTGTTTCAAATGTCTATTTCCCCTCTAATTTTTAATATCTCTTCTTTTGAGCTTACTCTATGTTAGTTTCTTCATTCTCCAGTTTTTTTTTTAACGTGTAGTCAGTTTATTACTTTCTCTTTTTCTATTTTGTTAATGTCTGATTACAAAGATATGACTTTTCCCCAGAGGGTTGCGCTAGATTCATCCTCCAGATTTTGATATATTACTTTCTAATTATATTTTCTTCTATATACTTGTTTTTTTGTTTCTGTGATTTGTTCTTTAGCCCATTTATATCTAAGATTTCATTGTTAAATTTTATTTGGTTTGATATCTTTTGATGGTGATCCCTGAACCAGTTTCTGTTCTTCTTATATTATGATGTATAAAAACGAGTTGATCACTTCTGTCTTTTTTACATTTCTTTTCAATATATTTGTGCCCAAGCATATGGCAAATATTTCTAAAATTTTCATGTGCTGCAGAGGAATGTGTTAATTATTTTGCTTTCTCATTTAGAAGATGCTACAAATCATATTTTTTCAAATATATTTTTATTTTGTTTTTAAATTTCTTTTTAAAAATTTTGAGTTCAAAATTCTCTCTTTTTCTAGCCCCTCACCCATTTATTTTAAAAATGAAGCAACAAATAAGTTTTGCAAATGAGGTTATGAAAAATGTATTTTCATGTCAACCATGTTGCAAAATAAAAGCTAAGAAAAATAAAGTAAATGAAAAAATATGCTTCCATATGCACTTAGAATTCACCAGTCCTTTCATTTGATATGAATGACATTTTTCATCATGAATCATTTGGAATTGCCCTGGATTATTACATTGATTATGGTTTCTAAGTCTTTCACAGTTGATTGTCATTATAATTTTGCTGTTACAATATACAATGTTCTCCTGCTTCTGTTTACTTCACTTTGTATCCATTCGTATACATTTTCCCAGGTTTTTCTGAAAACATTCCCCTCATGATTTCTTTCTTCTTCGTTTTTTAATTAATTAATTAATTTGTTTTCAGTTTTCTACAATCACTTCCGTATATCTTTGATTTTTCCCCTCCCTCTCCACTCCTCCCAAGAAGGCATGCAGTCTTATATAGGTTCTCTACATGCATTCTTATTAAATACATTTTCAGCTTAGTCATGTTACATAGAAGAATTAAAATGAAAGGGAGAAACCATGAAAACAAAGCAAAACACAACACAAGATAAAATGGTCTGCTTTTTTCTGTGATCCAATTCCATAGTTCTTTCTCTGGATATGGAAGGCATTTTGCCTCAAGAGTCCATTGGGAATTTTTTAGGTCCTTGCATTGCTGTGAAGGGCTAAGTATATCCAGAAAAATTCCTCCCACACTGCGGTTGTTGCTGTGTACGAAGTTCTCCTGGTTCTGCTCCTTTCACTTTGCATCAGTTCATATAGGTCTTTCCAAGCCTCTCTGATATCTTCCTATAGCACAATAGTATTTCACTATATTTAAATACCACAACTTGTTCAGTCATTCCCCAATTGATGAGTATCCACTTGATTTCCAGTTCTTGACCACCACAAGGAGAGCTGCTATAAATATTTTTGTACATGTGGGACCCTTTCCTATTTTTATGATCTCTTTAGGATACGGTCCTAAAAGCAGTATTGCTGGCTCAAAGAATATGCATATTTTTGTTCTTGATTTTTAATTACTAAAGATTAAATATGCAATAAGAAGAGAAAAAATATTATACATTTAAATTGAAATTAAATACAAAATAAAAACGGGAAAAAGCATGTCATGTGCACAGCAGAACATGAGAGGATTAAAAATATATAGCAATCAATTTCCATTTTAAGAAAGCCTAATTAATATATACTTCACTTTTTGTTGAAAGCTTTCCATCTTTTCTTAGTTTCATTGTACATTTTCTTTTGTTCTTTGCCGTGCAGCTTTTAATTTGTTCTTTTCCCCCTTACCGTCCCCACTTCAGAAAGCTATAATTAAGCACAGATATATTTTTATATAGTTATGCATATACACATATATAAATATATGCATGTGTATACACACACACACACAAATATTTTTCCTAACAAATTCTACTTCTTATCTGTGTTTTTATGTTTGTGTGTAATTCTTATTTCCTATATCTCCTAACTCCTATACTTCACTGCTACCCTCTACCTGGCCCTCCCATTGCTTAATTCAAACCCTCCCTACAAAGGATCTCTCCTTTATTCTCCCATTCCCATTAATCTAAACACACTTCTATATGCCCTCCTTTTAACCTATTCCTTCACATTCCTCTCTAGAGATTTCTTCCTTATCCTCTTCCCCCTCCCTATCCCCTTATCATTTTATTTCTTTCTGAATTTAGGAGACTTTTATATTCTTCTAGATATATACGTATTGTTACCTCTTGAACCCATTCCTGATGAAAGTAGATTTCCAGGACTAATAGCCTTCCTTCCCCATCTAATTCCTCTGTGTTAGCTGTTCCTCCTGCACTTCATTTATACAAAAGAGTTATTCTTTTCAGCGGTTCCTAAACAGTTTTACTTTTTAAAGTGATATCACACTCAGTTCTAACCCAATCTTTCTTAAGAACTATCCAATAAATAATAACAACCTTAGGCATACACATTCTATTTGATATACATGAAAGATAAACAATCTGTCCTTATTAAGTACTGTCGACCTGAAAGTTCAGATGAAAAAGGCAAACAGACTGAATGTACACTGTTTATTCCACTAAAGCTAGCAGTTACGTGGCCATGGAGACAGAGAAGAAAATCTCTTACTGATTGTTATAGGAATGACCAGGCTTAAATATGTTTTAGGACAGCCCAAGGGTGTCTGTGTCCCTCAGATTTATGGTCTCTAAATGTTTAACTCTACCATAACAAAGAAATTTCTGAATTGGATAGGTTGTTAGTACAAGAAGATAACAAAATTGACAGTTTCAATTGATATTACAACTCAGGATACCTGTGTTTTCTTTTTCTTTTCTTCTTTTTTTTTAATATTTATTTATTTAACTTTTAACATTCATTTTCACAAAATTTTGGGTTCCAAATTTTCTCCCCTTTTGTCCCCTCCCCCCACCACGAAACACCGAGCATTCTAATTGCCCCTATTACCAATCTGCTCTTTCTTCTCTCATCCCTCTCTGCCCTTGTCACCATCTTCTCTTTTGTCCTGTAGGGCGAAATAACTTTCTATACCCCTTTACCTGTATTTCTTATTTCCTAGCGGCAAGAAGAGTACTCGACAGTTGTTCCTAAAACTTTGAGTTCCAACTTCTCTTCCTCTCTCCCTCCCCACCCCTTTGCTTTGGAAGGCAAGCAATTCAATATAGGCCATATCTGTGTAGTTTTGCAAATGACTTCCATATTAGTCGTGTTGAATAAGACGAACTATATTTCCCACCATCCTATCCTGTCCCCCATTACTTCTATTCTCTTTTTTGATCCTGTTCCTCTCCTTGAGTGTTGACCTCAAATTGCTCCCTCCTCCCCATGCCCTCCGTTCCATCATGCCCCCCACCCTGCTTATCCCCTTATCCCCCATTTTCCTGTATTGTAAGATAGGTTTTCATACCAAAATGAGTGTGCATTTTATTTCTTCCTTTAGTAGAATGTGATGAGGGTAAACTTCATGTTTTTCTCTCACCTGCCCTCTTTTTCCCTCCACTAAAAAGTCTTTTCCTTGCCTCTTTTATGAGAGATAATTTGTCCCATTCCATTTCTCCCTTTTTCCTCCCAATATATTTCTCTCTCACTGCTGGATTTCATTTTTTTAAAAATATGATCCTATCCTCTTCAATGCACTCTGTGCACTCTGTTTCTATGTGTGTGCATGTGTGCGTGTGCATGTGTGTGTGTGTGTGTGTGTGTGTGTAATCCCACCCAGTACCCAGATACTGAAAAGTTTCAAGAGTTACAAATATTTTCTTTCCATGTAGGAATGTAAACACTTCAACTTTAGTAAGTCCCTTATGACTTCTCTTTGCTGTTCACCTTTTCATGCTTCTCTTCGTTCTTGTGTTTGAATGTAGAATTTTCTTTTCAGCTCTGGTCTTTTCATCAAGAATGCCTGAAAGTCCTCTATTTCATTGAAAGATCAATTTTTCCCCTGAAGTATTATACTCAGTTTTGCTGGGTAAGTGATTCTTGGTTTTAGTCTTAGTTCCTTTGACTTCTGGAATATCCTATTCCATGCCCTTGGATCTCTTAATGTAGAAGCTGCTAGATCTTGTGTTATCCTGACTGTATTTCCACAATACTTGAATTGTTTCTTTCTAGCTGCTTGCAATATTTTCTCCTTGACCAGGGAACTCTGGAATTTGGCCACAATGTTCCTAGGAGTTTCTCTTTTTGGATCTCTTTCAGGTGGTGTTCTGTGGATTCCTTGAATATTTATTTTGCCCTCTGGTTCTAGAATCTCAGGGCAGTTTTCCTTGATAATTTCATGAAAGATGATGTCTAGGCTCTTTTTTTGACCATGGCTTTCAGGTAGGCCCATAATTTTTAAATTGTCTTTCCTGGATCTATTTTCCAGGTCAGTTGTTTTTCCAGTGAGATATTTCACATTATCTTCCATTTTTTCATTCTTTTGGTTTTATTTTGTGATTTCTTGGTTTCTCATAAAGTCATTGTCCTCTATCTGTTCCATTCTAATTTTGAAAGAACTATTTTCTTCAGTGAGTTTTTGAACCTCCTTTTCCATTTGGCTAATTCTGCTTTTGAAAGCATTCTTCTCCTCATTGGCTTTTTGAACCTCTTTTGCCAATTGAGTTAGGCTAGTTTTCAAGGTGTTAATTTCTTCAACATTTTTTTGGGTCTCCTTTAGCAGGGAGCTGATCTGCTTTTCATGCTTTTCTTTCATCTCTCTCATTTCTCTTCCCAGCTTTTCCTCCACCTCTCTAACTTGATTTTCAAAATCCTTTTTGAGCTCTTCCATGGCCTGAGCCCATTGAGTGGGCTGGGATACAGAAGCCTTGACTTCTGTGTCTTTCCCTAATGGTAAGCATTGTTCTTCCTCATCAGAAAGGAAGGGAGGAAATGCCTGTTCACCAAGAAAGTAACCTTCTATAGTCTTATTTCTTTTCCCTTTTCTGGGCATTTTCCCAGCCAGTGACTTGACTTCTGAATATTCTCTTCACACCCACTTGGCCTCCAGAGCCTCCCAGCCAGCTCTTGGGATCTGAGATTCAAATGCTGCTTCCCAGCCTCAGGGCTTTCAGCAGGGGCAGGGCTGCTATTCAGTGTGAGATTAAGCTCAGGTGCTCAGGTTGGGGCAGGGCCACCTCTCGGGCTCACTTCACTCACGGGGTTTATGCAGAGACCTTCAACAATGGATCCAGGTTCCTGCCTGCTTGGGGAACCACTATCTGCTCCTGCCCCCACTGCTGCCTCCTGAGGGGGCCTGAGTTATGGGAGCACCCCACTCCCCTCTCGACAAAGCCTAGAAGACCCTCTCACCAACCTTTGGGGCCTGTGGGTGAAAGGACCCGCGCGGCTGCTGGAGATTCTGTCCCTGAAGCCCGCTCTCATCTACTCCTCTCGGTGCCATGGCCAAGGCAGGGCTGGGCTCGGCTCCCGGTCCAGGGTGCAACGGACCTTTCACATCAGGTCTCTCTGGAACAGAAGTCTCGTCTGCTCTGTTGTTCTGTGGCTTCTGCTGCTCCAGAGTTTGTTGCTCCAGAATCTTTTTTACAGATATTTTATGGCCTGTGGGTTTGGAGCTAGCATATGCGTGTCTTTCTACTCCGCCATCTTGGCTCTGCCCCTCTGTGTTTTCTTTATCATTAAGATGCCGCAACATAGTATGTGTCCACAAGATATTAAGGTACAAAAAAAAGTCCCATTATTCAAGACGGTTTCTCGGGTGAAGGATCTCATGAAGTATCCTAAGTCAGCCCCATCTAGCCTTGTTGACATAAGAAGAGGCATTCTCTGAGTTTACTTCAGAGAACAAAGAGACAATTAGGTGCAAGTTCTTCTTCTGATTCATTAATTCAAGATCTAGCCTTTATTAAAGTCCAAAAAAGTTATTAAATGTCATTATTTCCTCCTTTTGGTCAAAGGCAAGCTGAAGGCCTCACCTGTAGACCAAGAAACGTAGGAAAAAAACTCTAAACAGCCAGACCTGGGTGTACAAGGGACTCAGATAGGGAGGGACCTGTTCTTCATGCAAGTCTGGTCTGGACTCCTGGGAAAACTGTGTACATCTGATGTTGACTTTTTCAGGCCCTTAAGAAAGTGGAAGGCAAAGTCTCCTATGGGCTCAGATGTCCACTCAGGAGGAGGGGCAATTGATGTGACAGATGGATCCAAAAATCTGTACAGAAAGACCTGACAGGGGCTCCCAGAAAATATATGGTTTGATAATTGAGAGGAAACAGTACAAAATAGTTAACACTGCTAAAGGCACATAGAAATAGTTCAGTTTCCCAGTCAAGGAGGGCTAGGTTCCAACAGTACAATGAATGACTCAGATTTCTAACCACACAGGGCTATGTTCAAACAACGCAGTAAAGTTTTTATCACAATTCACAAAATTGCATTTTTACATTGTCAGGTAGAGATTAAAGCTAGATGGTTCACAATAGAATAGTTTTGAGAAGGAGGATTTGCATGTCACCAAGACAAACCAGAAAACTTGAACATAAACCATACAAGTAAATTCAATCACTATTTCCAGTCTTAACTAACATCAAGTTCCTGATATCCCAGTTATCTACTCTTAATCACTTTTTGAATCCTGGATGTCTCATATAGTCATTTGATGCTAAATAACCTTTCTTTGACAATAGGTTTTATTCTTGGGACAGTTAAAAAAGTGAGTTCTGTTTCTCTGGTTCAGATCTGGAAATTTCCCAGATAATTATGAAAATATCCATTTTTTTGAAACTCCATTGAATTTCAGTTTACATTATTTGCTGTTTCTGTCTTTACCTAAATCCTATACCTGGTATAAGAATGTTTTAAAATGTGATGGTCCAACCATAAGATGAACTCATCTGTCTTTTAAAATTATTGGACAGATACTTTAACAAAGATGAAAAAAAATCAATTACTTTTACCACTACCTTATAAATTTTTTGTGGAAAAATCCAAATTTGAGATCTTATAACCAAAATACGATAAATTTTTAGAAGTCAATTATATGCATATATATTATGTGCATATAATTGCATGTAATTCTTGGAGGAATCAGTCTGACTCTGTTACTTTTCCTCAAATTTGCTATCTTTTTATATTAGGCATCTATCACCTTACGTGTTTGTCTTAATACTTTCTATAATCTTTCCCTCCTTTGGGGGATGCTATTTATTTGGCCATGAATATAGGTTAAAATTGCAAGCTATTCATTCTTTTTTTTTTGTTTTCAGTGCTCTGCAAACACTTCCATATGTCTTATATTTTCCACCTCCTTTCGCTTTATCTACCCACTCCCTCCCTGAGACTCCATACAGTTTTATATAGGTTCTACACGTACATTCCTATTAAATACATTTTCCTCTTAGTCATGTTGCATAGAAGAATTATTCATTTTGCACTTCACAAAGTTTTCTATCTCTTGTTTAGTCAAAAATTATTCCCCTTCTCCAAAAATCTGATAAATACAATATTCCTTGCTCCACTAATTTGTTTATGGCGTCAATCTTTATACCTACATCATGTATCCATGAGGACTTTATTCTTGTGTATTGTGTCAGGCATTGGTCTATGCCTAGTTTCAGACACAAATCTATCGAGTTTTCCCAGCAATTTTGGTCGAACAGTGAGTTTTTATCCCAGAAGCTGGGGTCCTTGGTTTTATCAAACAGTAGATTTCTATATTCATTGACTACTGTGCCTTAAGTACCTAACATATTCCACTGGACTACCCTTTCGTTTCTTAGCCAGTACCAAGCTGTTTTGATAATTGCTGCTTCATAATATAATTTGAGATCTTGTAGAGCTAGGGCACCTTCCTTGGCAATTCTTTACATTATTTCCCTTGATATTCTGGACATTTGTTCTTCCAGATGAATTTTGACATTATTTTTTCTAGCTCTCGAAAATAATTATCTGAAAGTTTAATTGGTATGGCACTAAATAAGTAAACTGATTTAGATAGAATTCATTTTTATTATATTGGCTCAGTCTACCCATGAAAAACTGATGTTTTTCCACTTACTTACATCGAGCTTTATTTGTGTAAAAAGTGTCTTGTAATTGTGTTCATATAGTCCCTGGATATGTTTTGGCAGGTAGACTCCCAAATATTGTATAGTATCGACCCTAGCTTGAAATGGGATTTCTCTTTCTATCTCTTATTGTTGAGCTTTGTTACTAATATAGAGAAATGCAGATTTGTGTGGGTTTATTTTGTAACCTGCAGCTTTGTTGTTCATTATTTCAAGTAGTTTTTACTTGATTCTCTGGAGTTCTCTAAGTATACCATCATATCATTTGCAAAGAGTGATAACTTTGTTTCTTCTTTGCCTTTTCTAATTCCTTCAAATTCTTTTTCTTCTGTTATTGCTACAGCTAACATTCCTAATACTATATTGAACAATATTGGTGAAAATGGACATCCTGGCTTCACTTCTGATCTTATTGGAAATGCATCTAGCTTATCCCCATTGCATGAAATGCTTGCTGAAGGTTTTAGGCAGATACTGCTTATTATCTTATGGAAAATTCCATTTGTTCCTATGTTCTCCAGTGTTTTCAATAGGAATGGGTGTAGTATTTTGTCAAAAGCTTTTTCTGCATCTATTGAAATTATCATGTGGTTTATGTTATATTTGCTATTGATATGATCAATAATGCTAATAGTTTTCCCAATATTCAATGAGCCCATATTGAGTAACAAGTTTTTTTTCCCCTTGTTTGCCTTTTCATGCATCTCTTGATACCTATGTTTGAAAGTAGAATTTTCTATTGAGTTCTAGCCTTCTCATCAGGAAGGTTTGGAAATCCCTTATTTCATTGAATATCCATCTCCTTGCCTGAAATGTTCTCCTCAACTTTGCCGAGTAATTGATCCTTGGTTGTAGTCCCAGCTTCTTTGCCTTACACAATATCATATTCCAATTCTTTTGATCTTTTAATGTAGAAGTTGCAAGGTCCTGTGTTATCCTGACTATAGTTTCTCGGTATTTGAATGTTTTCTTTGGATGCCTGTAGTATTTTCTCCTTCACTTGATAGTTCTGGAATTTGGCAATAATATTTCTTGGTGTTCTTAACTTGGAATCCCTTTTGGAAGGTGAAAGCTGGATTCTTTCAATGATTATTTTGCCCTCTGTATCTAGGACTTCCAGGCAGTTTTCCTTGATGATTTCTTGAAAGATACTGTCCAGGCTCTTTTTTTCATCATGACTTTCTGGTAGGCCAATAATTCTTAAATTTTCTCTCCTAGATCTATTTTACAGGTCAGTTGTTTTTTGAATTAGATGTTTTACATTTTCTTCTCTCTTTTCATTCTTTAAATTTTGTTTGACTGATTCTTGATGTCTCATGGAGCCATTAGCTTCTACTTGCCAAATTCTAATGTTTATCCAATTGTTTTCCTCAGTTAATTTTTGCATCTCCTTTTCCATCTGTTCAATTATTCATTTTAAGGAATTATTTTCTCTAGTTAGTTTTTGTACTTCCTTTTCCATTTGTCCAATTTTCCCAGTTAGGTTTTATGTTTCTTTTTCCATTTGTCCAACTTTCCTTTCTAAGTAGCCATTCTCTTCAGTGAATTCTTTTTTCATACTTTTAAAATCATTGGCCAGCTTTTCTTCTATTTCTCTAATTTGGCTTTTAAAATCCTTCATCAGCTCTTCCAAGAGTACTCTTTGTGGTTGTGACTACTTCATAGTCCCTTCTGAAGTTTCAAATGGGAGTACAGTCTCAATACTGACCTCTTTGATATTGTTATTTTGGCCCTTGTTCCCATAGAAAGATTCTTTGGTCTTTTTTTTTCCTGCTTTGCTTCTTCCTCATGATGATGATAATCACTCTTTTCCTGGCTTTTAAAGTAGATCTTTGCTTCTAGGGCACGAGGGGCTCTATCTCACAGTTCTTGCATGTTGCAGCCTTTGTTTTTTTCAGGTAGAAGCTAAAGTGTTGCTGTTTACCTGGTGCTGAGCTGTCTGGTGTTAGAAATCAGAGGCCAGGTGAAGTATTTTTTTTTTGTTTCCTCGAATTTACCCTGGAGCTAACTTGTTAAGTGTAGGGGAGGGGTGGTCTGGTCACAGGAGGCCTTCTCAGCTGAGCTAGAGCATAGGCAAACTCAGTGGTTGGTGATCCCACCTGCACTAGTATCTTCCCTATTCCCATCAGATGCTGAGGCATGCCTGGGCCCTGGTGTTGTTGGTTGCCAGGCTCCATCCCCCTGGGGCTTTGGATCTCCTCCTGGTTTGCTGAGGTGGGGTTATCTGGGACAGTTCTGGTCCTACACTGATCTCATTTAGCCACAGTAAAAGGGATCCTCCTTAGCAATTTTCCTAGCCCCACGTGCTGAGAGACTGTTTGCCTTTCTGCTTACTCCACTGTTCTAGGATTTTTCTGGGGAAATATTTTATGCTTCTTTCAAGGTCAACAAGAGGAGGGAGAGAGAACATTTACTCATCACTCTGCCATTTTGTCTCCTGGAAGTTCAAGTAGGTGACTTACAGACATTTAGTCTGTGGGATGATAGTCTCAGGAGCAGCCACTGTAGATACCTGGGGCTCCATGGTTCTTACTATACCAGTCCTGGGCTGATATACCCAAGATTTCACAGTGCAGCTGCTGCTTCAGACCACCTGGGCTTCCTTCTCGGTCCTGCTGTGGTGAGGATGCACTGGTACAGCCTGTGTGCTGTGTCCTCCTCCAGCCTCGTGGAACAGATCCTTCCCTTCAACCTTCCAATCTATCCTTGGCTGTGAATCTGCCACAATGTGTTTCCTATTGGATTCTGCCCCTCCAAAATTTAATTAGGTTCTGTTTTTAGAGGTATCCGTAGGAGCTTTTCTAATAGTTTAGGTAAGCAGTTGCTCTCACCCCATCATTTTGGCTCTGTACTCCCTAAGTTATTCATTCTTGCATCCTATTGTAATAATTCAGAGATGTTCCAATTTCCATTCATTATTCAATAGACTTAGTATGGTACTTATAGAACTTCTTGGTTATTGAAGTGAGTTATAAAAGATAAAGAGGGACAACATTATATATCTTAACAAAAGGAAAGGACTTCCTTAGCTCTGTTTAATTCCAGGAATGAGCCATTATCTGACACACAATCATGTGGTCACTAGGTGCTTAAAGCAAGACTTAGACATAATCAGGTGGGGAATTTCCTTTTTCAGAAAGGAAATAACACATTTGGGAGAGTCTCGAAGACCCTGTCTAGGCTGTGTCCAAGGTCGTCTCCAAAACCTTTCCAGGCATCTACCGTTAAAACTTCTCAGCCTTCAGTCCATAACAATTGGCTTTATGATAACTTATACAACTATTCCTGTAATCAGAGATCAAAACAATAGCAAATTGCAGTCCTGTAAAGTCCCAAAAAGCAAATAAATATTGGTTGGTATCTTCAAGACAGGGCCATCTTAAATTTGATTGAGCTACTATCAAATCAAGGTACATAATTTTTACTGTTTTCTTAAAATACTTTCTGTCATTCTATAAACATACTTAAGCCATCTGAAACTGATCCAGAGCAACTATCTGAGGGACAGTAGGGGTTTGAACAATCCCAGTGTGTTCCCAAACCTTATCTGCCTTCCATATTTTCTATCAAACCTTTATCTTTCCAAATCTTTCAATCTCATTATTCATACTATTCAGCTTTCCTTTACATTTTAAACACAAGACAAGATAGCTCATTAGTTATTACGTTTGCTAACATAACTGTACTGGAATTCAATTCCAGCTTTAACAAAGCAAAGGGGTTAATGGCTAACCTTACAGGCTGATGGATTTATGTCTTTGTTTCACAAGTCTGTTATTCTTCCTTAAGTATACTCACTCTGGAAGAATGAGATGTTTCAGGATTCAAGTATTTTGCATATGATAAGTTCAAACACAAATTTTAACACTTGCTTAAACGCATACAATGACTATAAATTCAGATCAAGACTGCAACATCTCCTGTTTTATAGCTCATCCTATTAATTTAGCAATAAGTTATCTTGAAAATTTGGCAGACATTCCAAAAATTACACCATCTTTTAAAAAAAAATTCTTCTAAAAGTATTTCCACTTCTTTAAACAAAGTTTAAAATGTACCCAGATGTTCACTAAACTTTTATGAAGAAAATTACTGGGCAATTTTTAAAATGGTAGATATGTCTTTCTTCCTCCTTAAAGCAAAAATAAGTCTTTAAAATTGGAATTCATTAAATTATGTTGGTGTCAAGTAGCACAAATTCACAAAATATTATAACAAAACTAAATTCTTAGTTGTTAGAGAATTCCTAGATATCACAAAGTTCCTTAGTCAAAAAGATGTTTGTAATGGAGAGGAAATAGTTTCTACAGGTCAAGAAGGATATATCCAATCAATTTAGCCTTGTCACAATAACAAATTTTCCTTAAATATATCACTAGAAATTAAGTACATTCTGGCATTTCAAGTAGTCCATAAACCTTCAAATTAATAAACATGAATATATCTTTTAGATGAAACAGGCTTGAAAATCAAATCCCAAACTTTTTAAGGATTCTCATTTGTTCAATTGGAACTCTGCAACACAGAAACTTTTAGAGTTTATAAGAACTTTAGGCCAATGTATTTCTAAATCACCTTGCATAATGTGTGGAAATTATAAATTTAAAACACTATATTTTTTTTATAATAATCAAGTTTTCAAATGGAAATATCTACTGTCATAGTAAATATCAAATTATCTAATTTCATCACTTCCTTTTAAAAGCCCAATTCGTATGCAACAAGAGCCAAATTAAAATTGCTTTATCAACATTTCTACTTCACAGTAGTTTCTCAATTCACAACCTAAGAGAAATTCAGAAATGCAATACCATTTTAAAAATTACACAAAAATAACTTCAGATGATATCATTTGTATTTCCAGAAACTAATGATCTTATTACTTTTGGTAATTAAAATCACTTCAAAGTTAAAATTACTTTAGAGAAAGATGATATTAATATTGGGTGTAACATATGCCAGTCATTATGTTAAGCATTTTACAATCATTACATCATTTTGATCCCATATTTTTCCCATTATTTTCGCATTAGTCCCATTATTATTTTTCCCTTTACAAATCATGAAATGGGTGAAAGAGAGATAAAATACATTTTCTTTTTGCCATTATAACAGAGAAGTGTGAAGTTTACCAAGAGAAGGAAGGCTGGTGTCTCAGTGGCAATAATTCTTATATGCAGGGTTTAGTGAATGTTCCCCCCCCCCCCCCCAGGCCTGATCCATGCACTTATCCCTTCCCTCACACCTGCAGAATTTACTGAGCCTGAGGAGGTTTGCAGCTGCTGGTACTGGGTGGGCAGAATGTATAGGACCTAAGTGACATTTCCAAGCTTTACTTAGAATGGTGGACTACAAGGTGTCCAAGGGTGCAGGACTGTTAGTATCATTGCCAGTCTGCAAATTGCTGCCCCTACACTTTCTTTTGCCAGTTGGGGAAGGGTGATTTAAGTTTTCCTACACTTCTCCTGCATTCTCTTCTCTAAATCTGATCTGGGATGAGAGAGATTAACATGAACTCTTGTGACTGTTAAAAACCCCCATTTTAAAATACTCTCCTAACTCTGAGAGGGAGTGGGGAATGCTAAGTGATCAGGATTGGCAGGGGTGTTTTAGCAAGGTGAGCTCCCAGAGCTACCCACAGTCTCAGGACTTTTCCAGTAATTCCAAAGATGTTTCCAGACAATGATTAATCTCACAAGCTACAAAATCTGCTAAGGTGATTCTAGCTAAGATGATTTAACTTTTCATTGTCATTCCAGATCGGCCAGAAGGGAAAAACAATCAAAAGTCTTAAAGTTTTGTTTGTTTGCTTCCCTAGCTGCAACACTTACAAGTCTCTGACTGCCTGCATTTTAAATCCCACAAGATAACAGACTCATTCACAGCACAGAGACATACACTGATAGACAAATTGACAATTAACAACACGACAAATACAAACAGAGCTCACAATTAACCACAGGGAGAGGGGAAATCAGAAGCTTGTTAGAGATCCCCATCATGAATTTGCTATTATTGAGTATGAGGGAAGGGGGTTGCAAGAACTCAAGACCTGACAGAATACAAGTGAACCCTGCAACCTTTACTCAGAGCACATCTATGGTCGTTGGTGGGGGGGGGAGCCTTGGCACCCAGAAGTTTCTGGCTAACTATCTTAAAGGGATAAGCTCTATGGGAATAGGTTCAGGCCTCTTATCTGTAGGTGGATTATAACTGTCCTCCTCAAGACCAGAGCCTTTAAGGGAAGGTGGGGAGGGGGAGGGAGGAGAAGTCACAGAGGCTGAGAAAAACTATCCTCCTCAGAGCTAGAGATGGTAAGGAAAGATGAGGAGGGAGGAGATAATGGCTAGGTGCAGTAATCCTCCCCAAATCAAAGCTTTTACGGAAGGGGGAGAAAGGAAGGAGGTGAGGAATAGGGCAAAAGGAGTGAAAGGGAAAGACAGGTTGGGACTTTAGGGGTAGAGAGAGTTAGCCAGTGCTGGGATGGTGCTGAAGCAGCTTTGTCAGTCTTAAGGGAAGAAGCATTTTGTTCTCCCTCAGCCATTTCAGCAAGCCCAAGTTGAAATATTCCCACTGTTGGGTAGAAGTTTTGTTGGCCTTCAAACTTAATTTGGTTTTAAAATAAAGTAACTTTGACCAGTCCAAAAGAGTCCAATCATGGCCAACATAATTTAGGCTATCTTTAGTTAATTGACGCAAGTCTAAGCAATACTTGTACTAATTTTCCTAAGATTTATTCTCGGAGGAGACCCAAGTAATGCTAAGCGATTTAACGTGAATTGGTTCCCGTCCCAAAACTAGCTTAAAGGAAATTTGAACACTTCAACCAAACTAGTGGGAGTCCTTTGGAAGCTGGGAATAGGAGGACTTACCTGACCCCATCAAGGTTTAAGACTTTAGGAAAAACAAATCCAGAGGAGCCTAAATCTTTTGGCTTTGGTGAGGTGGGGAGTTGTTGTCCCCTAGTCCATCAGTTCCAATCAGAGTCGTGGCACCATAACTGTTGACTTGAAAGTTTGGTTAAAAAGGGCAGATTGGCTGAATGCATATTGTTTATTCCCTTAAATCTAGCAGTTACATGGCCATGAAGCCAGAGAAGGAAATCTCTGACTGACTTATAGGAATGACCAGGCTTAAATCTGTTTCAGGACAAACCAAGGGTGTCTGTGTCCCTCAGATTTATGGTCTCTATATGTATTTAACTCTACCATAACAAAGGAATTTATTAATTGGATAGGTTGTAAATACAATAAGATAACAGAATTGACAGTTTCAATTGAAATTACCACCCAGGATATCTGTGTTTTCTTTGCCATTAAGATGCCATAACATAATATTTGTCTGAAACATATTAAAATAAAGAAAAAATTCCATTATTCAAGACAGTTTCTTGGGTTAAGGGTATCATACAGTATGCTAAGTCAGCCCCATTTGACCCTGTTGACATAAGAAGAGGCATTCTCTGAGTTTACTTCAGGGAACATAAAGACAGGTCCAGGCTCTTCTTCTGATTGATTAGTTCAGTCTCTGACCCTTATTAAAGTCCAAAAATGATATTAAATGTTATCATTACCTTATAATTAACTTTTGGTATGTACCTTATATTTCTCTTGGCTTTTGTATGCCAGATATTCTATTGTGTTCAAGTTTTCTTTGTTTTTTTTTTCCTAACAAAGTACTGAAAGTCTGACAGTTCATTAAATGCCCTTTTTTTGTGTGTGTGGGATTACGCTTAGCTTTGCTGGTCTTATTTTCAAAAGGAACCCCCATTCTTTTGCTCTCCGATATATAGTGCAGTCTTTTGTGTTGCCACGTCTAGGTCTTGTCTAATTCTCCTTGCGGCATTGTCACATATATTTTTTTTCTTGTTGCTGGTAATATCTTATCCTTGAGCTGGGAGTTGGTAATGGCAATAAAAGTAAGATATTTTACTGTTTTTGTTTCACTAAAAGTACCTCTGATTGAATAATATGATTAAGAAGGATAATTCCCATCCATTGATGTGTCTGCCCATTTTGAGAAACTTGATTAGGGGAGTTGTTTTGTAGGAGGGTCCCAAGTACCTTTTGTTTCTTCTATTGAGGCACAGGGTCAGAGGGTTATGCCCTCTGTCTCTAAAAACTGTATAAATACTCTGAGAGTGAGGTTTTACTTAGGGACTTACTGACTAGATGTGTTTCCTTGGACAGAGAGACACTGGGAAGCCCCTAAGGAGACCCACCCCTCCCCCCTGCTAATGTATCTCATGGTCCGTCAGCTGTACCTGTCTGTTGAATTGTGATCAGACATTTTGGAAACATGTCTGTTGACTTTTGATTTCTTCATATTTTCTTTGACTTTCAGGGTGTTGACTCCCCTGAACTAGGTGAATTATATGTGGTTGGTTAAAGGATTGATACATGTGCTTGATTAAAGTGATTGCTAACTCCTCAAAAGTTACCTTTCCTTTAATGAATGCAGATCTAAGAACCTGTGGAAGCAGCTCCCCCTTTATATGTTGAGGTGCTTACTGTTGCAGGGTTTAGGAATTTGACTATACTATTCCTGTGGGTTTTCCTCATGAGATGTCTTTCAGGAGGTGATTGGTGTTTTTTTTTTTTTCTATTTCTATTTTCCCTTCTTGTTCTAACGCTTCAGGACAACTTTCTTTGATTTTTTTTTCTTGTATTATTGGATCAAGATTCTCTTTTTTATTATAGCTTTCAGGTAGTCTGATTATTCTTATGTTTTCTCTTCTGAATCTGTTCTCCAGATAAGTTGTTTTTTTAGGAGATGTTTCACACTGTATTCTATTTTTTAATTCATTATATTTCGTTTTATTATTTCTCAGGCTCTTGTGACTTCTCTGGCTTTCCCTTTTTCAATTCCGATTTTCAAAGAGTCATTTTCTTCCTTAACATTCTGGATCTCCTTTTCTAACTGGTTTCCTTTCTTTTCACAATTTTTTTCTTGGATTGTTTTATTTTATTTTATTTTTTGTTTTTCATGAATATCTCCCATTTGATTTTTAAAGTCTGTTTTAAAATTCTCCTATGAAATCTTTTTCAGCAGGTGACCATTTGGTGTTACTCTTTGAGTTAGAAGAGAGTTTCTTTGCTTCAGTATCCTCCTCTGAAGAGGAACCCTGTTGTTCTCCATTCCCATAGTAACTTTCTATGATTGGATTCTTTCTCCTTTGCATGTTCTTTTGTTTTTATTTGTAGTCACTTGCTTCATTGCAATCAGCTCTTGTCTTGGGGTATGGGGAATGGTGCCTCTGGCCTCATATCTTCCTTCAGTTCTCCCCTCTAACCTACAACTAGAAGGAAGGCCTCCAGCTTCCTGTAAGTGCCCACAGCCAGCAGAATCCCTGCCCCACTGCTTCTGCATTCAGCAGCCTTGTGCTGCTTCCTTCTCACCCCCAGAAACATCTCCACATCTGAATCTAGCATTCTTTGCCAGCAGAGGTTCTCTCAATCTTCCCAGCTCAGCTGCCCAACACCCTCACTCTCTTGGAGGTAAAAGTTCCTGGGGCTGGGGCCAACGCAGTCTTCCAGCACAGCCAACCCCAAGGTCGTGATGCTTAATGCTTAAAGGGATCTAGTACATAGCCTGGAGGTGTTTATTCTTCACAGGGACCAAACTTCATCCTGGGATTTTCTTCAGATCTTCTCCAACTGTCCCAGAAGGACCCCTTCTCTGCCCCTACTTTTGTTTATTTTTACCTGCTCAATATTCACCCAGAGGTGCTATTTCATCTCTGCTGTGGGGCAAAATCTTGAGAGGTTGGAATTTTCTGGCCTACTCCATCATTTTCCCAGAATCCTCTCTTCCCCCCTCATGATTCCTTTTGCCAGAATAATGGTATTCCCTCAGAATCTTATACCACAGCTTGTTCAGCTAACTCTCAATTGATGGGCATCTCCTTAATTTCCAATTCTTTGCTCCCATAAAAAGAAGTGCTATTAACATTTTTTTTGTACAAAAAGGTCCTTTTACTCTTTTAAAAATAAATCTCTTTATGATATAGGCTTTGTAGTGGTATTGCTGGGTCAATGGGTTAGGAAAGTTTTATAGCATACTAGTAATAGGTCTAAATTTTTCTCCGTAACAGTTGGCTCAATTCACAATTCCACCAACCATGCCTTAGTGCCCCTCACTTACTCCATCTCCTCCAGCAATTGTCATTCATCTCTTCAGAGAGACCTTTAGAGTACCCTTGTATCACTTCTTATGACTCCAACGTGAGCATTTTCCTTGTTTGAGTCCTCCATAGAATTGAGTTTTAGGTAAATATACATTTGGTATTTAAATAGCATGAAGAGCCCACTGGAGCTGCACTCTCTGCAGAAGAGTTTGAATGCTTGGAAATTCTGCTAGAGAAAAGGCCACAGTGTCCAGGACAGAAGATCTTTAGAAGCTTTGTAAGATCAATCAAATGTAAGCAATTCATTTACCTGCAATGAAGCTGGTAGATTGTCCAGGTTTCACAGGCTTACAACAATAAGGTCAGCATAACAGTTCTGTAGAGTTATAATTTGTTAGGCAATCTGACACCTATTTTCTCCTATATTTTCTTTCTGAGCCTCCTAAACATGGAGCTAGCTCTGGCAGTGTGTACAGCCCTGTGCGTACAGCCTTGGAAAGTATATTACCAAGGTAAGTGAGCTTGGCCACTTGGTGTATGGTGTGAGATGATGGCCCATGCCTAGCTTCTTCCATACTGTTTTCCAGTATTTCACATAGTGTTTTTTTCCACGTAGTTAGTTCTTGCCCCCAAAGTTTGGATCTTTGTGTTTATCAAATACTAGATAACTATGTTTATTGACTGCTGTATATTATGCACTTAATATTTTGCACTGATCTACCATTTTATTTCTTAGCCAGTGTTTGATCATTACTACCTTATAGTAGTAGTTTATAGTTCATAGTTTGAAGTCTAGCTGCCTTATATCAAGTTTTTCCCATTGATTTTGTTTATTTTCTTGACATATATTCTTCCAGATGAATTTTGCTATTATTTCTGTTAGCTCACTAAATTATTTGATAGCTTGATTGGTTTCTATGGAAATAATCATATTTTTGTTACATTTATTGTTGATATGATCAGTTGCTCTTATGGTTGGCTTAATACTGAATCACTCCTACATTCCTAATCATAGTTTCCAATTGTTTTGAAATATTGCTCTAATTTCCTATTGAGTATTTTGTTTAATTTTTTTGAACCAGAATCATTAGAAAAATTGGCCTATAATTTTCTTTCTCTGTTTTTTCTCTCTCTGGCTTAGATATTAAAACCATACTTGTGGCAGAGAAGGAATTTTTCTTGACTCCTTTTTTCCAAATAATTGTTATAGGATTCATATTAATTTCTCTTTAAATATTTGGTAGAATTCTTTTGTAAACACATCTGGGACTGTGAATTTGTTCATAGGAAGCAAGCTCATGAATGTTTTGTTCAACTTTTTTTTTTGAAAGAAAGGTAGAATTTCTCAGTTAGTCTATTCTTCTCTTAAAAAGGGCAGTTTATATTTTTTATAAATATTAATTCATTTTCCTTAGATTGCCAGTTTTATTCGCATGTGATTGCTTAAAATGGCACCTAAATATTGCTTTAATTTCATCATCATTGATTGTGCATTCACCCTTTTCTTTTTCGCTTTGGTTTTAATTTGATTTTCTTTCTTTTGTAAATCAAGTTGCCAGTGGCTTATCTATTTTGATTTATTTTTCATAAAACACCTCGTTTTATTTATCAGGTAAATAGTTTTATTATTTTCCATTTTATTTTTATATAATTGGGGATTTTAATTTATTCTTATCTTATTTAATTGAATGATACTAAATTTGTTGGGGAAAACTTAACTGATTGGCATGCAACTCCCATTCTGAAATCATGACTGAATTGTAATCATAAATTAGTTATGCAAGAATTATGCAACAATCAAGAAAAGAAATCTGTGATAATCAATGTCTATATGAAATTTCGAGAAAGGGGCATTATATATTGTATTATTGTTTTCAAATTGTCTATCACCATTTATTTTGGTAAAATGTATGATGATAATACACACACACACACGCACACACACACACGCACACACGTATACATACACATACAAATACACTAATACATATACAGGCACATATGGATGCTTTTTTTATTTGAAGACAACCTGTTTCTTAAAAAAAAATGAATATTTTTACCATTTTTTCTTTTAATTTACCAGAAATAAGGGATTATAAAAAGCCATCACCTTGGAGAATACAATATCCAAAAAGTAAGACTACTGCCAAAATCATTTTACTAAGCAGTGGAGCTTAGATTCAAATGTGATTCTTCTGATTTTCAGTCAATCATTAATTATTTATTAATTGCCCACTATTTGCCATATGCTGCACTAATCACTGAGGATGCAATGAAAGGCAAAAGATGGTCCTTGCCCTCCAGGAGTTCATGATGTAATGAGGAAGGTAGCGTGGGAATAGCTATGTAGAAAAGATACATAAAGAATAAATCAAAGATCATCAAAAATAGGAACACCCAAGAATTAAGCAGGAATGAGAAATACTTCCTGTATAACGTAGAATCTTAGGTGGCACTCTAAGGAAACCAGTAGGCAGAGATGGAGAGAATTTCAGGCATGGGGGACAATCAGAGAAAATGACCAGGGATGAGAGATGAAGATTCTAATTAGTGAATTAGAAAGGAGGGCAGTGTTATTAGACCAAAGGATGCTGGGAATGGGGAATGCTCCCAGTTTTAAAAATATAAGAAGAAAGGAAATGGAGGGGAATGTTTTTAAGGTCTTTGACCCCTACATATTTTCTATTTGATCCTGAAGATGATAGGGAGCCACTGAAGTCTACTGTGTGTATTGTTGTAGGATGGAGGGGCAAAGGGTCTTATTCGCTTTAGGAAGATTACATTGGCAGCTAAGTGGAGGAAGAGTTGAAGGGGACAGTATTGAGGCAGGGAAACCATCCAGCAGGCTGCTGCAATAGTCCAGGCGACAAGTGATAAGGACCTGCAGCAGTTTGGTGGCACCGTTAGAGGATAGAAGAGGACATGCATGAAAGATGTTTCAAAGATGTTCATTGGACCTTGGCATTGCTTGGACTGAGCAGGGATGGCTGAGGGAAAGTGAGGAGATGAACTTCCAAGCTTCCAACCTGGGTGACTGGGAGGGTGGTGGTGCCCTCTGGAATAACAGGGAAGATAGGAAGAAGAAAAGGTGTAGTGGGAAAGGTAATAAATTCATTTTGGGGTGGCATTATTTAAAAGTATTCACTACACAGGGAGGAAGAGAGCACAAACTTGTATTAAGTACCTACTATGTGCTAAGTATTGTTCTAAACACTTTACAAATATCACTTCAATAGATCCTTAAAACAATCCTCTGAGTAGGGGCTATTATTATCCTGTTATAGAGCTGAGAGTATCAAAGGGACAGGAGACTGCACTATACGGATAATTTTCTGTCCTAAAATTTTCCCTATGCTATAATATTTATTTTCTGTAGATCAGATGTCAGGGAAAGAGTGTGCTATTTTTCTCAATGACCCTTAAGTGGTCAACAAATATTTTTTAAGGACCTCTTTGTGTATGGCACAAGGCTAAGTGATGGGATACAAACACAATGAGGAAACAGCCCCTGCCTTTCAGGAGCTTAAATCCATCGGTGCAAACAACAGGTATATACATAATTATGTACGAAATATAAACAAAAGACAAGTTAATTAGCTGGGAGAAAGGAAGGAAATTTCTCTAACATATGCTCCTCCCCCAACCTCATTACTGATTAGAAAAATAGGAGGATCCTTGTCTGAGTTGTTTATTTTTCTTTTTTTAATTTATTTTCAGTGTTCTACAATCACTATCATACAACTTAGACTTTTTCCCTCCCTCCCCCTCTGTCTCCCCTACTTTACCCGGCCCTGCATCCCCGAGATGGTATGCAATTTTATATAGGTTCTACACATGCATTCCTATTAAACAAAATTTCTCTATAGTCATGTTGCATAGAAGAATTAAAATGAATGGGAGAAATATAACAAACCAAAACGTAATACAAAAGAAAATGATCTGCTACATTCTGTGATAGAATTCCATAGTTCCTTCTCTGGATGTGGAAGGCATTTTGTCTTAAAAGTCCATTGGAAATTTTTTAATTTCTTGCATTGCAATGAAGTTCTAAGCCTACCAGAAAAATCCTTGCACACTGTGGTTGTTGCTGTATACAAATTTCTCCTGGTTCTGCTCCTTTCACTCAACATTAGACCATAGAAGTCTTTCCAGGCCTCTCTGAAGTCTTCCAGTTCATCATTTCTTATGGCACAATAGTATTCCACTACATTTATATACCGCAATTTATTCAGCCATTCCCCAGTGGACAGACATCCCCTTGATTTCCAGTTTTTGGCCACCACAAAGAGAGCTGCTATAAATATTTTTGTACATGTGGGACAGTTTCCCATTTTTATGATCTTTTGGGGATACAGTCCTAGAAGTGGTATTGCTGTGTCAAAGGGTATATACATTTTTGTAGCCCTTTGGGCATAGTTCCAAATTGCTCTCCAGAATGGCTGGATCACCTCACAGCTCCACCAACAATGAATTAGTGTTCCAACTGACCCACACCTTTTCCAACATTTATCACCTTCCTGTTTTCTCATGTTAGTCAATCTGATAGGTGTGATGTGGTATCTCAGAGTTATTGTGATTTGCATCTCTCTAATCAAAAGTGATTTAGAGCATTTTTTCATACGGCTATAGATATCTTTAATTTCTTCCTCTGAAAACTGCCTATTCATATCCTTTGACCGTTTATTAATTGGGGAATGACATGTATTCTTGACCATTTGACTCAATTTTCTATATATTTTAGAAATGAGGACTTTATCACAGACACTAGTTTTCTATCTCTAGAAAATAATTTTCAGATAGTCTTCCCTTCCTTCTTTCAGCTCCCCTCCCTTTTGCTTCCCTTTACCCTGACTACTTCTTCCCTCCCTTTTAGCCTCCTCTTCCCCTTTCTTTTCCCCTTTCTCTCCTACTACCTGTAGGGCTAGTTAGATTTATATACTTAAGATTGCTGTTCTCTCATTGAACCAAATCATATGAGAGTACCTCTCAAACAGTGCTCATCTCCCTCCTTTCTTTCCCTCTACCGTAATATAATTTTGTGCATCTTCTTGTGATGTAATTTACCATTTTCTACTTCCTCCTTTTCATATCTCCTATTACAATCCCTTTGCATGCTGAAATCACATTTTATCATCACATCATTTACTTTATACCCACTCCATCTATCTATGTGTAACTCTTTTATATTTCATAATAGTTGCACAATTCTCAAGATTAACAAGTATCTTCGTCCCTTATAGGTAGTTAAACAGTTTGCCCAAATTGAGTAACAAGTTTTCTTTCCCCCTGTTTACCTTTTTATACCTCTCTTGATACCTGCCTTTGAAGATAGAATAGTCTATTGAGTTCTGGTCTTTTTGTCAAGAAGGTCGGGAAATCGCTTATTTCTTTGAATGTCTATCAACTTGTCTGAAATATTATGCTGAACTTTACTGGTTACTTGATCCTTGGTTGTAATCCCAAGTCCTTTGCCTTATGAAATATCATATTCCAGTCCCTTCGATCTTTTAATGTAGAAGTTGCAAGGTCCTGTGTGATCTTGACTGTAGCTACTCGATATTTGAATGGTTTCTTTCTGGCTACCTGTAGCTTTTTTCTCCTTCACTTGATAGTTCTGGAATTTGGCAACAATGTTTCTTGGTGCTTTTAGCTTGGAATTCCTTTTGGTAATCGAATGATGGATTCTTTTGATGACTATTTTGCCCTCTGTATCCAGCACTTCTGGGCAATTTTCCTTGATGATTTCTTGGAAGATATTGTCCAAGCTTTTTTTTCATCATGACTTTCTGATAGGCCAATAATTCTTAAATTTTCTCTCCTGGATCTATTTTCCAGGTCGGTTGTTTTTCCAATTACATATTTTACATTTTCTTCTATCTTTTTATTCTTTAGATTTTGTTTGACTGATTCTTGATGTCTCAAAGAGTCATTACCTTCTACTTGCCCAATTCCAATTTTTATCAAATTATTTTCTTCAGTTAACTTTTGCGTCTCCATTCACATCTGTCCAATTATTCCTTTTAGGGAATTATTTTCTCCAGTTAGTTTTTGTACTTCCTTTTACATTTGTTCCATTTTCCTTTTCAGAGAGCTGTTCTCTTCGTTGAATTCTTTTTTTCCATACTTTTATATTCATTGGCCAGTTTTTCTTCTATTTCCTTCCATTTGTTCAATTTTCCTTTTTAGAGAGTTGTTCTCTTTGTTGAATTCTTTTTCCATACTTCTAAATTCATTTGCCAGTTTTCCTTCTATTTCCTTCTTCAGCTCTTCCAAGAGTGTTCTTTGTGCATGCAAGCCGTTCATAGCCCCTTCTGTAGTTTCAAATGGGAGTGCAATCTCAATACCGACCTCTTTGGTATTCATGTTTTGGTCCTTGTCCCTACAGAAAGATTCTATGGTGTTTTCCTCCTTGGTTTGCTTCTTCTTACTCATGATGATGACACTGTGTATTGTGACCTCTGGTTCTTTCAGCTAGAAGGTAAAGAATCTAGTGCTGAACTGGATTCTGTGAGAAATCCCAGGCCAAGTGAATTCTTTCTTTTCGTGTTTCCTTGGATTTGCCCTGGAGCTAGCTTATTAAGTGTGGAGGAGGGGTGATCTGGTCATAGGAGATCTCCTCACCTGAGATAGAGCAAAGGCAAGCTCAGTGGTTGGTGATACCGCCTGCTCTACTGTCTTCCCATTTCCCCTGGAGTGCTGAGGCATGCCTGGGCTCCTGGTGTTGGTGGTTGTGAGGCTCCATCCCCTGGAGGTCCAGAAATCCTTCCAGTTCACTGAGGTGGGGCTGTCTGGGGAAGCTCTGATCCTGCACTGTTCCCCTTCCACCACAGTAAGAGGAATACTCTTTAATGATTTTCCTAGCCTCACGTGCTATGAGAGTGTTTGCCCTTTCTGCTGGTCTCACTGTTCCAGGATTTTTCTGGGGAAATATTTTATGGTTCTTTCAAGGTCAACAAGGGAAGAGGGAGAAAGCATTTACCAATCACTCTGCCATTTTGGCTCCTGAAAGTTCAATTAGGTGACTTACAGACATTTAATGTGTGGGATTATAGTCTCAGGAGCAGCTGCTGCTGATAACTGGGGCTCCACAGCTCTCACTCACTTGGCTCCGCTGCTCTCCTGCACTGGGCTACCACTCTGCCGTGCTGCTACTGCCTCAGCTGAGTTGTTTTGTTGTTGTTGTTGTTGTTGTTGTTGTTTTTTGCAGGTAGTAATTTAAAAATTTGGAAACTGATTGGGTAAGGGAGCTAAGGGACAGTGAGTTCCATGGAGAAGATAGATGATATATAGATTATATACAGAGAGAAATGTTTTTAGCTTGCTTGCTCAAGATATAATGATATTCCTTTTGAAACTATGATGTCAATGAAGATCTGCAACATTCCCCAATAGGAAAGAAATTTCCAGTGGTAGATAAATAGATGGATGTGTGTTAAAATTATACCTTGTTCTGTTCCCCTGACCACCATCCATTTTCTATTCAGTATAATAAGTTGCAGCAGAAAATAAGTTTGCAAAGAGCATCCCAGAAATCACATACAAACCATCCCAAAGATAAGTGCAGCATAATTTATAAAATGCTTCACATATTAAGTAAAATTAATGTTCAGGTAATGTGTGCTGAATCAGGGGAAGCCAGCTAGATTCTCCTTGTTCAGCCTTCTGGTCTTATGATATTCAAATTCCTGACAAAAATACGGATCTCAGTAGTTTCAGGCCAGCCCAATATCTAAAAGGTGTTGATAACTTTGGGATGATGACTTTCAACTTTCATTGGTAACTTCGGGATGATTTGGAGGTGTTGATGACCTAACCCCCAAGGTGCCACAGAGAGAAGTTGGTCTGTTTCCCTAAAAAAGCTTAAAAAAACAAGACTCAAGCTCTTCCTCCTCCTCCCCCCACCAAGCTCTTCCATCTCCATTAGGACTATGATTCCCAGTGGTCGCAACTTCAGTCTCATGGCTGATATTCTCTTCTTCTCTTCCTCCCCATCCTTTTCCCCAGGCTGACTGTTTTCCTTCACCATCCCATTCTCTGTACTTCTGTACTACTTTTGTCTTTTGTTACTGTGCCTTATTAAAGTGTGATTGTCTTCCTGTTTCCTGATGTCAGTTGTAATCTTTCCCAGTAAATAACCAAAGAACCAGGGGTTTTGACCCAATTTCAAAATTTAATTATCAATTCAGGTAGACAGATAAATGTGTAGAGTTACGAAAACTGTTGACTACTTAGGTATAGTAAAAAAAAATGCTAAGTTTAAAAATTCAAGAAATAAAAAACTCCCTCCCTCAAGAGAGTTTCTATTCTACCGTGGGAGACAAAATAACTCCGGAGAATTTGAAGAACTAAGAGAAGGGTTTAGAGCTGATGGCTGGAAGGTGAAGTGGAGGCTTGGTTCCAGGCAATATGAAATGTAATCTCCTTTATTAGAAGATGTCTTTGAAGTTGCATCTCAGGGTGGATAGAAGGAGGGTGCTGTCTCACATAATGATAGAGAAGTTCAGGAGAGGGATGAGCTTTAGGGGAAAGATAATGAGTTCTCTTGTGAGCGTGTTGATTTTGGGACATTCATTTTAAACTAGAAGACAGCCATTTCTTTCCTTTTTAATATTATTTACTAATTTTTGCTTTCTGAAATTCACTTCCATAAGATTTTGAGTTTTAAATTTTCTCCTCCTTTCCCCCTCCAAAAGATGGCATTCAATCTGATATAAGCTCTACTTATACATTCATATTAAACATATTTTAACATTAGCCAAGGTGTGAATAAGAATTAGAACTGTTGTGAAGAACCACTTTAAAGAAGAAACAAAACAACAACAACAACAAAATAAAAGGAGAGCAAATATTATACTTCCATCAGCATTCAGGCTCCAAAGTTCTTTCTCTGGATGTGGATAGCATTTTCTATCATCAATCTTTTGGAGATGTCTTAGGTCCTTACATTGCTGGGGAGAGTTAAGTCTATCAAAGTCATTCATCACACAATGTGGCTGTTACCGTACAAAATATTCTCCTGGTTTTGCTCATTTCATTCAGCATCAGTTCATATAAGTCTTTCCAGTTTTTTATGAAGTCTGCCTGCTCATCATTTCTTATAGCACAATAGTACTCCACTATATTTATATATCACAAATTATTCCGCAATTCCCCAATTGATGGACATCCCTTCAATTTCCAATTCTTCACCACCACAAAAAAGAGTGGAAAATAGTTTTGGACATGTGGGTCCTTTTCCCATTTTTATATCATCTTTGGGATACTGACCTAGAAGTGGTATTACTGGATCAAAGAGCATGTGTGCCCTGTTTTATGGACTTTTGGACATAGTCTCAAATTCTTCTCCAAAATGGGTGGATCAGTTTATAACTCCACTAACAGTGAATTAGTGTTTCAATTTTCCCACATCTTCTCCAACATTTTTCCTTTTTCCGTTTTGTCATGTTATCCAGTCTGATAGTTGTGATGTGGTACCTGAGAGTGGTTGTGATTGGCAGTTCTCTAATCAATAGTTATTTACACCTCTTTTTCATATGAATATAGATAGCTTTAATTTCTTTATCTGAAAACTGCCTGTTCATATTCTTTGACCATTAATCAATTGGGGAATGACTTGTACTCTTATAACTTTGACTCAGTTCTGCATATATTTGAAAAATGAGGTCTTTATCAGAGACACTGGCTGTAAAAACTGTTTCCAGGCTTTCCCCTTCCCTTCTAATCTTGGTTGCATTGACTTAATTGAAAAAGCGTAAAATCTTTGCAATTTAAGGTTAACAAAACCATCCATTTTTTGCATTTCATAATGTTCTCCACCTCTTGTTTGATCATAAATTCTTCCCTTCTCCATAAATCAAACATAGATTCCTTATTCTCTTAGTTTTCTCATAGTATCAGCCTTTATATCTAAATCATGTACCCATTTTGATTTTATCTAGATATAGGGTGCAAGATGTTGATCTCAGCCCTGTTTCTGCCATACTAGCAGTTTTTGCTAAATAGTGAGTTCTAATAGTGTAGATATTCAGTCATTTCAGTTAGATCTGAATCTTCTTGAACCCCTTTGAGGTTCTCTTAGCAAACATATTGGAGTGGTGTGCCTTTTCCCTCTCCAACTCATATTATAGATGAGGAAATTGAAGCAAGCAAAACTCCATGACTTGCCCAGAGTCACTCAGTGAATTCATATTATTACAGAATTTATTCTATCATTGGGATGTGCTGCTATGTATAATTTTGGAGTGACTGAACCAAAGAAAATGGTATGTCTAAATTTCTATAGAAGGCATGAAATATTTTGAGGAGCTGAATCAAGATAGGGTCTTTCACTGTGGAACATAATGATGAAATATACAGCAAAGGCTTGAGGTCCCTGGATGTTTATTACTACCTTGTTTTTCTTGTGCTCCAACATTAAAAAATACACACTGGTTGAGGAATAGTCTAACTTGATAATAAGCAGTTGATGACATATGTGTAGTAAGCTTAATTTTAAAATTTAGGGTTTGAGTTTAGGGTTAGGGTTTAGGGTTAGTGAATGAGTCCAGATTTTAACTCAGGAAGATGAGTATTCCTGGATCTAGGCCAAACACTCTGTTTCATGGACCACCTAATTGTACCTCCCACATAGTAAATACTTAACAAATGCTTCATATCTAACTGACTGAATTCAAATAAAAAATGGAAAATTCCTCAACTATAGCAATCTGGTCTTGGAAACCTTTAGGAGTCTCTCTAAGTAGGTTTTGGCACACTATTGTCTTGGTCAAACTTTAGTGTTTTATTTCACAAATTTCCATTTAGGTGGAGTTCAGACAGTTTCTTTTACTTATTTCTTTCAAATTTTGCTCTTGTGAATGAAAGTATTAGTGAGCAATGTTAATAATTAACTAAGAGACCAGGTACACCATAGTGTGATGCCTGCTCAGTGCTGCCTCCACTGCTATTTAGTCTTAATCTATATCATATCTCCTGTGATAACAGTCTGATACCCTATTTACATTATTTGCTTTACTTCACAAATCATCACTTTCATTTGAGTTCCTTCTGGGTACCAGAACAGTCAGCAAGTGAATAGTCAAACGCTCTAAAAGCCCAGTAAAAATACTGTTTGGAAAGGGTGGAAATGTAATACTAGGTTTTAGAAACACTGAATGTTTCTTAATATAAATATATATTTTATATAATTTTATATAAATTATATTATATATTATATAATTTTATTATGTAATTCATTATATATTTTATTATATATTTACTATATATTATATATTAATTATATATAATATATGTTATATTTATTATATATTTTATTATACAATTATATAATTTATCATATAATTATATAATTTATATAATTTATTATATAATATATATCATATATCATATAATTTTATATAAATATATAAAATATATAGTATATATCACATAATTTTATATAAATATATAAAATATATAGTATATATCACATAATTTTATATAAATATATAATATATATATAAATTTATATATATAAATGTAAACTTGTATTATCGGGATTGGCCACAAAAGGGCGGAAATCCTATAAAATTTTGGGAGGGCTGCAACCTCATGGTTGCAACCTCATGATGTCAATAAAGATCATGTTATATTCTGAACTACTCCTTAATCATGCAATAAATATTGCTTGAGTCTTTACTAAGTTCCAGATATTGCTCCAGGTGTTGCAGATGGAAAACCAAAAATGATTCAGCCCCTGTTTTGGAGGAGTTTTGATTCCCTTGGCAAACACCAATTCTTTTGAAGTAACAGATAGCATTATCTGTGCAGGAGCTGGTTAAAGTGTGCTCTTTCTGTTTACCAACTCCCTTGAAAAACTCCTGAAAATTTACCAATCAGATCTTGGAAAACTTTAGGAGCTGACTCAAACTGGAACCATTGTCTTAATGAGACATTGATACGTATTTCATAAATTTCCTTCAGTGTTCAGAACTGCTTTTTTCTTCTCTTTCCCCAGTTTTGCTCCTGTGAATGTGTAATGTTAATATGTTACTTGGGGCCAGCCTCTGTATAGTCAAGCCTGCTCCATTTTCACTCTACTTCTATTATATCTTAAACTTTATTGTATCAATTCTGACAAAATTAAGAGTGTAAGGGCAATTTCACTGATGATGGTTTAGCCTGAATTTCTATTTTAACTGAAAGAATCCATTGCATACATCGGTACATAAATCTGGGATTTCATGTGGCTCCATTCTCCCTTTCTTAACAGCAAATGAGTTTTCACAAATGCAAAAATTAGGGAAAAACAAGAGTTTAAGAGGGGAGAGAATGTAATACTAGGGTTTGGACACGCGATGGCAGATCAGAACTGTAATATCTGAACTGGCCCCAAGGCGGGAGCCATGCCTCAAAACATTGCCTCAATAAACTGCAACGCTGTTATTGGACACTAGATGGCAACGAAAGACCATATTATCTAATTTAAAAGCAGTCAATTCTTCAAAAATCATTTCTTAAGCACCTACTGTATTCCAGAAGCTGCTATAGCTGCCGAGGATCAAAGAAAAAAAATGAGGCACTCCCTGCTATGAAGAGCATATACATAAATATGTCCATACAAAACATGAACAAAAAGCAAGATAATGGTGGAGGTGGGGGGCGGGAAGTGGAGGTTTATCATTCAGTCAGTCAATAAGCATTTCGTGAGTGCCTTCTATGTGTCAGTCACTGTGCTAAATCCTGGACATGGAAAAAGAGGCAAAGACAATCCCTAACCTCAATGACTACACAATCTATTTGTAGAATAAAAATAAAATAAAGCTATGTAGAGGAGAAATGGGAATTAATTTAGAGAGGAAAGGCAGTAGAATTAAAAGGTTTGGGAAAGGCTGTGTGTTGAAGATGGAATGTTAACTGTGATTTTAAAAATCCATGGGAGCCAGTAATGAGAAGTAAGGAGAAAAATCGTTCCAGACATGTTGGATAGGCAGAGAAAATAACTGGAGCCAAGTGATGGAGTGTCTTGGACCAACAAGGAGGCTCTTGTCACTGACTCAAAGAATAAGTAGTTGAGAGTAAGATATAAGACGACAGGAAAGATAGGAGGTGAAGGGCATTAGATGCCAAACTGATAATCTTCTATTTAATCCTTAAGGTGGTATGGAGTCACTGGAATTTATTGAGGAGAGAGATGACAGGGTTAGCCCTGTGCTTTGGGAAAATAGCTTTGGTTGCTGAATGGAGGATGGATTGGAGTGGGGAAGAGACTTTGGGACAGGCAGATAGAAGGATAAGTTATTAAAAAGCAAGAACAGGGTATGCATAAGGTCATGATAGCTTGCAGTAGTGTGGTGGCACCATGAAAAGAAAGAATGGGGTATAGTGTAGAGATTTTGCAAAGTGGAAACATCATGAAGTAGAAGACAGATTAGAAGATAATGTTCTGGAAGGTAGATCCTAAAATTAAAAAAAAAACTCATTATAGCTGAACTAGCAGAGTATAGCATTCTAGGGCGGAAATGTCACATTAATAAGTGGAATGGAGCAAGAATTGACTAAGTGCCCTCTCTGTGCCAAGCACTGTGATAGCACATTTCAAATATTATCTCCTGTAGTGTTCCCAAGCACCCTGGAAAATAGGTGCTAATACAGAAGAGGACAGAAGACTTTCAATTCACTCCTGAGGTGATAGTTTGAATCTTAAACATTGGAGTCAAGAGCAACTTGGAGAAATATATGCTTTTAAGCATATGGACGGGGTTATGTGATAAAGTATTCATATTCATGTCCCTTCAGAGCCCTTCTGTCTCCAAAAGTCTGAGAGGGAATGAATAATATGGGGAACTTGAGGCAAGCTTTATTATATTAAAAAAAAATTAAGGAAAGTTAAAGAAATAGCCTAGGGAAGAAAAAGAGATGAAAAAGGAGGAACTTAGTATTTTACATAATTGGAGGGGATAAGAGGGCTATACAGATATGAAATAAGTAGACAACTATCAATTTTTAACTGGAAATATGTGGGGATTAAGTACATCTATGTATGCACAAAAGATACACACAGACTGAATTTGGTGTTGGCGTACATGAATCTCAAATCACCCTTCTGCCTCAATACCGAATATTCCTCCAGATATTTAGATTATTCCTTATTTCGTTTTTTTTTTTAGGGCGTTTTGTCATTGAATCTATACATGACTTTTTTGTATTTTGGGAATTTGAATACAAGATATTTTATGCATTTTGTAGTTATTTGGAATAATATATCCCTTTTTATTTTTGTTTATTTCTATTATTATTATAATATTGAGTTACTGTTGGGTCTTGAGGATTTATTCTATAACCGACGACTTTGCTGACTATTAGTTGTCTCAGTATCTTTACAAATTACTTGATCTTTTCCAGTTGAAGCATCACATCATCAACAGATAAGGATAGTTTTATCTCCTTTATATCTGTCTTCATTCTTTAACTTTCTTTCTCTTATCTCATTGCCATAACGAATATTTCCATTACTACATCAAATAATAGTGGAGTGACTGGACATCTTGGCTTCCCTCCTATATTTACTGCAACAGATTATATTTGCAAAAGGTGAATGCTTTTAGTTTGAGATTCTTTTATGATATTAGGATTTTTAGCATAAAAGATGGTTCTACTTTGTCTCATTTTATATGTACATATATATATATATGCATATATATGCACATATTTCATGACCTTAAGTATATAATGTCTCTTTTTATTGAGATGACTGTATAATTTGTGATATTTGAGATTTAATATGATTAAATTATACTAATTGCTTTCTTAATATTGGACCATGATTGCATCCTGGTATATATCCCAGCTGAGCATGAGGAATGCTTTCTTGGATCAATCACTGTAATCTGATATGATATTGTTTAAAAATTTTGAGTTAATATTCATTAGTAGTGTTAGCCTGTAATTTTCTTTCTGAGTTCTATCTTTCCCTGGTTTAGGTAGTAGGACAATATTTCCTCAGAAATAAAAAAAAAATCATGGAAAAAATTTTGTGAAGTGAAAATTTAAGAGTTTGATAGCATCCTCTTGTGAATCTACTGGTTATAGCGATTTTTTTTTCTCGTTCCTTTAGAGATAGATTTCTTTCCTTTTCTGAGACTGGATTATTTAAAATCTCTGTCAGGTTTTCTGAAAGAATGAATACTTTTTATTTTTGAAGGTAATGCTCTATTTCTTTTGTGTTCTTATTTTTGGTCACATATTACTGTACATAAAATGTTCTAATTTTTTAAAATTTTCTTCTGATGTCATTGTGATTTCACATTGCTCATTGTATAATTTATTGATTTGATTTTCTGTTCTCTTTTTTAAGCAGCTTAGCTAAGGGTTTAATCAATTTTACTAGTCTTTTCAAAATACTACCTCTTAGTTTTATTGATCATTTCTATGACATTTTGTTTCCAATACCTGTTTTCCCTGTAATTTGTAATATCTCTTTTTTAATACTTTTTTAAGAATGGTTTATTTGTCTGTTCTCCAATTTTTAATGTTCATAGTCAGTTTATTGCTTTCACTGTTTCTATTTTCTTAATATATGATTATAAGGATATGACTCTTCCCCAGAGGAATGCTTTAACTTCATCCTCGAGATTTTAATAAATTTCTTTCCAATTATATTATCTTTTACATGGTTGTTAATTGTTTCTATGATTTGTTCTTTAGCCCACACATATCTAAAATATCAATAGCAAAAAAAATATCAATAGCAAATTATATTTGCTTTGGTATCTTTTGGTTATGACCCCTGAATCTGTTTCTATCTTTATATTATGGTGTGTAAAGAATGAATCGATCACTTCTGTCTTTTTATAATTCTTTTCAGTATTTTTATGGCCAAGCACATGGTAAATTTTTCTAAAATTTTCATGTAGTGCAGAGGAATATGTTTATAATTTTGCGGTATCATTTAGAAGATGCAACAAATCTTAATTTTTTCAAATATATTTTTATTTAGTTTTAACACTTATTTTTTTCAAAAGTGAGTTCTAAATTCTTTCTTTTTATCCAGCCTCCATTCCATTTGGAAAATGAAGCAAAAATTCAATTTTACATATCAAATTATGAAAAACATATTTCCATTTTGACCACGTTGCAAGAAAAATACAGGAAAAATAAAGTAAATGGAAAAATTATGCGTCAATATGCCCTCAGAAATTATCAGTCCTCTTATAGTATGTGGATTGCACTTTGCATCATGAATCATGAAATTGTCTTGGAACATTGTATAGATTAGAGTTTCTAAATCTTTTTTTTTTATTTTTATTTTTTAATGTTTAACAATCACTGCCATACAATTGCGATTTTATCCCCCCCCACCTACCCCCCACTACCCCCCTCCCTCCCCACGAATGCATACAATTCTGTATACATTCTACATATACTTTCCTATTGAGTATATTTTCACTATAATCATGCTATGTAGTCAGACTAAGATAAATGAAAGAAATCGTATAACAAATCAGAACATGATACAAAAACATAATCTGCTACATTATGTGAGTGACTTCCATATTTCTCTCTCTGAGTGTGGAAGGCATTTTGCCTTGAGATCCACCATTGGGATTTTTTTTTTTTGTAAGAAGTTCTTGCGTTATTACAAAAATCTAAGTCTACCAGAAAAAACTCTCACACACTGTGGTCGTTGCTGTGCACAAAGTTCTCCTGGTTCTGCTCCTTTCACTCAGCATCAGGTCATATAAGTCCTTCCAGGCCTCTCTGAAGTCTTCTTCTTCATCATTTCTTATGGCACAATAGTACTCCATTACATTCATATACCATAATTTATACAGCCATTCCCCAATTGATGGACATCCCCTTGACTTCCAGTTTTTGGCAACTACATAGAGTGCTGCTATAAATATTTTTGTACATGTGGGACCCTTTCCCATTTTTATGATCTCTTGTGGATATAGTCCTAGTAGCGATATTGCTGGGTCAAAGGGTATGCACATTTTTGTAGCCCTTTGGGCATAGTTCCAAATTGCTCTCCAGAATGGTTGGATGCGCTCGCAGCTCCACCAACAATGAATTAGTGTTCCAACTCTCCCACATCCTCTCCAGCATTTATCATTTTCTTGTTCTGTCATGTTTGCCAATCTTATAGGTGTGATGTGGTACCGCAGAGTTGTTTTGATTTGCATCTCTCTAATCAAAAGTGATTTAGAGCATTTTTTCACATGATTATAGATATCTTTAATTTCTTCTTCCGAAAATTGCCTGTTCATATCCTTTGACCATTTATCAATTGGGGAATGACTTGTATGATTATACATTTGGGTCAGTTCTCTATATATTCTAGAAATGAGGCCTTTATCCCCGAGCTTAGCTGTAAAAATTCTTTCCCAATTTACTACATCCCTCCGGATTTTGGTAGCATTGGGTTTGGTTGTGCAAAAACTTCTCAGTTTAATGTAATCAAAGTTATCCATTTTGCATTTCATAATGCTTTCTATCTCTCCTTTAGTAAAGAATTCTTCCCTTCTCCATAGATCTGATAAATACACTATTCCTTGCTTCTCCAGTTTATTCATGGTATCAATCTTTATACCTAAATCATGTACCCATTTGGACATTATTCTTGTGTACGGTGTCAGGTATGGGTCTATACCTAGTTTCTGCCACACTGTTATCCAGTTTTCCAAGCAATTTTTGTCAAACAATGAGTTCTTATCCCAGAAGCTGGGGTCCTTGGGTTTATCAAACAGAAGGTTGCTATATTCCTTGCCTACTGCATCTTGAGTGCCAAGTCTATTCCACTTGTCTACCTCTCTGTTTCTTAGCCAATACCATGTGGTTTTGATAATTGCTGCTCTATAGTAGAGTTTGAGGTCTGGTAGCGCTAGGCCACCTTCCCAAGCATTTCTTTTCATTAGTCCCTTTGACATTCTGGACCTTTTGTTTTTCAAAATGAATTTTGATATTATTTTGTCCAGCTCTAGAAAGTAATTGTCTGATAGTTTAATTGGTATGGCACTAAATAAGTATATTAATTTGGGTAGAATTGTCATTTTTATTATATTAGCACGGCCTACCCATGAGAAACTAATGTTTTTCCACTTACTTAAATCTGACTTTATGTGTGCAAAAAGTGTCTTGTAATTGTGTTCATATATCCCCTGGGTTTGTTTTGGCAGGTAGACTCTTAAGTATTTTATACTGTCTACCCTAGCTTTAAATGGGATTTCTCTTTCTATCTCTTGCTGTTGGACTTTGTTGCTAATATATAGGAATGCAGAAGATTTTTGTGGGTTTATTTTGTACCCTGCAACTTTGCCAAAGTTGTTTATTAATTCAAGTAATTTTTTACTTGAATCTCTGGGATTCTCTAGGTAAATCATCATATCATCTGCAAAGAGTGATAACTTAGTTTCTTCTTTGGCTATTCTTATTCCTTGAATATCTTTATCTTGTCTAATTGCTACAGCTAACATTTCTAGCACCATATTAAATAATAGTGGTGATAATGGACAACCTTGTTTCACCCCTGATCTTATTGGGAATGCATCTAGCTTATCCCCATTGCATATAATGCTTGCTGAAGGTTTTAGATAGATACTGCTTATTATTTTATGGAAAGTTCCCTTTATTCCTACGTTCTCCAAAATTTTTAGTAGGAATGGATGTTGTATTTTGTCAAAAGCTTTTTCTGCATCTATTGAGATAATCATGTGGTTTTTGTTAGCTTTGTTGTTGATGTGATCGATAATGCTAATAGTTTTCCTAATATTGAACCAGCCCTGTAGTCCTGGCATGAATCCTACCTGATCCTAATGTATTAATCTCGTGATAAGATGCTGTATTCGTTTTGCTAAAATCTTATTTAAAATTTTTGCATCTATATTCATTAGGGAAATTGGTCTATAATTTTCTTTCTCTGTTTTGTTTCTTCCCGGTTTGGGTATCAAAACCATATTTGTATCCTAGAAAGAATTTGGGAGGACTCCTTCTTCCCCAGTTTTCAAGAATAGTGTATGTAGTATTGGAATTAACTGTTCTTTAAATGTTTGATAGAATTCACTTGTGAATCCATCTGGCCCTGGAGATTTTTTCCTAGGGAGTTCATTGATGGCTTGTTCAATTTCTTTTTCAGAGATGGGGTTGTTTAAGTATTCAACTTCCTCTTCTGTTAATCTGGGCAATTTGTATTTTTTAAAATATTCATCCATCTCGTTTAGATTATCGAATTTGTGGGCATAAAGTTGGGCAAAGTAGTTTCTAATTATTGCTTTAATTTCCTCCTCATTGGAGGTGAGTTCACCCCTTTCATTTTTAATATTAGTAATTTGGTTTTCTTCTTTCTTTTTTTAAATCAGGTTGACCAAAGGTTTATCAATTTTATTAGTTTTTTCATAAAACCAACTATTGGTTTTATTTATTAATTCAATAGTTTTCTTAATTTCGATTTTATTAATCTCTCCTTTGGTTTTCAGTATTTCTAATTTGGTATTTACTTGGGGATTTTCAATTTGTTTTTTTTCTAGCTTTTTCAACTGCAAGCCTAAGTCATTGATCTCCTCTTTCTCTATTTTATTTATGTAAGCATTCAAAGATATAAAACTTCCCCTAATAACTGCTTTTGCAGTATCCCATAAGTTTTGGTATGTTGTCTCACTATTGTCATTCTCTTGAATGAAATTGTTGATTGTTTCTATGATTTCTTCTTTAACCCAACCCGTCTTTAGAATTAGATTATTTAGTTTCCAATTGATTTTCGGTTTCTCTTTCCATGGCCTTTTATTACATGTAATTTTTAATGCATTATGATCTGAGAAGGATGCATTGATTATCTCTACCTTTCTGCACTGGATTGTGAGATTTTTATGTCCTAGTACATGGTCAATTTTTGTAAATGTTCCATGTACCGCTGAGAAAAAGGTATATTCCTTTCTATTCCCATTTAATTTTCTCCAAAGATCTATCATATCTACCTTATCCAGAGTTTTATTTACCTCCTTCACCTCTTTCTTGTTTATTTTGAGGTTGGATTTATCGAGTTCAGAGAGGGGGAGGTTGAGGTCCCCCACTAGTGTAGTTTTGCTATCAATTTCTTCCTTCAACTCCCTCAACCTCTCCTCTAAGAATCTGGATGCTATACCACTTGGAGCATACATGTTTAGTAATGATATTGCTTCATTATCTATGGTGCCTTTTAGCAGGATATAGTTTCCATCCTTATCCGTTTTGATTAGATCTATTTCTGCTTTCGCTTTGTCTGAGATTGGGATTGCTACTCCTGCCTTTCTTACATGAGCTGAAGCACAATATATTCTGCTCCATCCTTTGACCTTTATCCTATGTGTATCCCCCCGTTTCAAATGTGTTTCTTGTAAGCAGCATATTGTTGGATTATGGCTTTTAATCCATTCTGCTATCCTTCTCCGTTTTATGGGAGAGTTCATTCCATTCACATTCACAGTTATGATTACAATCTGTGTATTTCCCTCTAACCTCTTTCCCACCATTTGTGCTTTTAGCTCTCCCGTCTCCCTTCCCCTCCTCAATAGTATTCACTTTTCTCCCCCTCCTCCTGCAGCCTTCCCCTCCTTCTTTTAGCCCCCCTTCCTTTTACTCCCCTTTACTCTTATTGCTTCTTTCCTCCCTTTTAGCCACCCTCCCCTTTCTTCCCCCTTCCCCTCCTACTACCTATAGAGCTAGTTAGGCTTATCTACTTAAGATTATTGTTCCCTCCTTTGAACAAATCAGATGAGAGTACCTCTCAAACAATGCTCATCTTCCTCCCCTCCTTCCCTCTACTATAGTTTTGTACTTCTTCCTGTGATATAATTTGCCATTTTCTGCTTCCCCCTTTCCACACCTCCTATTGCATTCCCTTCTCATACTTAAACCATATTTTTGACATGACATCATTTACTTTATGCCCGTTCCCTCTACATATATCCCTTTTATCATAATAGCTGCACAGTTCTCAAGATTAACAGGTATCATCTTCCCTTATAGGGAGGTAAACAGTTTGCCCTAATTGAGTAGCAAGTTTTTGTTTTTGTTTTTTCCCCTCTGTTTATCTTTTTATGATTCTCTGGAGACCTGTATTTGAAGATCAAATTGTCTATTGAGTTCTGGTGTTTTGGTCAGTAACCTCTGGAAATCCCTTATTTCGTTGAATGACTTTCTCCTTGCCTGAAATGTTATGCTGAACTTTTCTGGGTAGTTGATCCTTGGTTGAAGTCCCAACTCCTTTGCCTTACAGAATATTGGGTTCCAGTTCTTTCGATCTTTTAATGTAGAAGCTGCAAGGTCCTGTGTGATCCTGACTGCGTGTCCTTGATATTTGAATTGTTTCTTTCTGGCTGCTTGTAGTATTTTCTCCTTCACTTGATAACTCTGGAATTTGGCAACTATATTTCTTGGTGTTTGGAGTTTGGCATCCCTTTCGGGAGGGGAAAGGTGGATTCTTTCGATGACTATTTTGCCCTCTGAGTCTAGTACTTCTGGGAAGTTTTCCTTGATGATTTCCTGGAAGATATTGTCCAGACTCTTTTCTTCATCATGTGTTTCTGGTAGGCCAATAATTCTTAAATTTTCTCTCCTGGATCTATTTTCCAGGTCAGTTGTTTTTCCAATTAAATATTTTACATTTTCTTCTATCTTTTCATTCTTTAGATTTTGTTTGACTGATTCTTGTTGCCTCATTGAGTCATTAGTTTCTACTTGCCCAATTCTAATCTTCATCGTATTGTTTTCTTCAGTTAGCTTTTGCATCTTCTTTTCCATCTGACCAATTTTTCCCTTTAAGGAGCTATTTTCTCCATTTAATTTTTGTACTTCTTTTTCCATTCGACCAATTTTCCCAGTTAGGTGTTGGGTTTCCTTTTCCATCTGATCAATTTTCCCAATTACGTTTTGGGTTTCCTTTTCCGTTTGATTAACTCTTCCTTTTAGGGAATTATTCTCTCCAGTTAATTTTTGAACTTCCTTTTCCATTTCTTCAATTTTCTTTTTCAGAGTGATGTTCTCATCAGTGAATTCTTTTTTTATAATTTTAAAATCATTGGCCAGTTTTTCTTTTATATCCTTCTTCAGCTGTTCCAGGTAATCTAGTTGTGCTTGCGAGAAATTCATAGTCCCATCTGAGGTTTCAGATGGAAGTACAGTCTCAGCTCTGACCTCTTTGGTGTTTGTGTTTTGGTCCTTATCCCCATAGAAAGATTCTATGGTTTTTTCACTTTTTGTCTGCTTTTTCCGATTCATGATGTTGGCTGAGTGTTGTAGCTTTTGGTTCTTTCAGTCAGAAGATACAGATCTTTTAAGTTGAGTTGATGTGTGTCTAGGCTAAAAGCAGGCTTTTTTTTGTTGTTGTTGTTTCCCAGATCAACCCTGGGGTTAGCTTGTTAGGTGTGTGGGAGGGGTGGTCTGGTCTCAGGAGATCTCCTCACCTGACTTGAGGCAAAGGCAAGGTCAGGGGATGGTGATCCCAGCTTTCCTATTGTCTTCCCTTTTCCCCTGGAGGGCTGGGGCACGCCTAGAATCTCCCGGCGCTGAGGCTTGCCTGGGTCTCAGTGCGAATTTTCTCTGCCCTGGGTCGTCTGTCCCTCCAGATCGCCTCTGCCACAGTAGGAAGAATCCTCCCTTGCCACTTTTCCAGCCTCTGGTGTTATGAGACCACCCGCCCCCTTCTGCTGTTCCCGCTGATCCAGGATTAATCTGGGGAAGAATTTTATGGTTCCCTCACGGTCATCAGGGGGGAGGAGAGAGCACTTAGTGATCACTCCGCCATCCCAGCTCCTGGAAGGTCAAGTAGTTGACCCACCGAAGTCCAGTCTTCAGGCTGAAGGTTTCAAGGGCTGCTGCGCTGATATCTGGAGCTCAGCAGCTCTCATCGGCTCGGCCTGGCTTATCTCCTGCTCCGCTGGTTTCGCCAGCCACTCTCGGGCCCCTCAGGTCCCCTCCACCCTGCTGTGCCCATGGCGCTGCGCTGTGCGCCAGGGTCTTAAGAGTTTCTAAATCTTTCACAGTTGATCATCATTAAAATATTGCTGTTACCATGTATAATGTTCTCCTACTTTTGTTCACTTCACTTTGCATCTATGCATATAAATTTTCTCAGATTTTTTTTTGAAAATATCCCCCTCATAATTTCTTTCTTTTTTATTACTAAAGTTTAAATACACAATAAGAAATAAAAAGAAAAATATTATACCCTTAAATATTGAAACAAACAAAAAATAAGGAAAGAAAAGAACATATCATGTGCACAGCAGAACGTAAGAGGATTAAAAAAATATAGCAATAAATTTCCATTTGAAGAAAGCCCATATAGTAAATACTACGCATTGTGTTAAGAGTTGTCCATCTTTTCTTCCTTGTACATTTTTTTCTCTCTGTTGTGCAGTTTTTAATTCGCTATTTCCCCCCATCCTTACTCCACAGCAGAAGGCTATAATTAAGCACAGATATATTTATATATGATTATACATATATACACACACATACATACACACATATAGAGAAATATTTTCCTTAACAAATTCTACTTCTAATCGTTGTTTTCATGTTTGTGGCTATCTCATATTTCCTGTTCCTCCTAACTTTTCTACCTAACTTCTACTGTCTACCTTGCCCTACCATTACTTCACTTATCCCATTAATCTAAACACTCCTATATCCTCACCCTTTAAATGATTCCTTCACCTTCCCTCCTAGCCATTTTTCCCTCATTCTCTCTCTGTTCCGTATCACCTTATCATTTTATTTCATTTTGAATTTAGGAGATTTTTATACTACTCTAGATATGTATGTGTTGTTCCCTCTTGAACCCATTCCTCATGAAAGTAAGTTTCTAGGACTAACGGACCTCCTCCCCCAACTAATTCCTCTCTGCTGGCTCTTCCTCCTGCATCTCATTTGTATAAAATAATTATTCTTTTTAGCTATTTCTAAGCAGTTTTATTTTTAAAGTCACATACTCAGGTCTACCTCAGGCTTTCTTATGAACTACCCAATTAAAAATAACAATCTTAGACATATTGTTTTCATTTTACATACATAAAAGGTAAACAGTTTGTCCCTATTGAGCCTCTTGTAATTAACCTTTGGTATGTAACCTTTTATTTCTCTTGACTCTTGCATGTCAGATCTTCTATTGAGTTCAAGTTTTGTTTTGTTTTGCTTTTTGTTTTATTTTTTTCTTTTTAAAAATTAATTTATATGTTTATTTCAGTATTAATCAAAATACAAAATGGTTTCTTTAAGGAATGAGACAAAATCAACAAATTTACATAGAAAAGGCAATCAGACAAAAGTATTATGGATTACACTGAAGAAAATTATCTAGGATTCACTTGCTAAACCATAAAGCATGTTTTTATCCCCCCACTATGTGTTGTTTTTTTAATTAATTAATTTGTTTTTAGTTTTCAGCAGACACTTTCAAAAGATTTTGAGTTTCAAATTTTCTCTCCATCTCTTCCCACTCCCACCCCAAGACAAGGCACATTCTGATTACCACTTCAACCAATCTGCCCTCCCTTCTATCCCACCCCTCCCTTCTCTTATCCCCATCCCCTCTATTTTCTTGTAGGGCAAGTTAGATTTCTATGCCCCATTACCTGTATATCTCATTTCCCAGTTGCATGTAAAAACAATTTGCAACATTTGTTTTTAAAACTCTGAGCTCTTACTTCCCTCCCTTCATCCCTCCCCACCCATCTCCACTGAGAAGGCAATCAATTCAATATAGGTTATATATGTGGAGTTACGCAAAACATTTCCATAATAGTGATGTTATGAAAGACTATATTTCCCTCCATTTATTCTATTCTCTCTTTTGACTCTATCCCTCCTCAAAAGACTTTGCTTCTAATTTCCTCCTCTTCCCATTTACCTTCCCTTCTATCATCCCCCATCCCCCACTTATATCCTTCCCCCCACTTTCCTGTAGTGTAAGACAGATTTTTCATACCAGATCGAGTGTGCATATTGTTCCCTCCTTAAGCCAAATGTGATGAGAGCAAGGTTCGTTCTTTCCCTCATACCTCCTCACTTCTTCCCCCCACTGAAAAAGCTTTTTCTTGCCTCTTTTATGTGAGAGATAATGTGCCCCATTATATTTTTCCCTTTCTCCTCCCAATATATTCCTCTCTCACACCTTAATTTAATTCTTTTAGATATCATCCCTATCTATTCAACTCACCCTGGGCCCTCTGTCCAACTACCCTAATAATTAGAAAAGTCTCAAGAGTTTCAAATATGATCTTTCCATATAAGAATGCAAACATGTCACCTTTAGTACGTTCCTTATGATTTCTTTCCTATTTACCTTTTCATGCTTCTCTTGGTTCTTGTGATTGAAAGTCAAAATTTCTATTCAGCTTTGGTCTTTTCAACAAGAATGCTTGGAAGTCCTCTGTTTCATTGAATGATTTTTTCCCTCCTGAAGTATTATACTCATTCTGGGTAAGTGATTCTGGGTTTTACTCCTAGCTCTTTGGACCTCTGGAATATCATATCCCAAGCCCTGCTACATTAAGTCCCTTAATGTAGAAGCTGGTAGATCTTCTGTTTTCTTGATTGTATTTCCACAGTACTGGAATTATTTCTTTCTGCCTGTTTGCAATATTTTCTCCTTGACCTGGAAGTTCTGAAATTTGGCTTCGATATTCCTAGGAGTTTTCCTTTTGGAATCTCTTTCAGTAGGTAGATTCTTTCAATATCTATTTTACCCTCTGGTTCTAGAATATCAGGGCAGTTTTCCTTAAAAATTTCTTGAAAGATGATGTCCAGGTTCTTTTTCTGATCATGGCTTTCAGGTAGTCGCATAATTTTAAATTGCATCTCCTGCATCTATTTTCCAGATTGGTTGTTCTTCCAGTGAGATATTTCACATTGTCTGCTTTTTTTCATTCCTGCTCCATTCTAATCTTTAAGGCACTATTTTCTTCAATGAGCTTTTGGTCCTCCTTTTCCATCTGGTCTATTCTGCTTTTTAGGGCATTCATCTCCTCATGGGCTTTTTGGATCTCTTTGCATTTGGGTTAGTCTATTTTTCAAGGTGTTAGTTTCTTCAGAATCTTTTGGGTCCCCTTTAGCAAGCAGTTGCGTCATTTTTCATGATTTTCTCTCATTTCTCTTCCCAATTTCTGCTGTACTTTGCTTACTTGATTTTGAAAATCCTTTTTGAGCTCTTCTGTGATCTGAGACCAATTAACATTTTTGTTAGAGGCTTTAGATGGAGGAGCTTTGACTTTGTTGTCTTGTGCTTGTATACTTTGGTCTTCCTTTTCAAAAAAATAAGATTCTATAGCCTGATTCTTCTGATTTTTGTTCATTTTCCCAGCTATTTACTTCACTTTTGAGCTGTCAAGGTATTTCTCTGCCTCCAGTGGGGGTCTGGAGGTCTTAGCAGCCACGGGATCCCCCACAATCTGTGGGCCTAGAGCTCCAGAAACAGTTGTTTTCTCTGCCTCTGCCCCTGTTGTGGTTCCCATGAGCTTTGCTTCTGTGGGCTCCTCCTCCATGGTCTTCACCACCCCTCCTGCCACCCTGAGACTGGAATCCAACCACTCTACTCTCTCACACAGTTCCCATAGGTTTTTTCCCACTGATCTTCCAATTTGTTCTCTAAATTTTGAGGTTCTGAAGTCTAGAAGCCATGACAGGTGCCCAAGATTCAGTCTCCTCAAGGCCTGCTCAGGTCCAATCTGTATCATCATGATCCACATTGGAGTGCACTCTGCTCCCAGAGTGAAGCAATGGACACTTCCCGGCAACTTTTCAGGTTGTCTTAGACTGGAGACTTTCTTCACTCTGTCATTCTTTGGGTTCCACAATTCCAGAATTTGTTTAGAGTCATTTTTTACAAATGTTTAGCTGGGTTTGGAGAGAGAACACTAGCAAGTCCATGCTGTTATTCTGCCATCTTAGCTCTGCCATGTTTTGTTTTTTTTCTTAACAAAGTACTGAAAGTCTGACAGTTCATTGAATGTCCATTTTTTTCTTTTGTGATTATGCTTAACTTTGTGTAATGTTAATTTAAGGTTAATGGTGGGGGGAAGAGTTAAAGATCTTCCCCTCCCATTAATAGGCCTTAGACACCTTTTTTAAAATTTCTACAGAGGCACTGGGTCATGAAGGTCTTGCCCTCCAACCCTGAATGAGTATATGTAATACCAGATGAGATTTTACTTCGAGGCTTATTTTTTGGAAGAAGGTTGGTGTGCCAGATGAGACTCTGGGTAGCCACTAAGAACCTCCCACTCCATCCCTTGGCTTTGAAAACCCAGATGCTGGTGCTTCTCTCTCTGGTAGTGATACATACATACATACATACATACATACATACATACATACATACATACATATATATATATATATATATATATATATATTGCCTATAGTCAGTTGTAATCCCTGCCTGTTTGTGTTTGCTTGCAATTTCTGCTTGTAATTTCAGTTTGTATTTTTCTCTGAAGTTAGGGTGTTGACTTTTTCCTCTGAATTAAATGAACGATATATGCATTTGATTAAAGTGAACACTAACCCCTTAGAAGTTGCTTTCCTTTTGAAAAATAGATCTAAGAATCTGTACAGCAGGCCCTCCTGTGTATGGTGAGGCCCTTGCTGTTACATTATGGTGTAGTCAGGGAGGATCTTCAAATTAAAAGGAAAGTATGGGGACTAGGATAATTGTTAATTGTTTCCCAGTTGTGGTGGTTATGCTTCTGTAGAGCCCTGGAACAGGAGTGGAGACCTTCTGTGTGCTGTCCTTAAAGAGCTGAGCCATGGAATAGGAGCGCAAGATTGCCCACACACAGACCCAGGCTGGAGGAAGATTAACCCTGGAGCTCAGAATTCAGCGCTGGGGCAAGAAAAAGACTGAGAGGCAAGGCAGGAAAGCTAAGTCTACTTTTTCGCAACATTCTCCTGGGACAACATGGGACCTAGGAGGTGGAGTAGCCTATGGTGGGAGAGGAAGTGAAATGCACCTCCAAGGGCCTCACCCTGATGGCTTCGTTGCCCTGCTGTCTCTCAGTACTTGAAAGTGGGGTTGGAGCAGTCTTAAGACTGGAACTTGGCTCATTAGAGCCTGCACCTAAAAGTGCCAGGGGGAAGCCTGCAATGGCAGTGTGAGAAGAAGGATACATCCTCAAGAAGTGCTTAATCTGGATATTTTGTTTTGGATTGAGGAAGGAGGAGCTGGTTGTTCACTCCCCAAAGACTGACCCCTAAAGAGTGATGTGATGTTATGTATTATGTATTATGTAAATGTGAAGTTCATGATGTGTTTGTGGGAATTAGGTTGCATTTACTTAAGAGAGGTAATGTCACAGTAAGGACCCTGGCATGCACAGGAAGACCTGCTGTACAGGTTCTTAGATCTGCTTTTTCTAAAAGAAAAGCAATTTTTAAGGGAATCAACATTCACTTTAATCTAATACATATATCATTCACTTAGTTCAGGATAAAAAATCAGCACCCTCAACTTCAGAGAAAATACGAACAGGAAATACAAGCAGAAATTACAAACAAGAAGATCAACAGATAGGGCTTCAAACTGTCTGACCATCGACAATATGTACATCATTACCAAAGGGAGAAGCACCAACATCTGGGTTTTCAAAGCCGAGGGGTGGAGTGGAAAGTCCTTAGTGGCTATCTAGAGTCTCATCTGGCACACCAAGCTTCTTCCAAAAAATAAGTCCCAAAGCAAAACTTCACTTCAGAGTATTTAAACTCTTTTCAGAGCTAGAGGACAAGGCCCTCATGACATAGTACCTCATTCAAAGCTAATAAAATATATCGGAAGTCTATTAATGGATGGGGGAGATGTTTAGATCTTCCCCCACTCACCATTCACCTTACATTAACATTACATTTTGCTGGGTACGGTCTTTTTAGCAGGAACCCCATCTCTTTTGCTTTCTGTTGTATATTGTTCCAAGACCTGTGTTCTTTTAGTGGTGCCACTCCTAAGTCTTGTCTAATTCTACTTGTGACACTGTCATATATATATGTATATGTCCTTGTGGCTAGTAACGTTTTATCCCTGAGCTGGGGGTTTATGAATTTGTCTGATATTCCTATGGGTTTTCCTCATAAGATCACTTTCTGGTAGTGATTGGTGATTTTTTTCTATTTCTATTTTTCCCTCTTGTTCTAACACTTCAGGACAATTTTCTTTCATTTTTACTTGTATTATTGTATCAATTTTTTTTATTATTATACTTTTCAGGTAGTTTCATTATTCTTTTGTTTTCATTTATGGACCTGTTTTCTAGATCAGTTGTTTTTCTTATGAGATGTTTAACATAGTCTTCTATTTTTACATTCTTTAGATTTTGTTTTATTATTTCTCAGTCTCTTATGGCTTCACTGGCTTCCCCTTACCAAATTCTGATTTTCAAGGAGTCATTTTCTTTCTTAAGATTCTGAATCTCCTTTTCTAGTTGGATGACTTTCTTTTCATGATTTTCTTTTTCTTGCATTGTTTAATTTTACTTTTAGATTTTCGTGAATTTCTTTCATTTGATTTTTAAAGGCTTTTTAACGTTCTATGAAATCTTTTTCAACAGGTGACCATTTGATGTTACTCTTTGGGGTAGAAGAGAGACTCCTTGTTGCAGTATCCTCTCAGAGGAGGAGCCCTGGTCATCTCTATTCTTCACTATTGTTGGATTCTTTCTCCTTTGCCTGTTCTTTTTTTTTAAACTTGTAGTAAGTTGCTTTATTGTAATCACTTCTAGTCTTAGGGTATGGGGAATGGTGCCTCTGGTCTTAGATCTTCCTTCAGTTCTCACCTCTAATCTGCAACTACAAGGAAGACTTCCAGCTTCCTCTAAGTGCCAATAGCCAGTAGCATCCCTGCCCAACTGTTTCTTCAATCAAAAACCTTCTGTTACATACTTCACACCCTTAGCAACATATCCACAGATGGGTCTAACACTTCTTGTCAGCAGAGGTTCCCTCAATTTTCCCAGTTCAGGTGCCCAACACCCCTCATTCTCCTGGAGATAAAAGTTGCTATGACTGTGGCAAAGGAAGTCTCCCAAAACAGCCAACACCAGGGCTTTCTATTTGATGACTAAGGGAACCTAGCACCTAGCCTGGTGGTGTTCATTCCTTTTTTCGCTTTTTTTATTTTTACTTTTTTTGTATTTAAATTTCATTATTTAAGTTTTCAACATTCATTTCCACAAAATTTTAGGTTCCAAATTTTCTCCCCATTTCTCCCTCCCCCCACCCCAAAACGCCAAACATTCTAATTACCCCTTAGCACCAATATGACCTCCCTTCTAACATTCCTCCCTTCCCTTATCCCCATCGTCTCTTTTGTCCTGTAGGGCAAGATAAATTTCTATACCCCATTATCTGAATTTCTTATTTCCTAGTTGCAAGAACAATACTCAACAGTTATTCCTAAAACTTTGAGTTGAAACTTCTCTTCATCCCTCCCTCCCCACCCATTCCCTTTGGGAAGGCAAGCAATTCAATATAGGCCATATCTGTGTAGTTTTGCAAATGACTTCCGTAATAGTCGTGTTGTGTAAGGCTAACTATATTTCCCTCCATCCTATCCTGCCCCCTATTTCTTCTGTTCTCTCTTTTGGTCCTATCCCTCCCCAAGGGTGTTGACTTCCAATTGCTCCCTCCTCCCACTGCCCTCCCTTCCATCATTCCCCCCTGCTTCTCCCCTTCTCCCCCACTTTCATGTATTGTAAGATAGGTTTTCGTACCAAAATGAGTGTGCATTTTATTCCTTCCTTTAGTCAAATGTGATAAGAGTAAGCTTCATTTTTTTTCTCTCACCTCCCCCCTTTTTAACTTTTCTGAAAAGTCTTTTACTTGCCTTTTTTATGAGACATATTTAGCCCCAGTCCATTTCTCCCTTTCTCCTCCCAATATATTTCTCTCACCACTTAATTTCATTATTTTAAGACATGATCCCATCCTATCCAATTCAATCTGTGCTCTCTGTCTCCCTCTCTAAGTGTCTGTTTGTGTATGTATAATTCCACCAACTACCCAGATAGTGAAAAAAGTTTCAAGAGTTACAAACATTTTCTTTCCATGTAGGAATGTAAACAGTTCAACTTTAGTAAGTCCCTTATGACTTCTCTTTGCTGCTTATCTTTTCATGCTTCTTTTCATTCTTGTGTTTGAAAGTCAACTTTTCTTTTCAGCTCTGGTCTTTTCATCCAGAATGCTTGAAAGTCCTCTATTTCATTGAAAGACCAGTTTTTTCCCTGAAGTATTATACTCAGTTTTGCTGGTAGGAGATTCTTGGCTTCAGTCCCAGTTCCCTTGACTTTTGGAATATCATATTCCACGCCCTTCAATCCCTTAATGTAGAAGCTGCTAGATCTTGGTGTTATCCTGACTGCATTTCCACAATACTTGAATTGTTTTTTTCTAGCTGCTTGCAATATTTTCTCCTTGACCAGGGACCTCTGGAATTTGGCCACAATGTTCCTAGGAGTTTCTCCTTTTGGATCTCTTTCAGGTGGTGATCTGTGAATTCTTTCAATATTTCTTTTGCCACCTGGTTCTAGAATATCAGGGCAGTTTTCCTTGATAATTTCTTGGAAAATGATATCTAGGCTCGTTTTTTGATCATGACTTTCAGGTAGTCCCATAATTTCTAAGTTGTCTCTCCTGGATCTATTTTCCAGGTCACTTGTTTTACCAATGAGATATTTCACACTATATTCCATTTTTTCGTTCTTTTGGTTTTGTTTTGTGATTTCTTGGTTTCTCATAAAGTCATTAACCTCCATCTGTTCCATTCTAATTTTGAAAGAACTATTTTCTTCAGTGAGCTTTTGAACCTCCTTTTCCATTTGGCTAATTCTGCTTTTGAAGGCATTCTTTTCCTCATTGGCTTTTTGAACCTCTTTTGCCAATTGAGTTAGCCTATTTTTCAAGGTGTTATTTTCTTCAGCATTTTTTTGGGAGCTCCTTTAGCAAGATGTGGACCTGCTTTTCATGCTTTTCTTGCATCTCTCTCATTTCTCTTCCCAATTTTTCCTCCACCTCTCTTCCTTGATTTTCAAAATCCTTTTTTGAGCTCTTCCATGGCCTGAGCCCATTGAATATTAATTTTGGATGTTTGGGATACAGAAACCTTGACTTTTATGTCTTTCCCTGATGGTAAGCATTGTTCTTCCTCATCTGAAAAGATGGGAGAAGCTATCTGTTCAGCAAGTAAGTAACCTTCTATAGTCTTATGTTTTTCCCCTTTTCTGGGCATTTTCCCAACCAGTTATTTGACTTTTGGGTCCTTTTTCAAGAGTAGGGTATACTCTGAGAATCTACAAGATCTTAGTTCCTCCAAGGTGGCACAACCAAGCGTGTACTAGTCTGGGTGCAGAGAGGGATTTTTGTGCCAGAAATCTTAGCAGTTACCTCTCCACAGGCACCTGGCCTCCAGTTCCACCAAGTCAGCACTGGGGGCTGATTTTCAGATAAGCTGTGAGGGCAGGGCCATCATTCAGTGTGCGATAAAGAGCAGTTGCCTCAGGGCATCTACAAAGGTCTGAGGCAAGAATCAGCTCCTCCGTGCCCCCAGGGTTTTTATGCTCCAACAATGGATGCGGCTGCAGAAGGGGCTGAGGTAGCAACTGCTGCTGCCTGCTGATGTGGCCTCTGTTGCAGCTGCTTAAGGCTGGAGCTGTGAGAAGACCCTTCTCCCTTCCCCACCAGCTGAAAAAACCCCATCACTGACCTTTGGCGCCTGTGGGTTGAGGGATCTGCAGACCCGTGGCTGCGAGGACTGGAGATTCTGCCCCCAAGGGCTGTTCGAGAGCCATGCTGCGGCCACGGCTGGGCTGGGCTCCGCTCCACGTCTGGTGCAACAGACGTTTCCCGTGGGCCTTTCAGGTCAACCTGGGCTGGAAATCTCCTCCACTCTGTTGTTCTCCACTTCTCCTGCTCCAAAATTTCTTGATAGTCCCTCTCTACAGGTATTTTATGGTCTGTCTTTTCACTTTTTTTAGCTTTAAATATATAATTTATTTTTCAGGTCTCAACATTCACTTGCATAAGAATTTGAATTCAAAATTTTCTCCCCATCTCTCCCCATCCCTCATTCCAGGAGAGCATGCCCCCCATACACCCCTTCCTTCAGTCTATCTTCCCTTCTATTACACCTAGTTCCATCCCCTTCCTCTCTATTTTTCTGTAGGGCAAACTAGATTTCTATATCCCTTTGCCTGTTCATCTTATTTTCTAGTTGCATGCCAAAACAAATTTTAACATTTGTCATTAAAGCTTTGAGTTCCATATTCTCTCCCTTCCTCCCTCTCCAACCACCATCATTGAGAAAACAAGCAGCTCGATGTGATTTGTATGTGTGGAGCCATGTAAAACACTTCCATGTTAGTTAAGTTGCGAAAAATTAACCACATATCCATCTGTCCTATCCTGCCCTCCATTTATTCCATTCTCTCCTTTGACCCCTCCTCCCACACTAATGTTTGCTTCTGATTATTCTGTCGCCCAGTTTGTTAAACCTACTGTTATCTTCCCTCACCTATTCCTTTCCCCCCTGCCTTCCTGCAGGGTAAAATATATTTCCATATCCAATTGAGTTTGTGTCGTTCTCTCCTTAAGCCAAATCTCGTGAGAGTAAGGCTCACTTATTTCCTTTCATCTCCTCCTTGTTTCCCTCCGTTGTAAAAGCTCTTTTCTGCACCTTTTATGTGAGATGATTTGCTGCATTCTACCTCTCCCTTTCTCTTACTCTTAGTACATACCATTCAATAGTAAATTTAGTTCTTAGGCATTCTCTCTTCATATTTAGCTCACCCTGTGCCTTCTGTCTATGTGTGTGTGCATGTGTGTGTGTGTGTATACACATACGTACATATATAAACACATACACCTATATACATATAGAAACTTAACCATATACAATATACATGCATACCCATAAACACACAAACACACACACACACACACACGTGTGTGTGTGTGTATATGTGTGTATATATATATTCACATATATATATACATATACATATGTATATATATATATATATATATATATTCCCTCTAAATACCAGAATACTGAAAAAAATCTACTGAGTTACATATAACATCTTTCCATGCAGGAATGTAAACAGTTCAGCTTTAATAAGTTTCTTAAGGTTTCTCTTTCCTGTTTACCTTTTTATGTTTCTCTTGATTCGTGTATTTGAAAGTGAAATTTTCTATTTATCTCTGGTTCTTTCAACAATAATGCTTGGAAGTCCTCTATTTCATTGAAATTTCATTTTTCCCCTGAAGGATTACACTCAGTTTTGCTGGGGAGGTGATTCTTGGTTTTAGTGTTATCTACTTTACCTCTAGAATATCATATTCCAAGCCCTTCATTCCCTTGGTGAAGAAACTGCTAAATTCTGTGTTATCCTGATTGAATTTTCACACCACTTGAATTATTTCTTTCTAGTTGCTGGTAATATTTTCTCCCTGACCTGGGAACTCCAGAATTTGGCTACAATATTCTTAAGAGTTTTTCTTTTGGGATCTCTTTCAGGAGGTGATCGATGAATTCTTCCCATTTCTATTTTACCCTCTGGTTCTAGAATATCAGGGTAGTTTTCCTTGATAATTTCTTGGAAGATGATGTCTAGGCTGTTTTTTCAATCACGGTTTCCATGTAGACCAATAATTTTTAAGTTATCTCTCCTGGATCTATTTTACAGGTTAGTTGTTTTTCCAATGAGATATTTCACATTATCTGCTATTTTTTTTCATTCTTTTGCTTTTGTTTTATAATTTCTTGGTTTCTCATAAAGTCATTAGCTTCCAACACCTCCATTCAAGTTTTTAAAGAACTATTTTCTTCAGTGAGCTTTTGAACCTTCTTTTTCATTTGGGTAATTCTGCTTTTTAAAGCATTTTTCTCCTCTTTGGCTTTTTGGACCTCTTTTGCCAATTGAGTTAGCCTATTTTTCAAGGTGTTATTTTCTTCAGCATTTTTTGGGTCTCCTTTAGCAAAGTGTTGACACACTTTCCATGTTTTTCTTGAATCTCTCTTATTTCTCTTCCCAATTTTTCTTCCACCTCTCTTATTTGATTTTCAAAATCCTTTTTTATCTTTTCCATGGCCTGAGACCATTGTATATATTTTTGAAGGCTTTGGATTTGGAACCCTTGACCTTGATGTCTTTCTCTGATTGTATTCTTTGCTCTTCCTCACCCAAAACGATGGAATAAAATTCCTTTTATCCAAAGAAGTAACCTTCTATAGTCTTATTTTTCCCCTTTTTAGGAATTTTCCAATTGAGTTACTTGACTTTTTACTCCTTTGTCAAGTGGAGGGTATATTACCCTAGGCTTCAGAGGTTTTGTGCACTTGCTCTTTGAGATATCTCTAGTGAGTTGTAAGTTCTCAGTTTCTCCAAAGTAGCATAGACAAGGGTGGGGTGTTTATTCCTTTCCTGGCCTGCAAGTAAACAAAAGCATTTGTTTCTGCCCTGGAACTGCGAGTAGAATTCCCTCTCTACAGCTCCCACACCAGCGCTCCCCCAAGACTGCCACTCAGGACTGAGACCCGGAAGAGTCATTTGATTTCTCCAGGGTCTTTAGGTCCAGTACTCCAAAAGTTGATGCTGTTTCTGCAGTCGCTGCCACTGCCCTTGGAACAGTCCTGGGCCCTGACTGTGCTTCCCTCGTACATAGATGAAAGAGCTTTCTTATTGATCTTTGAAGCTATATTTGGTGTTCTTGGGTTGAGAAATCTAGAAACCACAGTGGCTATCCTTGATTTAGCCCCTAAAGCCTGCTCCAGTCTTGTCGAGGCCCTGTGACCCAGGCTGGACTGGGCTCTGCTCCTAACCCAGTGCAGTGCACATTTTCCATGTGCCTTCTAGGTTGTCTTGTACTGGAAATCTGTTTCACTCTGGAATTTTGTGGCTTTTGCGGCTCTAGAATTTGTTTAGAGTCATTTTTATAGGTATTTTAAGGGCTATGGGAGGAAAGTTAGAACAGGTCTATCCTTCTATTCCATAATCTTGACTCCACCCTCCATAGGTGTTTATTCCTCACAGGGACCAAACTTCATGGTGGGATTTTTCTTCAGAACTTCTCCTATTGTCCCAGAAGAACCCTTTCTCTGCTCCTCCTTTTAATTATTTTTACTTGCTCTATATTTTCCCAGAGGTGGTATTTCATCAGTTTTGGGGAAGAAAATCTTAACAGCTTTGAATTTTCCTACCTACTCCACCATTTCCCCAGAATCCTCTCTCTCCTCCCATGATTTCTTGTGTCAGAATAATGTTATTCTCTCAAAACCTTTTACCACAGCTTTTTCAGTCGTTTCCCAATTTATGGGCATCTCCTTAATTTCGAATTCTTTGACCCATAAAAAAGAGGTGCTGTTAATATTTCTGTACAAAAAGGTGTTTTTATTCTTTAAAAAATATTGTTGGATCAATGGGTAAGGAAAGTATTATAGTATACGATGAATAGTTCTAAATTGTTCTCCAAAATAGTTGGCTCCATTCATAACTCCCCCAACCATGACTTATTGTCTCTCATTTTCCATTTCTGTGATACTTAATAATCTGATAAGTGTGAGGTTCTCAGATATGTTTCAATTTGTCTTTTTTAATCAATAGTGATTTAGAATGCTTTATTCGTGGCTATAGATAACTTTGATTTCTTCTTTAAAAAAACTGTGCATTCACAAACTTCCAAGAGAGGAGCCAAGATGGCAGATTAGAAAGATAGACCTGCTCTAGCTCTCCCCCCATATCCCATAAAATACCTTTAAAAATGACTAAGCAAATTCTAGAGCAGCAGAAGCCACAAAAAAACAAAAAAAAACAAAAAAACAGAGTGAAAGAGATTTCCAGCCCACGACAGCCTGGAAGGCTGACAGGAAAGGTCTATCACACTGGGCTAGGAGTGGAGCACTGCCCATCTTGGGCCATGCAGCAAGGACAGGATTGAAACAGGCTTCGGGGTGTGAAATCATGGGTAGCAGCTGCGGTTCCCAGATTTCTCAACCCACAAACGCTGAAGTCAGATTCAAAGATCAATGAGAGTGGTTTGCGATCTGGCTCCAGTCCCAGTCCAAGGGAGGCAGCTGCCACTATGGCAGCAACATTCACTTTTGGAGCCCTCAATCTAAGGACCCTGGGGGAATCAAACAGCAGATCTAGGTCTCCGTCCTGAGTGGTGGTCCTGTGGTGAGGAGGAGCACTGGAGCGGTGGAAATATTGGAGGCTCTGGAGAGGGAATCCTACTCACAGATCTTGGGTAGCAAAGAGTGCTTGTGGTTGCTCCCAGACCACAGCACAGGCCGCGAAAGGAATAAACTCCTTTCCCTTGACTGTGCCACCTTGGAGGAACTGAGAACTTACAGATCCCTAAAGTATATCCTCTACTTGACAAAGGAGTAAAAAGTCAAATAACTGGCTGAGTAAATGCTCCCAAAAGGGAAAGAAATAGACTATAGAAGGTTACTTTCTTGGTGAACGGGTATTTTCCTCGGTATTTTCAGATGAGGAGGAGCAAAACACACCATTTGAGGAAGACATCAGAGTCAAGGCTTCTTCATCCAAAAGCTCCAAAATAAATTTGCAACAGTCTCAGGACATGGGAGAGCTCAAAAACCATCTTGAAAATCAAGTAAGAGAGGTGAAGGAAAAATTGGAAAGAGAAATTGGAGTGATGAAAGAAAATCATGAAAAGCAAGTCAACAGCTTGCTAAAGGAGACCCCAAAAATGTTGAAGAATATCGCACCTTTAAAAATAAACTAATCCAAATGGCAAAAGAGGTCCAAGAAGTCAATGAAGAGAAGAATGCTTTAAAAGAGAGAAGAATTAGTAAAATGGAAAAGGAGGTTCAAAAGATCACCGAAGAAAATAGTTCTTGAAAAATTTGAATGGAGGTTTTGGAAGCTAATGACTTTATGAGAAACCAAGAAATTATAAAACAAAAGCAAAAGAATGAAAAAATAGCAGACAATGTGAAATATCTCATTGGAAAAACAACTAACCTGGAAGAAAGATCCTGGAGAGACAATTTAAAAATTATTGTTCTACCTGAAATCTATGATCAACAAATGAGCCTCAACATCATCTTCCAAGAAATTATCAAGGAAAACTTCCTTGATATTCTACAACAAGCGAGTAAAATGGAAATGGGAAAAATTCATCAATTACCTCCTGAAAGATATCCCCCCAAAATTCCAGAGTTCCCAGGTCAAGGAGAAAATATTACAAGCAGCCAGAAAGAAATAATTCAAGTAATGTGGAAATATGATCAACTTAACACTGGATTTAGAAATTTCTACACTAAGATATTGAAGGGCTTGAAATATGACAATTCCAGAGGGCAAAGGAGCTAGAATTACAATCAAGAATCATCTACCCAGAAAAACTGAGAGTAATATTTCAGGGGGAAAATGGAATTTCAGTGAAACAGAGGACTTCCAAGCATTCTTATTAAAAAGTCTAGAGCTGAATAGAAAATTTGACTTTCAAATGCAAGAATCAATTGAAATGTGGAAAGATAAACAGGAAAGAGAAGTCTTAAGGAATTTATTAAAGTTGAACTGTTTACATTCCTGCATGGAGAGATGTTATATGTAACTCACGAGATTTTTTTTCTGTATTCGGGTAGTTAGAGGGAATACACACACACACACACACACACACACACACACGGCACAAGGTCAGTTGAATATGAAGGGACAACATCTAAAAATTAAAATTTACTGTTGAATGGAACATACTTAGAATAAGAGAAAGGGAATGGTAGAATGTAAGAAATAATTTCACATACAAGAGGGAGGAAAGAGCTTCTACAATGGAGGGGAAGAAGGAAGAAATGAAAGGAATTAATCAAGCCTTACTCTCATGGGATTTGGCTTAAGGAGGGAATAACATACACTTACTTGGATGTGAAAATCTATTTTACCTTGGAGGAAGGTAAGGCGGAAGGGGATAGGAGAGGGAAGATAAAAGAAAGGACACCAAACTGGGGAAAGGTATAATCAGAAGCAAACACTATTGTGGGAGGACAGATCATGGGAGAAAATGGAATAAATGAGGGCAGGATAAGATAGAAGGAAATGTGGTTATTCTTTTACAACACAATCATTATGGAAGTGCTTTGTAGTCTTACACGTGTATGACCTATATTGAATTGCTTGTTTTCTCAATGAAGGTGGGTGGGGAAGGTGGGAGAGAATTTGGAACTCAAAGCTTTAATAATGAATGTTAAAAATTGTTTTATCATGCAACTAGAAATAAAGCTACACTGGCAATGAAGTGTAGAAAGTTATTTTGCTCTACAGAAAAATGGAGGGGAAGGTGGATGAAAAGAGGGTGGGTAATAGAAAGGACAACAGACTGGAAGAAGGGGTAATGGAGTGCATGATGTCCTGGGGTACGAATGGATAGAAGTGAGTAGAAAATTTTGAATTCAAATTCTTGTGGAAGTGAATGTTAAGAACTGGAAAATAAATAATGTAAAAAAGCTCCTGCTTATTCTTTTTTTTAACCATTTATCATTTGGAGACTGGTTGTTATTTTTTTTTATATATCAAAGTGGCTCTCTTCTCTATATTTGACAAATGAAACATTTGTCTGAGGTTCGAGGTAGATTTTTCCTCATTTTTTTTCTGTTTTCTTTTTCTTTTCTTTTATTTGTCAAAACTCTTAAATTTCATGTGATCAAAATTATATTTTGCTTCCTGTGATATTCTTTATCTTTGGGTTTGTCATAAACTCTTCTTGTATCAACAAATCTGATCGGTAAATTTTTCCATGTTCATCTGACTTATTTATGATATAACCCTTCATTTCCAAATCAGATACCCATTTTGAGGTTACTGGTGATGTCTCGTTAGTTCTTGTCCTTCTTGTTAAAAGAAGAACAAATTGGCATCTCAAACCTGACATCGAGGTGCAGTATATTCAATCGAGGCTGATCAGACAAATAAAAACTCAGAATACTCTACCACAGGAGTGCCACAAATAGTCCATATGAACATTTAGAGTGGAGATATCTCTAAATTTGCCCATCTCACATTTCTTTTAAGCTGCTGCATTTCTGCTTTGCTGAAAGAGTACACTGCCTTCTTTGATCTGGGCATGTCATGCTGGGTGGTCATGTGTTAGTGTCCTACAACATATTCCAGAGTTCTTCAGAGAGACCCTGAGAGTGTCCTTATATCATTTTTTCTGACCTCCGTGTTAGCATTTTGTTTGTGTGAGTTCTCCACAAAATAGAGTTTTAGGTGAATATACTTTTGGTATTTGAACTGGAGTCCAGCCCACTGAAGTTGTACTCTCTGCAGTGGAGTTTGAATACTTGGAAGTTCTGCTAGAGAAAAGGCCTCAGTATTCAGGATATTATCTTGCTAGATGATCTATAGAAGCTTCCTAAGACCAATCAAATGTAAGCAATTCATTTTCCTGCCATGTATCTGGTAGATTATCAAGGTTTCACAGACTTGCAACAATAAGGTAACATGTATAGAGCTATCATTTATTAGGCAACCTAATACTTCTTTTCTTCTACACTTTCTTTTAGAGCTCCACAAACACAGAGGTAGCTCTGGCAGTGTGTGCATCAACCTGATTATCTGTGTGTATAGCCCGGGAAAGTATATTGCCAAGGCAAGTGAGCTTATCTGTTTGATGTATGGTGTGAGATGCTGGCCTATGCCTAGTTTCTTCCAAACTGTTTGTCAGTATTTCCAACAGTTTCTTTTTTTTACAGGTAGTTAGTTCGTGCCCCCAAAGCTTGGATAATTGTGTTTATCAAACACTAGCTTACTATGTTTATTAACTGCTGTATATTATGTACTTAATCTTTTGCACTGTTCTACTACTTTAATTCTTAGCCAGTGTTTTGGTCATTACCACCTTATAACATAGTTTGAAGTCTAACTGCCTTATATCACTTTTTTCCATTGATTCTGTTAATATTCTTGACATTTTGTTCTTCCAGATGGATTTTGTTATTATTTTTTCTAGCTCTCTAAAATAGTTCTTTGGTAGCTTAATTAGCTTGCCACTGATCAAGCAAATTAATTTACATAGAACTGTCATGTTTATCATATAGATTTGGCAATTAATATTTCTGCAATTGTTAAAATCTATCTTCATTTTTTGTGAAAAGTGTTTTGCAATTGTGTTCACATCATTCCTGGATTTGTCTTGACAGCTAGATTCCCAAATATTTTATATCATCTGCAGTTATTTTAAATGCACTTTTTAATCTCATTTTATTTCATGGAATATTGTATATTCTAGTACCTTCATTGATCTTTTTCATATCTTATTTTAATAGCTCTTGCTTCTCGTACAATATTGAAACCTGATGGTGGCATTGGCCATCCCACCTTCATTGCTGTTTTTACTGGAAGGGCTCCTAGTTTATTCCTATTACAAACAATGCTTACTCTTGGTTTTAGACACCCACTACTTCTCATTTTATGAAAAGCTCCATTTATTCCTGAACTTTCTATGATTTATAATAGAAATGGGTGTTATTCTTTATAAGAAGCTTTTTCTGCGTCTATTGATATAATCATTCCTTTTGCTACATTTGTTCTTGAGATGGTCAGTTACTCTTACATAACATTCAACCAGTCCAACATTCCTTGTAGCAATCCAAGCTAGTCGTAATGTTCAATTTTTAATTATTGCTCTACCCACCTTTTAAATATTTTGTTTAATTTTTAAAAATCAATATTTAATAGGAAAATGGCCTGTAATTTTTTTTCTCTCTTTTTCTCTCCCTGCCTTAGGTATTAAAACCATAATTGTGTCATAGAAAGAATTTGTCTTGAGTCCTTTTTTCCCAAATAGTTTTTATAGGATTCATATTAACTGTTTTTTAAATGCTTGGTAAAATTCATTTTCTAATTCATTTGGGGTTGTGGATTTGTTCATAGGAAGCTAGCTCATGTATGTCTTGTTCAACTTTGTTTTTAAAGAATTTCTCAGTTACTCTGTTCTATTAATCTGAGCAGCTTATATTCTTATTAATATTCATCCATTTCACTTGGGTTGCCAGTTTTGTTGGCATGACGTTGTATAAAATACCTCTTAAATATTGCTTTAATTTCATCATCACTGGTTGTATATTCACGTTTTTCTGTTTTGATTTGGTTTTAGTTTGGTTTTCTTTCTTTTTTTAAATCAATTTTCCAGTGGTTTATCTATTTTGATTTGTTTTTCATAAAAACATCTAGCTTTATTTTTCAGTTAAATGGCTTTATTATTTTCCATTGTACTCTCTCTGTGGATATTCAGGATTTTTAATTTTTGTGTAATTGGGGATTTTAATTTATCCTTTTCTTATTTGATTTGATAATATTAAATTTGTTGGGGAAAGCTTAACTGATTGGCATGTAATTCTCTTTCTGAAATCGTGGCTGAATTGTACCATAAATTAGTTATGGTCACAAAACTTCTGCAACAGTCAAGAAAAGCCATCTGTGATAATTAATCATCTATGTGAAATTTACAGAAAAGGGTATTGTATATTTCATTATTGTTTTCAAGTTGTCAGCTGTCACCATTTATTCTGGTAAAATAATACGCACACATACGCACAGGCATGCTTTTTTGAAGAGGGCCAGTTTTTTTTTTCCATTGAATATTTATACCATTTTATCTTTTAATTTAATAGAATTAATAGCTTATAAAATGCCATAACCTTGGAGATTGCAATATCCGAAAAGTAAGACCACTGCCATGATCATTGTACTAAGCAATGGAGCTTATATTCAAATGTGATTCTTCTGATCTCCAGTCAATCAATTAGCATTTATCAATTGCCTTATATGTACCATTCCCTGTGTTAATCCCCGAAAATGCAATGAAAGGCAAAAGATAGTCCTTGTCCTCTAGGAGTTCATGATCTAATGAGGGAAATAGCATGGGAACAGCTACATAAAGACAACATACATAAAGAATAAATCAAAGATCATCAATAATAAGAAGGCCCAAGAATTAAGTAGGAATGAGAAATGCTTCCTGTATAAAGTAGAATCTCAGATGACCCTTTAGGTGATATCAGTAGGTACAGATGAAGAAGAGAATTGCAAGCAGTGGGGACAAAGAGAGAAAAGAGTCCACGTGAGAGATGGAGTTTCTTATTAATGAAATAGAAAGGAGGGTGGTGATATTGGATCAAAGCATGCTGGGAGTGGGGGAGGCTGGCAGCATTTAAAAGCGGAAGAAGTTTGAAAATGGAGGGATATATCTTTAACGTCTTTGACCCCTACGTATTTTATATTTGATCCTGAAGATGATAGGGAGCCTCTAAAGTCTACTGTGTGTATTGTCGTGGGATGGAGGGCAAAGGGTCATATACACTTTAGGAAGGTTATATTGTCAGCTAAGTGGAGGAAGGGTTGAAGGAGACAGTATTGAGGCAGGGAAACCATCCAGCAGGCTGTTGCAATAGTCCAGGCGACAAGTGATAAGGACCTACAGCAGTATGGTGGCACTCTTAGAGGATAGAAGAGGACATGCATGAAAGATGTTTCAAAGATGTTCATTGCATCTTGGCATTGCTTGGACTGGGCTGGGATGGCTGAGAGAAAGTGAGGAGATGAGCTTCCAATCTTCCAACCTGGGTGACTGGGAGAGTGGTGGTGCCCTCTAGAATAACAGGGATGGTGGGAAGAAGAAATGATGTAGTGGGAAAGATAATAAATTCAGTTTCTGGTGGGATTATTTAGAAATATCCACTACACAGGGAGGAAGAGAGCACAAACGTGTAATAAGTACCTACTGTGTGCTAAGCATTTTTCTAAGCACTTTATATACATATATGTATATGTACATATACGTACATATATGTATACATATATATGCTTATATATATAGATATATATGCATATATATAGATATACATATATAACATTTGATCCTCAAAACAACTCTCTGAATAGGGGCTATTATCATCCTGTTATAGAGCTACGTGTATCAAAGGAACAGGAAACTGCTCTACATGGATAATTTTCTGGCCTAAAATTTTCCCTATGCTGTAATATACTTTCTGTACATCAGATGTCAGGGAAAGAATGTGGTATTTTTCTCAATGGCACTGAAGTGGTCAACAAACATTTTTAAGAACCTACTTTGTGCATGACACAAAGCTAGGTGCTAGGATACAAACACAATGATGAAACAGCCCCTGTTCCTCCCCCTTCCCAAAGTTTTCAGGAAAGGTCACAGGTAGTAAGAGGAGTCATTTTAATTGAACTTTGAAAAGAACTAGGTATTTTTAGAGGGAAAGGTGTGGATGGACTGCATTCCAAAATCTCTACAACAGTTTATGCATGGAAAATAAAATGTTATGTGTGAAAAATAGCAACAAGGCAGATATGACTGCTCCTTAGAGTACACAGAATGATAAGGTTAGATTAGGTTTTATTAGGTTTTAGCTATTATGAATGGTATTAAAAGCAGAATTTCTGGCTTTGATCCTAGGTGGACTGGGGAGCCACGGGAGATTACTCAGGGAGGGAATGACATAACTACAACCATCAAGTAAAAATATCACTTTGGCAGCAGGGGAGATGTTGGAATGGAGAAGGGAGTGACTTGATCAGAGTACCTTGGAATATTATTATTAATAGAACAAGGGAGAAGTGATGCTATGCAAAGTGGATGATAAGTATGCTATTCTGAGATAGTTTGATTGTTATTGTAAGATTTGACAACTGATGGTATATAGGAGCTGAGGAAGAATGAGGACAGTGAGATAAATAAATGAGCTTTTACAAAAGATGTCACTCCTCTTGGAATGGAATCCATCTTCAACTGTGTCAGGTTTCTTTCAAAGATAACATAAGATCATTCCTCTTCCTACTTGAGATCTTTCTGGAGTACTGACCCCCAGATGTTAGGGGGAATTTCTTCCTTTCCCCAAACAATTAGCTAATATTTTGTGATACTTTGTACGTAACTATATACCTGGAAGTGTTGTCTCCACCAAGAAGATTTAGTTTCTTCCAAAGCAGAGGAGTTTGATATCCCCAGTGCCCAGCATAGGCCCTCACAGGTAGTAGATGCCTAATAAATTCTTGCTGACAACTTCATTGCCAATGAGAAAAATAGATGGATCCTTATCTGAGTTTTTCTTTCAAGTAGTAATTACAAAATTTGGCAACTGATTGAATATGGGAGTTGAGGGTCAGGGAGGACCATGAGAAAGAGAGATGATACATACAATATATATACATATATATATATGTATATATATTTATGAGAGAGAGAGAGAGAGAGAGAGAGAGAGAGAGAGAGAGAGAGAGAGAGAGAGAGAGAGAGAGAGAGAGAGAGAGAGAGAAGAAAGTTTTTGGCTTTCTCTCTCAAGATATTGCAATATTCCTAGATGTCAATGAAGCACTGCAACTTTCCTCAATGGGAAAAAAATTTGCAGTGGTAGATACAGATAAAACATGTGCGTTAAAACTGTATATCATTCTGGCCTCTGACCACCATCTCTTTACTACTCAGTAGAGTAAGTTTCAGCAGGAAATATGATGGCAAATGGATCCCCGAAATCACATAAAAACTATCCCAAAGGTCAAAGGAACACAATTTATAAAAATGTTTCAGATATTAGCTAAAATTCACATCCTAGTAAGATGTTCTGAATCAGGGGAAACTACCTAGATTCTCCTTGTCAAGACTTCCTGTCCTGATTTGAACTCGGAAAGAGGATTCTTCCTGTCTCCAGATCTGGCACTCTATCTGTCCCAGAATCAGAGAGACAAGTTCAAATCCACTCTCAGATACTTGCTTGCTGTGCATGACTCTGCACAGGTCACTTAACATTTGTCTGCCTCAACTTCTCCATCTGTAAAACAAAGATGATGATAGCACTTACCTCCTAGGGTTATAAGAATAATGTGAGATGAAACTTGTAAAGTGCTCTGTAAACCTTGAGGTTCTATACAAATGCTAGCTGTCTTTATTAAAATATTTACTATTAAATTATTAAAATAATTAAATTACAAAAAAGACTTCCTGTCCTGTGATATGTAAATTCCTGACACATTATAAATCTCAGTAGTTTCAGACCAGTAAGTCATGAAAAAAGTGCTGATAACTTTGGAATGATGACTTTGAAGTTTTACTCATAACTTTGGGATGATTTGAATATGCTGATGACCTAATCCCAAGGTGCCATAGAGAGGAGTTGGTCCGTTTCTCTAAAAAGTCTTATAAAGATGAGACTCAAACTCCCCCGCCCCCAGCACTCTTCCTTCTCCATGATGTCCAGTGCTCCCAATTCTAACTTCATGGTTGATACTCTCTGCCTCTCTTCCTTTTCTTTTTCAAAAGGGAAGATGATAATATTTTATTATTATTACAAAGGCAAATTTTTCCTTGTCATGTGAATAGCCACAAGAGCTGCCTAACTGTGATCCTGGTCCAGGCATCACGTTAGACACAGTAGGTAGCTATAAATCATATGGGAAAAATAATTTTAATTGTAGATTCCACAAATTCCCACTTAAAGAGAGATTATTCCTTGACTTCACTTTTAAAATACTAAAACTAGTTCCCTTTATCCTTCCTACTTAAAAATAAATTCAAAGTCATAGAAAATCTTGAAAGATTTCTATTTTTTTCCCTAGGAACTAACAGAAGAAACTCAGATCTATTAGAAAAAGAGGGACTAGACATTTGGTAGTCCATTACCAATGAACATCTGATAATACACTTATGTATATAAGTATTCAATACTCATCCATAAAAATAAAGGCTTCCTGTGTCCCGCAACCAATCTTGTTTTTACCAAATACAATATACATAAGGAAAAAATAATTCTCTAACTAAATTCTCACAATTCCTACTTAATGTGCATATAGATAACAGGGAAGAAATTTGATTACCCAAGAAATTCACAAACTATAACTCCAATACAAATGTATTCCCTTTCATAGATGGCAGAAAAGGAAGTAGTGGGAAAATATGACCAGGAGTATTTGAAATAAAACAACTGTTTTCATCTACCAGTGACCAAACTAACAATAGTTTAGAAAATTAAAGCTAAATATAAATATTTCTATTCCATCTCTGCTCTCTCTAAACCTGATAGTTCAATGTTAATCTTTAGCAGGCACACATGGCCAATGCTGGATGACCAGAAAACAAACAAACAAACAGGTGGCACTCGTATAGGTCTCTCAGTTTGATATCTTCAGCTTAATGAAAAAAAGCAAACAAACAAACAAGAAGGTTCTATTATCCTAATAGGATATCATTTTTTAAAATTATCTGTTTTTTTTTTAAATTCCTAAGTGCCCCAGTAGTTCATTTAGCACACTGATGTTTCAAGGAAATGTAAAATCAAAGGTGCTTGAAAAGTTTATTCATATAGGGAAGACTCGGTGAGTTCTATGATATTGAAAAGTAACAGTGTTAGAACCAAAAATTGATTGATATTTGGCCAACTTGAATGTTAATAGTAAATAAATTCAAATTGAAACTACTCTGAAAATCTTTTGGAAAATAATTTTAGGTAATAGTTACTATTGACTGAAATGTATAAGGATTACAACATGCAACTCTCACATTTCCTGAATTGCTTAGAACTGAATAGACTAATGTGTTACTATCATGGAGTGACTTCTGTAAATAAATCATTACCAGTATTTATCAGATATCAACTGCTAAGTTTCACTTAAAAATTAGCAGAGGAAAATCTAAACCAAGATTTCTAGAGAGGAAAAATACATACCAAATACCACCCCGATTGATCACTATCTTACGTATGTCTGTGAGAGGATTAGTGACATTAATAATGGTATTGTCAGCCCAGGCTGATTATAACATTAACCAAATGTGATCAGAACTATAGTGATGTAACCAGAGCTATTAAAAAATCGGTTTTAAACATTGCCAGATACTAAAGAGACTGACAACTGCATTGAAAACCATGATCACCTAACGACACTGCCAAAGGCAGTAGAATCATCATCCAAATAGTCGTGTTCAGTGGGAAGATTTTGCAACTGAGAAAAGTTGTTGGAGTGCTCTTTTGTGGAGTAGTCATCAAAATTCTTGTAGGAAGTGATGCCAGCCAAATAACCAGTGCTCCTGTAGATCACCAGTGGAAGAGCTAATTCCTCCAAAGTTCATTCAGGATATCAGGGTTACCATACTTTTTTGAAGTAAACCTCATTTGATTTCAAGTATGACCTCAAATATCTGGAAGTACTCCACTTGAGTGGCTATTGCCAATAATAACTCAATTAATATGGTCTTTAATGCCCCGTACAAGCAATTCTCATAGCATTGTAACATTTACCAGTAGAATGCAAATTAGTTTCATGATACATTGAACAACCTGGATGTAACGTAACAAACTTTAAAGTAACATTTATGGTATACTTGCATTTAATCGTCATATACATTAACAAGACTTTCAGTTCGAGATAAAGGATACATTCATGGGCTCAAGATCACTATACCATCTATCATTTGATAGTGTCATTTCATGGCAACAAACTCAGTTAAATGCTTTCAAGTTGCAATTTACATAACATTTCCATTCTTGTGGCTGGATAAATTCTTTTTAAAATTAAAAGCAATAGGTATGCCAGTTCTTTTTGTTTGTTTGTTTACTTTTCCACTGAAATAAATAAATATTCAAGGTGGTATTTAGAAAACCTCATTACATTGATGAACTAGCAATTGCACTATATTCCAAAAACTAAACAAATGCAATCTTTTCCTTTGCATTCTTCACTCAAATTCAGTGCATCAATTTAAAAATTATGCAAAATGATCTAGCATTAAAAGTTGATGAAACACATTATTTAACATACAAAGATGCAATCTCTGAAGAACTGTCAAGGAAAATCATTTATCTAATACTTCTATTTTTAAGACATATAAAAAGAAATGCTTAGGTTATATCCTAAACACATAGGCAACTGTCCTACTGCTTTGCCACTTCACCATTAACATGTAATCAGATTGCAGAAGACTTATAACAGGTCAGCATTTAGAGAAGGCTAAAAGGCAATCTGCCAAATTTCCACATGCTACCAAATCACTTCAAACTTTTAAGTCCCCTGGGCAAAATATCAGCTAGACTCAAAGGGGACTGGCTCAATTATCCAAGTTCAAATTTCTGTAGAATGATTAGTTTCTGTTACTCAAATGTGAAAATTCTACTAAAAATCTTTTTTTAAAATTGATTTTAAATATAGTTGTTAATTATAAGAATATCCTTGTGATGGCAAGCAAAGTAAGATCTTTTGCTGTTTTTGTTTTAGTATAATTAAGTGCCTCTGACTGAATCTTGTCTTTATCAACCAAGAGTCTTTACTAGGAGTAAAGTACAGAAACAAGAAATTCTTTAACCAGAGACAGTTTATGTATTTGTATTATAATGTGGTGGAAGAAGATCTTCCCCACCCATAATGAGCCTGGGAAGATTTGTAGGAAGGCCCACACTTTTTGTTAATGAGGCACTGGTTCTCAAGGGTTGTGATGTCCTTTGTCTCTAAAAAGTATATAAAGACTCTGAGGTGCAATTTTACTTTGGGGCTTACTGAATGGAAGTGTTTATTTGGGAAGATAAGACTCTGGGAAGCCCCTAAGGAGCTGCCCACCCCCATCCTGGCTTTGAAAATCCAGATGTAGGTGCTTCCCTCTCTGATAACTATGGTCAGACAGTTAGATCTGTCTGTTGATGTACGATGTATGTATTGCTCATGTCAGACATTTGGAAGCATGTCTGTTGACTTTGATTTCTCTGTATTTTCTCTGAAGTTCAGAGTGCGGAGTTATTCTCCTGAACTAAGTGAATGATATATATGTGCTTGATTAAAGTGACTGTCGACCTCTTGAAAGGGGCTTTCTTTTTAGAAATGCAGATCTAAGAACCTGTGATAGCAGGCCCTTCTGTATAATGTTGGGGTGTTTACAGATAAAACCCTCCATGGCTAATGTCATTCTTTTCAACAGTCTTGGCAATAAGCAGTTATTGAAAGTGTAAACATTTTGAGAGCAAACATCTAGTTAAAAAATTTATTCAATCAAGAATGGAAAATAATCTTTGGACAGAATTTTGCTGATTCTCTAACTTTTATACTCCTTGAAATCCAAGAAGAGCTAGTGGTTTTCTCTTGTTCACTTGTCAGCACAAAAGAGCATGTTAATTTCAATTAAAACTCTCAGATTTCCCAGAAATAAAAACCCAGAAATTTGCAGGCATAATAAAATTTATTTAAATTTCATGCATTATGGTAGCTGCAAGTGTAATCACATGAAACTGAAGGACAATAATTTTCCTATCTCTCTGCAATGCATCCTGATAAGTTAAATGAATAGGAGGTTCCACAGTTACAAAGAAACAGAAATGGTTAAAATGTTTTAAGTTTTAATTTTTTTAATGGAAATACAGTAATCGACTGTTGCTTTTCCATTTCTGAGGGATGTTTCAGGGATTATATAGCATCTTATACTAGGGGAAAGTAACATTCTAAAAAAGTCAATTCTCCAAAAAATGGCAACATTAAAAATTAAAGTAGGTGCTTCTAGTAATACTTTGAAATTTTTTTTTCCCATTTTTCGTATACCTTAAATTTGTTTTTAAATCATAGTTATGGTAGATTGTTAACCTTTAACCTAAAAAGAACTACAATGCTGACATGTTCTCAATTCAAAAATTAATTTCAGTTTTTGATTCAAGAAAATTCAGCTTTCATGTTCAAATTGCTTAGATCACAAATTTAAACTGTGCTTGATTCTGCTTATCTGACTCCAAATATCAGTATATTGTAGTGTCAATGCAATAATCACAACACTTAGTGGCCATAAATATCCCAGCACAATTCTGAATCGCAAAATAGAACAGACTTTCCACATGGAAGACAGAACCAAAACATTTATTCAGACACCAGAAAACCAAATCCATTATAGTAACAAAAATCTATACACAATAACAACGCACAGAACAACACCATCCCCAAGCCTTCCCCCTGCTAGGCTTCCCACAAACCAGTTCCATTAAACCAAATCATAAACAAGCTCTTTCACTCATGCTAGCTAGCCACCTGCATTCTTCAGAGCTCTGATAGCTCTCATGACTAACATCCTCTCAGCTTTTCTCCAGATTCACATCTTCCAGTTCCACCCATTCACCAAACTCCTCCCACCACAGGCTCTATATGACTCAGATTCATGTGACTCAGGCTTCTGTGTGACCCAGGCAGGCCACATGAGCCTATTAATGAATGAAAGATCTCCCTATTTAAATTACCATTACATATGTGCAAATTTTTATGATCCTAAGTATTTGGTAGCTGATTTTCTCAATTCATATTCAACTTTAAATAGCAAGGAGTATCCATCCTTCAAAGTTATCAATACAGAGAGTGAACTGAGTAACTTGCAAGAACTGGCATTTTTCACTGATGCAGTTTTGAAACTCAATGCAGCTTTGACAAATATTCATGCCATATCTTGCAAGTTTTCTTTTTTGTGATTTCCACTGATTTGACTGGTTACTAGATTTTTACAGAGGGGAAGAATTTCACTATGTTTTACCTATAAAACCAGAGAATGCTGTTTGTCATTTCAAAACAATGTGTTTGAGAAATCAAGGTAAAAAAAACCCTAAATTTTAGTTTGGCAGAAAACAAAACTGACATAAAGCTAATAAAGCAGTGTTATATTTGAACAAACACATTTTAGTTTTATGAATGCACTAACCACTGAAATGGAGAAAACTAATTTTTGGTCTTAAATAACAACCTTGAACATTGTTTGTAAATGCCTCATTTAAAACAATGTATGGGGGGGTAGTTTAGAAAGACCAAGTAATAAAATGTATTCAATTACTTGGAAAATTAAAAAGCTAATGCAACAGTGTTACATATAGATTTAAAAAAAGATTCAAAAGCAATTCAAATACCAAAAAGGATTTCAAATTGAATATTTTATTAACATAGTAGTTGTCTTTGTAACATGGGCACACACACAGACATACTCTTAATGATCTGCCTGGAAAAAAAATGCCTAAATATGCCTAAGGGGAAAATTAAAAATGAAAAGAAATCCTTTAAGTTTTCATTATTGTAGCCAATTACGTCCACATCATTTACAAAGCTAATGCCGAATCTGTCCAAGGAAGCAGAATTTGAAAGGAGGAAAAAAAAAATTGGGGGGAAATTCAACAGTGGCACAGCAGAGCTCTCAATATGAGAAAGCTGATATAATGTGGACTTTAGCTGTAAAATTTGTGTTTGCAAAATATGGGGGAAAGTTTATCAATGGGCAGAAAATAAGAGAAGGCGGTGTGAAGTAGGCTTTTGCAGAGTCAATTTTTTTCACAGTATTGTTCAGGGTCATCAAGAAAAATGCTTAGTCCTTCTCTGGAACCAGTTTCAGGACTTTTCCAATTGCAATGGTCTTCCCCTCATCTCTTAAGGTAAAGCGACCCATCTGAGGGAAATCTTTGAAGGTCTCAAGGCAGATGGTTCCTGCTGTCCTTAAACGGGCAATGCATACTTGATCTTGTTTAACAAAACGTGGTCTTGTCTTGCTTTTTTCTCCTGATTTTTTGTCTACCAAGCAGATTAAGGCTGTTATCTCGACTTCTTCGATACAGGTATGAATGTGCAGCACCGCATTATAACCTGGGCAGATGATGGATTTGTGTTCAATAATCACTATCTGGGCATCAAATGTACATCCAGAATGACAAAGATTATAAGGATCACAAAGTATGAATCCTGGAAGAATTTCTTCTTCTTCAATTCCCTTCAGTCTAATCTTGAGGTTTTCACCTGGGGCTACAGAATCAGTTTCTACATCATCAGAAAGGATTCCAAGAACTTCCACGTTGTGCTTGTTTGGCATCATCACAAGTTGCTGTCCTTTACAAATAGAGCCCGACTCCAGCTTTCCCAGGACTACAGTGCCCATATCCTTGTATTTATCCACTATTGGCAGCCTGACTGGTCCATCAACAGATCTGTTGAAGTTTGGCAAATTATCCAGATATGGAATAAACGGTAAACCAATATACCAAGGACAGAAATCTGATTGCTCTTTAAGGTTTGCACCATTCAATCCTGAGCAGGGCATGAAGTGTATATCCTTTTTGGGATTGAAGCCAACTTTTTTCAAAAATGGTACCAACTTTTCTTTACATTCTTCATATCTTTCACTGCTCCAGTTTACTGTTGGGTCATCCATCTTATTAATAAGCACTATTAAGTGTTTTACTCCTGCTGTTTTTGCCAACATGGCATGTTCTCTTGTCTGTCCTCCTTTTTCAAATCCAGTTTCAAACTCTCCTTTCCGGGCAGAGATTACCAGCACAGCCAGATCAGCTTGAGAAGCACCACCAATCATGTTTGGGACAAAACTCTTGTGCCCAGGGGCATCTAGGATGGTGAAGTGCTTTTTTTCTGTTTCAAAGTAGGCACGTCCCACTTCTACAGTTTTACCTTTGTCTCTTTCTTCCTGATTTGTATCTAAGGCCCATGACAGGTACCAAGTTTCTCTGTTTTTTTCTTTAGCTTCTCGTTCATATTTTTCAAGTGTTCTTTTGTCAACCATCCCAGTCAAATACATTATTTGTCCTCCGATAGTTGATTTACCAGCATCTACATGGCCAATGAATATGACATTTACATGTTCTTTTTTAGGTGCACCTGGTGGTGCTACCACAGACTTAGGTTTTGGTATTTCTTCTTCCTCCTCCATCATCATTTCTGGGACACTTTCCTCTGGAGGCCCTCTGTCTCCCAAAGAGCAACCCCCTGGCTCTGCTTCACTAGGTTCTTCTTTGTGCTCCCATGATTCTTCTGAGGACATTTCTGTCTCTCCATTTTCTACAACTGGTTCTGAAATTTCCATGCTAACAGATGAATTTGAACCTTCATACAGCACTGGCTGTTCGTGAGAAGGTTCCACAGGTGCTTTGGGGCCGGCAGGGCCTGCAGCTCCGGTGCCGTCTCCCAGGACAGCAGTGGCACCGGGTGGGGGCGGGGGCGGCGGCTGCTGGATCGGGCCCCGCAAGAATGACGGCACGAACTCAGCGGCGTGGACGTTGAGCTGCCGGCTGAAGGCCGCGCAGAGGTTCTGGGCCTCGGCCGCGGCTGCTGTGGCAGCTGCGGCGGCCGGGGGAGCGCCTCCGGGGCCCGGGGCTTCCATGTCTGCCTGGTCCCAGAAGTCGGGTGCTGAGTCGCTGCTGCTGCTACTGCTACTGCCGCTGCCGCCGCCGCTGCCCCCTCTGCCGCTGCCGCCGCTGCCGCCTCTGCTGCCGCAGCCGCTGGCCCCTCTGCTGCCGCCGCCGCTGCCCCCTCCGCTGCCCCTTCTGCTGCCCCCTCTGCTGCCGCAGCTGCTGCCGCCCCCGCTGCCCCCTCTGCTGCGGCCGCCGCTGCCGCCGCCGCCGCAGCTGCCCCCTCTGCTGCGGCCGCCGCTGCCCCCTCTGCTGCGGCCGCCGCTGCCCGCTCTGCTGCCGCAGCCGCTGCCCCCTCTGCTGCCGCAGCCGCTGCCCCCTCTGCTGCTGCAGCCGCTGCCGCAGCCGCTGCCCCCTCTGCTACCGCCGCCGTTGCCTCCTCTGCCGCCGCCGCTGCCGCTGCTGCTCCTGCCACCTTCCCTGCCAACGCTGCCTCCGCTGCTGCCTCCGTTGTCACCGCCTCTGCCACCCCCACTGCTACTGCCGCCGCCGCCCTCACAGCTGCTGCCGCTGCTGCTTTCGCCGCCGCCGCCGCCACCGCCGCTGCTGCCCCGATCCATGGTCCTGGGGGACTTGTGTATGGAAAAGAGAGGGCGGGAAATGGGGGAGGAGGGGAGATACGGAGGGCGGGAGGGGCACGTTGACTGGGGGGAAGTGGGGCGAGGGAAGAGAGAGAGAGAGAGAGAGAGAGAGAGAGAGAGAGAGAGAGAGAGAGATAAAAAAAACCCGGTGGCGTCGCTGCAGCTTCAGACCGTACTGGGGGCCATTTTTCAAATAAAACATATGGGTTGCTTGAGATTTGTAATAGTGAGAAAATCCCTTGCATGAGCATAACCTAGGTCCATGGTTAAGGGTCTCTAAGGAGCAGGTGAAGATGACCAGTTTCCCAGACACATAAGGCTTAGTTAAAACAATGCAATAAAGTTTTCTGACAATTTTCATAATTGAGCAAAATTTTCTTAAAACATAGAAAATTGAACTAGACCCAAGGGAACTGCACTACCTATGCAACTGGGTCAAAGATGGAGTCAGTGTGGTTTACTCAACTCCCAGTATCACTTGATGTTCTATTCCTAGGTAGTGGTGGTAGTAGTAGTAGTAGCAGCAGAAGGAGGAGGAGGAGGAGGAGGAGGAGGAGGAGGAGGAGGAGGAGGAGGAGGAGGAGGAGGAGGAGGAGGAGGAGGAGAAGAACTGAGGGTAGTGACACTACTAGTGGTATTAGTTGCGAAAATGCTTATAGTTCATATTTATACAACGTTTTAAGATATGTAAAGATCTTTGCATGCTATCTCATTTGGTTCTAAGAAAAAACCTTCTCATTTTATAGATGACTAAACTGAGGCACAGAGGAGTCAGGTGATTTCCCCATGTTCAAACAGCTAGGTAGTTCCTGAAACAGTACTCCAGCTCAATTTTTTCTGATTCAAAGTTCTATACCCTATGCACTGTGCAGTTTGGCTGCTTCTTGTGTTTTGGAAATGTGGACATACCTAGTGATTTGCTATTAGTAGAGCTTTCAAATACGCAAATGTTCTGTATTAGATCTGCATCTGCTCTACCTTCCTTTCTGGTCCACTTTGTGCTTCAACCCTCAATGAAGTCAGGCTCCTGTCTCCTGAAACGGATCATAACTTTTCACCAAATCTTGATGTAGACCAGCACTACTCATACCAGACAAGGTTTTGGTGACCACCAAATATTCTTTGTTTATCCCTAGATTCCAAACATATATACAGGACTGTGCAGGGAGGGGAAAGGGGATATTCCTAACTAGAAGGAAAATGGCACAAATGAACTTTGACAGCTTTGACAGCTAGGGACTTTAGACTTCTTGTTTCTCCTGTCTCTTCCTCCTATGTTCCTCCATGCTCAGGAAAAACAGAAGGGTCAGTAGAAAGTGTCCCATCATTTCGCACTTCCATGCCCTTCCTAATGTATATTGTACCAGAATCCCAGGACAGGACAGCCAGGATATAAAAATCAGAAGTGGTTCAGTCCTGCCAGGGGCACTTCATCCTGCATGGTGCAACATGCAGGAAGAATACCTTTCTTCTAGCTTTTGTTTCCCAGGAGTCTCCAAAGTCAAATTCAATGAGAGGTCCCCAAACCCGTCTATTCTAAGTTAGCATCTAATCGAGTCTTTCACCTCTAATACATCTCTTTAAGGAGAGGGAACCAGGACACCAGAATTACACTTTTGCCATGGCCTTCTTTGTGAAATTCAAAATTTAGAGATTATATATTAATTAGTTATCATTTCGATTAATTTTACTCATGCCCCTTCAAATAATTCTCTCTCTCTCTCTCTCTCTCTCTCTCTCTCTCTCTCTCTCTCTCTCTCTCTCTCTCTCTGTCTCTCTCTCTCTCTCTGTCTCTCTTTCTGTGTGTGTGTGAGAGAGAGAGAGAGAGAGAGACAGAGAGAGAGACAGAGAGACAGAGAGAGACAGAGACAGAGAGAGACAGAGAGAGAGACAGACAGACAGACAGAGGGGGGGGCAAAGAACAAATAGTCACTACTTTTCATGGAGTTTAAAATCTAATGATGGAGAAAGCAAGTAAATAAATATTTATATATTTGGTACATAGAAAATAGAAGAAACATCGTCTTGGAGGAGAAGCCTCAATTACATGGGGAGAACAGGGACTGGAAGGAGGTGAGATTTGATCTGAGAGTTATAGGATTCTAGGAAAATTATTATGCCAAAGTCATAAGGACATTTCATTATATATATATATATATATATATATATATATAGTTTCAATTAAATATATAAGTTGCTGTTTTCTCCCAGGCTTTTTATATGGTACAATCATGGTCTTCATACTTTAAGAAAGGAGAGATAAGGAATAGAAATAAACTACATACTGAATGAATATAAACACAGAACTTGTAAATAAAATATTTGCAAGGCAGCAATGTGACAATGTCACTGACCATATTGGGTTTATATTGCTACACCTGGAACCAGGAAGACTTGAGTTCAAACCTGATCTCAGAAGATTACTAGCTTTGTGACCCTGAGCAAGCCACTTAACCCTGTTTGCCTCAGTTTCATCTTCTATAAAATGAGATCGAGAAGGAAATGACAAACAATTCCTGTATCTTTGCCAAGAAAACCCCAACTGGGGTCAAAAGTGTCAGAAATAATTGAACAATAGCATCCACAAAAATGTAGGGTTCATTCAACTTCAGACAGATTGCAAATATATTAAATTATATTCACAAGATAAATAAAACAAATATGACTATATCAAGAGATGACAAAGTCTTTTTGACAAAATTCAACCCTCATTTAGCTTCAATATTCTAAAAATCTTAGTAATAAATGGAACTTTCTTTAATCTAATAAATAATACCGATCTAAATCCAAGCACACTAATTATAGAATAAAGAAAAGTAAGAGGCCTTTTCAATAAAATCGTGTTTAAGGAAAGATGCTCATTATTGACACTATTATTTCACATACTTTTCAAATTGCTAGCTATTGCAATAACACAAGAGAGAGAGGGAATTTGCCTAGACAAAGAGGAAATAATAGCCTCCCTCTTGCAGGTGATATTATTTCTTTAGCAAACCCTAAAGAGTTAAATAAACCATCCAAGTAATTGATAAAGTCAGCAAAGTTTGAGGATGCTTAAATTAATTCACCTAAATCATCAACATTCCTGTATTTCACCAAATAAACCCAGAAACTATATTCAAACTAACTACAGAAGCTATATAATTTTGGGAAGTGTATTTACCCAGATGCAAACAGGTGAATCCAAGTATATAACACTGCTGAAATAAAGGTAGACTGAATACTCGGATGGATGTTAATTGCTCATGGATAGGTGAAGCCATTGCAATAAAAATGACACCACCATTTAAATTAATTTACTTAATTCATACTATACCAAGCAGATTACTAGAGCTACATTTTATTGAACTAAAGAAATAATACCAAATATCATATGGAAGAACAGGTCAGGAATCTCAGTGGTAATAACGAAAAGAAAGTATCAAGGAAAGGACCTGTCAATACAAGATCATAAGCAATAATCATTAAAATGACTTGGTACTGCATAAGCAACTGATAGGCTTGTCAGTGAAACAAATCAACATACCTAAAACACAGGAGCAAACAATCACAGCAATATAGTGTTTGATAAACTGAAAGACTCTATTTACCGTGGGAAGGACACAATATTGAAGAAAATACTAGGAAAATGGACAGCAGTCTGTCAAAAATAGTTTTAAACCAACATCTCACATCATATATTAAGATAATCTCTAAATACTTACATGATTTAGTTATATGTAGTCACAACATCACCAAATTAGAATACCAAGGAAGAAACTACTTTTCAGATCTATGGATGGGGAAGAGTTCAAGACTCATTAAGCAATAGATACGATCATAGAAGATAAAATGTAAAGTAGTGGTTCTATAAAATTAGTCAGTCAATAAACGTTTATTAAATGCCTAATATATGCTGGGCACTGTGCTAAGCTCTGAGGATACATATATGAAAAAAAAAAAAACAAAACAGTCCCAGCCCTCAGAGAACACTAGAGAACACGCAAAAAGAATCTGAAAAGTAGGGGGAGGCATCAGGAAAGGCCCTCCGCAAGGGAATGATAGGAAAACCAGGGAAATCCCAAAGTAGTATAGCCACTTGAGAAATGAAATTATTTCTGTTGAGCTCTCTCCTTCCATGAAGGTTTTCAGCTTCGTAGCTCTGCCCTCCAGTCATTGAGTGGATTATTGAATGATGAAGTGAAATACCAAGGCTGGTAGAAACTTCCATGGTGACGTGATTTTCCCGATAATGAACTTTCTAGGCCATGGTGGAAAATTCAAGCTGAGAGGTTCCAAGGTAGTTCACCCAAGTGAGAAATGAGATGTTGGTTTTGCAGATATAAACCTCTTATAGGTAAAATAAAGAGAAAAATAACAGGGAGAGAGGGAAAATTTTTGCAGGAAATTTTTCTGATAAAGGCCATACATTCGAACTATATAAGGAATATATTCAAATTTGTAAGACTAAGAACAATTCTCCAGTAGACAAAATATCAGCAAACAATTTTGAAGGGAAAAAATCAAAGCCCTCAACAACCATTTGAAAAATGTTCTAAATCATCAGAAATTAGAAAAAAAAACTAAATTAATACAGTTTTATGAGCCATGGATAAACAGGAATGCCTGTGCACTGTGAGTACAGCTGTAAAGTGATCTGATCATTCAGGAAAGCAATTTGTAAATATGACTGCAAGTGTTGTTACCTTGTAGATGCCCTTTGACCCTGGTATTCCACTACTGAACTTATACCTCAAAGACATTCAAGAAAGTGGAAATAGATTCAGACACACAATAATTTTTATAGGAAGGATCTTTTCATGGTAGCCAAAAATTGGAACCTAAGGCTGTGTTCTCCAACTAGCAGACAGCTAAACAAATTGATGTGTGAGAGTAGGATGGAATGTTTCTGTATCATAAGAAATGAAAAAAAAATGAGCAGTTTCTGAAAAACTTAAGACTATAACTCTGATTGATGTAGAATGAAGTTAGCCAAAGAAATAGCAGAATAATTTAAACGGTGACAATAACATTATAGAGAAGAAGCAATTTTGAATGTTAGCACTCTGGTCAATGTCATGATAAACCCTAAATCTAAACAAGCTGAAGACAAAAGACACCACTGAGTCCTGTCAGAGATATGATTAACTTACAATGCAGAGACACATGCAATTTTCGACATAACCAACGGGGGCGGGGAGGATTTGTTTTGTGAACTAGGCATGTTTGTAGGGAGGGTTTTATTTTTCTTTGCTCAATTAGCACGAGGAGGGACAATCTGAGAGGCACAAATCATAGATCCTTGCTAGAATAAATGAGCAATTTTTCAAAATTGCCTTTAGACTCTTTGGTAAATTCTTACACATCTTTATCCTTTTGAGTTGGCAGCTATGATGTTATATTAGAAGCCAAAGGGAATCACTGCACATATAGGTCAGCTCCATCTCTTCTTAAATTCTCAGAGTTGCCTGGGGCCCGGAGAGGTTAAATTGCTTGTCCCAGGTACAGAACTGAAATGTCAGAGTCAGGATTTGAACAAATCTTCCTGGCTGTAAGGTTGGCTCTCTACCCACTCACTATACAACACTGCCTCTCATTAAATCTTATTCATTGTCAGCCTTCATGCTCTGAGAATGATTTTTTTAAAGAAATAATCATTGTGGAGGCAGAACCAAGATGGTGGGGAAAATGCAGGGGCTTGTCTAGGTTCTCTCCAAAACCCTTTTGAACACCTTTAAATAATGCTCTAAAACAAAATCTGGAGCAGCAGAACCCAGAAAAGAACAGACTGAAATAATTTTCCAGCCCAAGACAACTTAGATTGTGGACAGGAAAGTCCTGTCCCAGTGGGGTGAGAGTGGGGCACAGTTCCAAGCAGGTCACAGTTCAGAACACCCCCTAAACCCAGAGCTTGCCTTGGGGGCCACTTGGCAGCCACAGCAGCTGTTCCCAGAGCTCTCAACCCCCACACTGTAGGGCTTCTCTTTGCCGGAACTGGGGCAGGCCTCTCTTGCTTTGCCTGTACTCAGACCCTGGTAGCAGTAGTGGCTGACAGGACCAGTCCAACTAGGAGCATTAGCACATCAGAGCTTGTGGCCACGGTGGGGCAAAGACCCTCCTCACAGTTCCAGGGCAGAGAAAAGTTCTTGTGGTCACTCACAGATCAGAGCACAGGCCAGGAGACAAGTAAACACACCTCTCCTTAGCTCATACTACCTTGGAAGAACTGTCATTTACTTGTGTTCTGATTCTTTAAGTGACATGCCCAAGATTACACAGCTGGTAAGTTTCTCAGACTGGACTTGAACTCAGGAAGATGAGTCTTCTTAACTTTAAACTAGGCACTCTATCCACTATGCTATCTTACTGCCCTCTGAGAGAATTCTTAGAACACACAGAGGTATGGATCAGAAGCAGTTAAAAAACAATTTGTTTCTTCTATGTTCCAGGGGCCAATGTAAGGTCAAGGATTGGATAATTTAGGAAACATCAACACAAAATATTTATGATAAAAACTTTATTATCAGGCCTTTGTTGTTGTAAATTAAAACTTAGATCATGCAACACAAAGCCCAGGAGAGAACATGAAAACAGAATGGATTATATGAATGAAAGAAAAACGAGGAGTAAAAATGTAATTCATTAGTACCATCATCAGGTAAGACAAGCATTGATGTTATTATGATTGTCAATGAATGCAGAATCCTTTGAAAAAGTAAGATTTCTTACTATCTGCTGTGCACAAGGTAACACCTTTTTACTTTTTAATTTGCATTTAAGTTTTAATATTTAAGGTTTTGTTTCTTTTTCTTATTGTTTATTTAAATTTTTGTATTTAAGTTTAGAATAAATTAAGTTTTTTAAAGTAAGGTTTTGAGTTGACACGATTTGAATGAAATCACCTTTGTCCCTTGAAATTCCTGCATTGTTAAGATAATGTACAGTGATTACTGTACAGGCAGTTCTAATGTCACAGTCCTCTGACCAGCCTGACCAAGTACAGCTGAAAGGATGCCTACCAAGGACAGAACACCTATGGGCACATTAACTCCTAAGGCAACTATAAAATGTTAATGGGGTTTATAGTTACGGTAAGGACCCACAATGTGTCTTGGAATTGTAACACTAATTCTTTTTCAAGAGGAAGAAAGATCTTCCTTCCTCTTTGTACTGAGGTGGGGGACTAGAGGAGCACAATTTTATGTTCAGATGCAGTCATAATGTGTCAGTTTGGATTACCATTTTTCTCCATTCCAAATGACAGTCTATTAGGGAGCAGAAAATAAGTGGTACAGAATGAAAAAAAAGTAAAATAAAACCAAGCACATGATACACTGGAGACTGGCATTGGTGTATAGTCAGAGTCAGAAGGAACATGAATTCTAATTCCTTCTCTGAAACTTAATAGATTTGTGACCATGGTAAGTCATCTAACCCCTCAGAACCTTAGTTTCCTCATATGTAAAATAGGAATGATAACATCTCTAGGGAATCCGTGAGCATCTAATGACATGGTATATGTTGAGTATAGGCTTGGAGCTCCACTCATATTGGCAGGAAAAGCTCCCTCTAGTACACCTGCTGCATCTCTCCTCAGGATTTAGATGAAGGCCTAATTTGGGGGGTCATGAAACCCATACAGTATGTTTCCCCCATAATGATCAGTCAGCATCTTTTAATTCACCTGACTCAATTACATTTCAGAAAAGGGTATTTGTTGCAATGATAGAGTTGATATAAAAAATAGTCTTCCATCCAAAATCTGTGACACCCTTTTCCAGGAGTGCATGTGGTGTCCTAGGGAAAGGGGACTCATGTGCTTTTCAATACGATTTCATATAGGTGATACTTAAGTGGCAGAGAAGTATGTCAGTGCGTTGAGTAAGCAGTCTTTGACCTTGTCTTATATTTTTTCAGGGCTGATGGCAGGACGATGGCCTAGTTGGGTGTCTGGTTGGGAGGACAAGCATGGGCTGATTGGGGCTGGATGCATATCATGGGCTGTGTGAATATGTGCTTACTCACTAAGAGAACCTCTCTGCTCAGGGTGTTTGGTGAGATGGAATGCCCAAACTGAGTGAATGAAGCCTCTGCAAATGATCTCTGGACATCAGGAGAGTGAGAACAGGTGTGAAACCTCCATCCCTCCCCAGCGCCATCCCATTCTAGGCAGGTCATTTCTCTTCTTTATGCTTCCACTCTTTCCTCTTGATCAGTGGCATCCTAATGCCTCATTACTGCATCTGGATCTTTGAGGAATGTGAAAGGTGCTTTGTAATCCCTATAGCACCTTTGGTGTTTTGCTTAGGATGCCTTAACCTTCAGAGACAAACTTGGACCATTAAAGAGTTCAGACATACATTTGGACAAAGGACAGATTTCTTGGTATTTAGCTGGGGGTGATCATTGTATTTTAATGGCATAGTGTATGGAATATTTGTTCTCCGGCCTCAGGTCTTGTAGCCACAGCTACCTTATATGGCTTCTTATCAATGGATTCCCTAGGAATCTCTGTAGGACTCTGTCAATCTCTTTTTCTTTGTATAGGCATTTGTGTATATGTGTATGGGTGCATACCTTCTGCTCTTTTACAGCACCTAGGGATTTAATCGTGTCCTCAACTGACTGTTCAGAACAATGTAATGTAGACCCCCATCTCTCCTTTGGGCTGAGGGTAAAAACAGAAGCCTCATATGGATGTGTCTAGTATGAGAGCCAGCAACTCAGGATTTGAGGTTTCCTTGGAAACAGACCGGTCTCCATGGCAACTGGTGATTAGGCTCAGCTGATGCTGCCTTAGCAGACACTGAACACTTCCTCTGCACAGACTCACAGTCTGAAGGGAGGGACTCCTGCCTAGAGACCATATTGAAATCTTTACCTGCCCTAGAGACTTTGTCAGTACCATCCTCCTCTTGAATGAAAAGAGGAAATCCAGGCAAGGCTGAATCCAAATGAAGTGTGGAGAACACAGTAATCCTTAATGGACTCCTTCAGCACCCATACTCTCCAACCCCCACTTCCGCCTTCACATTGCCAGGAGAGATGCATAGATTGACCTCTGAGTTCCTTCCTGAGGTCAATATCAGACTCCCCTCCTGCTGCAGAGGCTTTGTCTGCATTCCTTCTCCCCTCTCCACTTTCAATAAGCAGGAGACATGGATTGTGCGCAGTTACTTTAGAATAAAAATGGAGAAGGAAAGTGGTTCTGAAGGTGTGGTGCCTTCTACCTGGGGTCAGTCCTGGAATATAGTAACTCCCAAAGTTATAGAAGCTTTGCCCAGTTCACCTCCCAAATTCTTGCCATCCCTGTTAAGTGTTATAGATGCTGATTGAGCCCAGACACAGAAGAAAAGGAGAACCAAAGGAGGAATTAGGCAGGAAGCCAGGCCTGCTTTCTCCAAATCCAAAACCAGAGGTCTTTCCCCTGTTATATCTCTGTAAATGAGTGGAGATTACAGGTCACTGGTGGAGAGTATTTGGACATTTTCTGTGTCTGTCAAATCACGCAGTATAAGAACTTGCCTGTTCTGCCTACATTAACTATAAGCCTTATGGAAAATTTCACAGTTTCCAATGTCAACATCCATGCAGTGTCAAAGTACTATGTTTCTCAGGAAATTAATAGTTTCTCAATTGACTCTTCTCCCAACCAGGCTGTGGGAATGAACACACTCGACCAGAGAACAGATAGGATTCTCCTAGTGCTGGAGGAGTTCATGGACTTTGCCTTGTGGAATCTTGTGGTGATGGGCTGCACTGAGCCATCTCCATTTGCAGCCCCTGCTTCAGACCAATGGCACACTTGTTTTAATGACTTCTCAGAGAAAGAAGTGTGATATATCAAATCCCTAAGACACTTAGTAATATGTATTGCATTTTGTGACTAAGGATTGTTTCTTTTATTATATTTATATGTCCAGAACCTACAAGTGACACTTTAGGTCTGTTGGAGTCTGAATGTCTCAAAAGCAGCCTGGAGGATATATTTTGTTCAGATGTTTAACATTCATTTCAGATTGCTATCTTAAATCTTTACTACTGCTTGAGTAGAAAGGAACCTCCTGATAGAGTTACAGTAGTATGAATAGAAGAGACCAGCTGAGATGATAGAGGAGTAGAGAGAAGGACAGGTAAGCTCGGTCCCATAATTGAACCACAAAGACATAAAAAATGCACGAGCCTGAGTACTGAGTATGAAATAAAAGAACAAATTCACAGTGAGTGAATACTGACCTGACCTGCAAAACGCATCAAGGAGAGAACATAGAAGAGAAAATGGTCTATATAAAAACCATGACCGATCAGAATCAGATATTACATTTCCAAAAATCTTATATCTGATCAAATATCTTAAAATCAGGATGCAAAATAGAAATAGTTTTCCAGATCAGGTCAGAATTGGTCGGGTCAGACTAAGAGGTCTGGGGACAAAGGAGAAAGACTCTAGTCATTATTAAACCATGTGGAACTTTCTGTCATTGGGCCTCAGTGAGGCCCTGTGCATAGCGTTGCACCAGGGTGAGAAGAGATAACTTCTCAGGTCTACAAAGAGGGTCTGCTCTTGTTCAGGTAGAAGTACCATTGTCCCATTGGCAGGTATGCTGCTTGCTACTCAGGGCTACATCAAATAGCCAGGCAGGGACCTGTGCTTAGGAGTGGCAGTCTAAGACGAGGAGCCTTCATGGATCCTACCCTTTGTCCTCATCAAGGAACATGTATAGAAGAAAGCAGCAGCTGTGATGCCTTGTTGCCAGAATAGATCAGGTTCAGAGATCCAGTACACAATGCTTCCTGGAGGCTGCCACAGAATAGCCAAAGCAAGAAAGTCAGGGATCTGACTATGGGGATCTTAAAGTTATTTCACTTTGAACTTGGAGATTTTTCCAGCTGCCTGATGGTGGGATGAGTTCAGTAGGCATTAAATTAGATTGAAACTCAAAACCAAGATCAGTAAATTTCAGAGCTCAGGCCTTCACTGCGTGACTCAGAATTACCCAGATCAGACAGCTTTTAGAATAAAAGTCTGCATGGACTCTCCCCGATATACTGGAATAAAACTCCACTCTGTACCCCAAGAAAGCAACAGCAGGACCCAAGAGGACCCAAACATGACCCTGACATTCTCTCCACAAGTTTAGAGAGCCAAGCACTAAATTCAAAATCCAGAAGCAGGGCCTGATGAATGAGAAAACAAAAAAGAGCTATAAAGAGCTATAAAATGGCAGGGATGTTCAAGCAACAAACTTAGAATAAGTGAGTGACTTCAAAACATCCATAAACAAAACCTAAAAGCAAAACAAAGCAAAGCAGTTTAAGCAGAAAGTTCCAGTAGATTTCTTTTTGTTATTTAGTCACTTTTCAGTTGCATTTGACTCTTTTTGACCTCATTTGGGGTTTTCTTGGCAAAGATACTAAAATTGTGAGGAAACTGAGGCAAATTGAGTTAATCGACTTGCCTGGGGTCCCACAGAGAGTAAGTATCTGAGGTTAGATTTGAACTCAGGTCTCCCTGACTCCGGGCCCTACACTCTAACTAGTGCATCACTTAGCTGTCTGTAAATTTCCTGAAAGAGATGAAAAAAGTTTTCACAATTAATTAAAAAAGATTTTATAAATGAAATTAAAATGCCAAAAAATAAAAGGAAAAATAAAGAGAACTATGGAAGAAAGATGAGGAAAGTGAATTAATAGCTTAGAGAAAGACCTTCATCCAGGAGAACACTGCATAGAGTAACAGCAATATTGCATTATCAGCTGTGAATTACTTAGCTATTCTCTGGAATACAATCATCTAAGACTATTTCAAAAAATTAATGATGAAAAATCCTATTCACCTACAGAAAAAGAACTGATAAAGCCTGCATGCAGATGAAAGCACTTAAAACTTTTTTCTTTATTTTTCTTTCAGTTTTTTAAATTTTCTTTTACAACATGACGAGGCCCCTCTGCTTGCTGCTCCCTCATGGAGAGCAGGCCACCAGGGCAGAATCAGCATCACCGAGACCATGAGGGTGTCCAACATCTGGCTCACAGGCACACCAGGGGTTGGAAAGACCACACTAGGCAAAGAACTTGCATCAAGAACATGACTGACATAGAATTTAGCTCAAGAAGGACAGTTATATGATGACTTTGATGAAGAATATGAATGTCCCATATTGGATGAAGACATATTAGTTGATGAGTTAGAAAATAAAATGAAAGAAGGTAGAGTTATTATTGATTACCACGGCTGTAACTTCTTACTTGAACAATAGTTTCATATTGTTTTTGTGCTTCAAACAAATAATTCTGTATTATATACAAGACTTGAAAAGAGGTGATACAGTGTAAAGAAACTATAAGACAATATTAGGAGTGAAATTTTCCAAATTTTTAATGAAGAATTCATGTCCTGCTACAGTCATGAAATAGTGCACTGGATGCACAATAATGTATCAAACAGCTAAAGAATAATTTAGATCAGATAATGAAATGAACTGAGCAATGGGTAAAAATAATAATTAAACCCTGAGGGCAAAGCATGGACTTTCAAAAGTTTCCACATGATGGTTAAATATTTTCTTGATGACTTCTCCTTCCCCATGCAGTAAATATTAAGACAATATATACCAAATTTTACTCTCCAGGACTGGGTTGTAGAAGTAGCAGGTGGGCAATATATAAAGTTGAGCTGTGACTAATTTTTTTCTCCATGAGAAAACTGAAAACCCCCAAATACAATGAATAAGATATCAAATACTTTTAAAGTTTAGGAATATTCAGAATTTTCATTTATTTTGGTTAACTGCTAAAGAATAAGCAAATTTGAGAAAATAGTTGGAAATCCTTAATATTTGACATGAAAAAGAAAACGAAGTCTAGGGAGAACTGCTGACATAAATAAAAGAGTCTAAGGACAAAATTATAAACATTACATTAAGTGTTCTATTGGCGGTGAATTGTTTCTTTTAAATCTTGGAAATTGGTTATACATTAAGATAGTCATGAAATAAATGATGAGATCTTTGAGAAAAATAGCATTTTTTTCTAGTACAAAAGTTCACTGAGCTCTTTTGCCTATAAAATCACTGCTGATCCTAGCATTGATAATTGTCTTGGCAGAAGAGTAAGCCCATCACATTTTCCATATATAGAAGGGCAATGAAAAAGTCTTCTATCCACCCATGGAAATTATAAATATTAATTTATTGGTTGACTAATTTCAGTCTTGGTAAGTTTTATGAAAATTCATGTGATAATGCGTTGCTACCATTTAGGTGGTGGTAATTATTGGATAAAATTTTAAAATATAGTGATTGTGTATTTTATGAAGATGTGTTTAACATTGATAACTAGCACTTTTTATTCCCCTTTTAAGAGTATATTTCTGTACCTTACTGATGTATTTTTGGATCACCAAAGAGGTCTTATCCTTGTTCCTTTACCTATGCAACTCTGCACTTCTTCCTTTTCCATGCTGAGAAACAGTACTTTCAATGGTCACCAGTTGTAAGTCTTTCTGCCTACAACTTCAGTAAGGAAGTGATCAGTCAGTGTATTTGTGAAAGGAAGTCAGATTTATTGTTGATAAGGACTTGAATGCCCAGCTTGTCTTTACGGCATCTCCACTTGGACATACTATTAGTTTCACAAATTCAGCCAGCCCAGAGAACACTAAATTTATAAGCAGTAGAAACTTGAGTTCAGATCTTGCCTGATATGTACCAGCTGTGCAACCCTGGGGAAGTTACAAACTCTGAGCTTCAATATCCTCTTATAAAAAATGGTTACTGTAAGCTGCACAGAGATATTGTGAGTAAAGTGATTTATAAACTTAAAGAAAACATGACTAATACGGAAATTTTTCATGACTGCTCATATATAATGTATATCAAATAGCTTGCCATCTCCATGTAGGGGAAAAGGAAGGAAAGAACCTGAAATTCAGAATTTTTAAATTCAGTGTTAAAAATTTTAACATATAATTGGGAAAACCATTAAGTAAAGGAAGCTTAAAAATATTAGCTGAGCTCCAAAATCGATAAAAATGTTATTATTCAGTTCTTTCAGCAATGTCCAACTCTTCATGACCTTATATGTGGTTTTCTTTGCAAACATACTGGACTGGATTGCCATTTCTTTTTCCTGCTCATTTTACAGATGAGGAAACTGAGGCAAACAGACTTAAGTGACTTGCCACTAACAAGTATCTAAGGCTAGATTTTAACTCACATCTTTCTGACTCCAGGCCTGTGCCACTTAGCTACTTCCGAAAAATTAGAATAGTCTAAATAAGAAGATAATGGCTCCATGAGCCAAGAACAAATATTAAAACAAAAGCAGATGAAAATATAGGCTATCTCATAGCAAAAGCAACTGACCTGATCTGCAAAACAAATCAAGGAGAGAGAATTGAAGAAGAAATGGTCTATATAAAAACCATGACCAATAAAAGTCAGATATTATATTGCCAGAAATCTTTTATCTGATCAAATATTCTAAAATCAAAATGAAAAATAGTAATAAAAACAATTCACCAATGGCCTTCCAAATGAACCCTCAGAATCAAAATCCCAGCAACATGTTTGCCTAAATCTAGAGTTTTCTATATAAATAAAAAATATCAGAAGCTGGAAGAAATAATCAAAATGCCAAGGAGTCAATCAACATTACACAAGATGTAACAGTCAATATTATAAAAAGACTGGGGAATGAAGACTATCCGATCCGAGAAGGCAAACAACATCACCTATAGGCTTACAACCAAGAAACTTGCCCATCAAAGCTGTGTATAAACCTATAGCAGGTATGAGGGTGAGAGGTAGGGAATGAACTACTAAAGAAATAGAGAAATTTCAAAAATTCCTTATGCAAAGGCCAGAGTTATGCAGAAATTTTGAAATACAGACAATCGAACACAAAGGAAAATATAAATGCAAAATGAATGAGAAATTGCAAAGATCTAAGCAATAATAAACACTTTCCATTCTAATACATTTGATGGTATGTATCACCTTCCAGCCCCCACAAAACCCTATCATTTTTTTAAAAAATACTTTTCTTCATTAAATTTTGTTTTTAATATATAAAATAAAGCAAGCATTTCTTTTTTTTAAAATTTATTTATTTAACTTTAAACATGCATTTTCACAAAATTTTGGGTTCCAAATTTTCTCCCCCCTTATCCCCTCCCCCCACCCCAAAACACCGAGCATTTCAATTGCCCCCATCACCAATCGGTTCTCTCCTCTATCATCCCTCTCTGCCCTTGTCTCCATCCTCTCCTCTGTCCTGTAGGGCCAAATAACTTTCTATACCCCTTTACCTGTATTTCTTATTTCCTAGTGGCAAGAATAGTACTCGACAGTTGTTCCTAAAACTTTGAGTTCCAACGTCTTTTCCTCCCTCCCTTCCCACCCCCTCCCTTTGGAAGGAAAGCAATTCAATGTGGGCCAAATCTGTGTAGTTTTGCAAATGACGTCCATAATGGTCGTGTTGTATAAGACTGACTATATTTTCCTCCATCCTATCCTGCCCCCAATTACTTCTATTGTCTCTTTTGATCCTGTCCCTCCCCATCAATGTCGACCTCAAATTGGTCTCTCCTCCCCATGCCCTACCTTCCATCATACCCCCACCCTGCTTATCCCCTTATCCCCCACTTTCCTGTATTGTAAGATAGGTTTTCATACCAAAATGAGTGTGCACTTTAATCCTTCCTTTAGTGGAATGTGATGAGAGTAAACTTCATGTTTTCCTCTCACCTCCCCTCTTTATCCCTCCACTAATAAGTCTTTTGCTTGCTTCTTTTATGAGAGATAATTTGCCCCATTCCATTTCTCCCTTTCTCCTCCCATATATTTCTCTCTCACTGCTTGATTTCAATTTTAAGATACGATCCCATCCTCTTCAATTCACTCTGTGCACTCTGTGTCTATGTGTGTGTGCGTGTGCATGTGTGTGTGTGTAATCCCACCCAGTACCCAGATACTGAATAGTTTCAAGAGTTACAAATATTGTCTTTCCATGTAGGGATGTAAGCAGTTCAACTTTTATAAGTCCCTTATGACTTCTCTTTGCTGTTTATCTTTTCATGCTTCTCTTCATTCTTGTGTTTGAAAGTCAAATTTTCTTTTCACCTCTGGTCTTTTCATCAAGAATGCTTGAAAGTCCTCTATTTCATTGAAAGACCAATTTTTCCCCTGAAGTATTATAGTCAGTTTTGCTGGGTAGGTGATTCTTGGTTTTAGTCCTAGTTCCTTTGACTTCTGGAATATCCTATTCCATGCCCTTCGATCCCTTAATGTAGAAGTTGCTAGATCTTGTGTTATCCTGATTGTATTTCCACAATACTTGAATTGTTTCTTTCTAGCTGCTTGCAATATTTTCTCCTTGACCAGGGAACTCTGGAATTTGGCCACAATGTTCCTAGGAGTTTCTCTTTTTGGATCTCTTTTAGGCAGTGTTCTGTGAATTCCTTGAAGACTTCTTTTGCCTTCTGGTTCTAGAATCTCAGGGCAGTTTTCCTTGATAATTTCATGAAAGATGATGTCTAGGCTCTTTTTTTGATTATGGCTTTCAGGTAGACCCATAATTTTTAAATTGTCTCTCCTGGATCTATTTTCCAGGTCAGTTGTTTTTCCAATGAGATATTTCACATTGTCTTCCATTTTTTCATTCTTTTGGTTTTGTTTTGTGATTCCTTGGTTTCTCACAAAGTCATTAGCCTCCATCTGTTCCATTCTAATTTTGAAAGAACTATTTTCTTCAGTGAGCCTTTGAACCTCCTTTTCCATTTGGCTAATTCTGCTTTTGAAAGCATTCTTCTCTTCCTTGGCTTTTTGAACCTCTTTTGCCAATTGAGTTAGCCTATTTTTCAAGGTGTTATTTTCTTTAGCATTTTTTTGGGTCTCCTTTAGCAGGGTGTTTACTTGTTTTTCATGCTTTGCTTGTGTGTCTCTCATAGCTCTTCCCAGTTTTTCCTCCACCTCTCTAACTTGATTTTCAAAATCCTTTTTGATCTCTTCCGTGGTCTGAGCCCATTGAGTGGGCTGGGATGCAAAAGCCTTGACTTCTGTGTCTTTCCCTGATGGTAAGCATTGTTCTTCCTCATCAGAAAATAAGGGAGGAAATATCTGTTTACCAAGAAAGTAACCTTCTATAGTCTTATTGTTTTTCCCTTTTCTGGGCATTTTCCCAGCCAGTGACTTGACTTCTGAATATTCTCTTCACACCCACTTTGCCTCCAGATATGCCCAGCCAGAGCTTGGGGTCTGAGATTCAAATGATGCTTCCCAGCCTCAGGGCTTTGGGCTGGGGCGGGGCTGCTATTCAGTGTGAGATTAAGTTCAGGTGCTCAGGTGGGGGCAGGGCCGCTTCATGGGCTCAGTTCCCTCAGGGGTTTATGCAGAGACCTTCAGCAATGGGTCCAGGCTCCTGCCTGTTTGGGGAGTCCTGGTCTGCTACCGCCTCTGCTGCTGCCTCCCTAGGGGGCCTGAGTTATGGGGGCACCCCACTCCCCTCTCAACCCGCCAAAGAGACCCTCTCACCAACCCTCATCACCTGTGGGTGGAGGGACCTGAGCGGCCAATGGAGATTCTGTCCCCGAAACCTGCTCGGATCTGCTCCTCTTGGTGCCGTGGCGGCTGAGGCAGGGCTGGGCTTGGCTCCATGTCCGCAGCACAACAGACCTTTTGCGAGAGGTTTTCAGGGCTCTCTGGAACAGAAATCTCCTCTGCTCCATTGTTCTGTGGCTTCTGTTGCTTCAGAATTTGTTGGCAGTTCTTTTTTATAGATATTTTATGGGCTGTGGGTTCGGAGGTAGTGTATGTGTGTCTTTCTACTCCGCCATCTTGGCTCCGCCCCCAACAAGCATTTCTATAACGTAAAACAAAAAGAAATAGTGATTTCATGTGAAACTGCAACTCTCCTGTGCACAAGTACTATTCCTTTCAAATGTACAACATTATCATTCTTTTTTCTTCCTTCCCTCCACCCTAGAGATGGCTACCATTAGACACAAATAGACACAGTCTTTTCAGTTGTATTGTATAAATCTATATCTATATCTACATATACATATGTGTGTGTATATATATACATATCTGTGTAAAATTATTCTATACACACTTCTATTTATCAGTTCTTTCTCTGTATGCAGGTAGCATCTTTCTTCACATGTCCTTTACAGTTAATGTATTTATAATAATCACAATAACTTATTTGGTGAAGGCCATTCCTAAAACAATATTGCAAATGCTGTATACAATATTCTCTTGGCTCTGGTCATTTCACTCATCATTATTTTGAGCAAGTCTTTCCATGTTTTTTTTTTTTTCTAAAGTCATTGAGCTCATCATTTCTTATAGCACAGTAGCATTCCATCACCTTCATACAACAGCATGTTCAGTCATTCCTCAATTGATGGGCATCCCTGTAATTTCCAGTTTTTCCACCACAAAGAGACCTACTATAAACATTTTAGAACATGTAGATTCTTTTCCTTTCCCCCTTATTATCTTTGGAAATAGATCAAGTATTGTTACTGCTGTGTCAAAGGGTGTGGGTAGTTTGATAACACTTTGGGCATAATTCCAAATTGCTCTTCCAAATGGTTCAATCAGTTCACAATTCCACTAACAGTAAATTAATGTCCCTATTTTTCTACATTACCTCCAACATTTGTCATTTTTCCTTTCTATCATTTTAGATAATATGGTATTTGTGAAATGATATCACACTTTTTTCCACTGAAGGATTATACTCATTTTTGCTGGGTATGTGATTCTTTTTTGTAATCCTACTTCCTTTGCCCTCTGGAATGTCATATTCCTAGCCCTGTGATCCTTTAATGTAGAAGCTGCTAGATCTTGTGTTATCCTGATTGTATTTCCTCAGTACCAGAATTGTTTCTTTCTGGCAGCTTGCAATATTTTCTCCTTGACCTGGGAGCTCTGGAATTTGGCTGCAATATTCCTAGGAGTTCTCATTTTGGGATCTCTTTTAGGAGGTTATTGGCAGATTCTGTCAATTTCTATTTTACTCTCTTGTTCTGGAATATCAGGGTAGTTTTCCACGGCAATTTCTTGAAAGGGAATGTTTATGCTCTTTTTGATCATGGCTTTCAGGTAGTCCAATAATTTTTCGGTTTTCTCTCCTGAATCTATTTTCCAGGTCAGTTATTTTTCCAATGAGATATTTCACATTATCTTCCATTTTTTCATTCTTTTGGTTTTCTTTTATTATTGCTCTCTTTCCCATAAAGTCATTAGTTTCCATTTGCTCTTTTTTAGTTTTGAAGGAACTATTTTCTTTTATGTTTTGCTTTTGGAGTCATGCTTAATATGTATATATATATATATATGCATATATATGTATATATATACATACACTTCTATAACATTGAATTTTAATTTTTTTTGCTATTGTTCCTTCCATTTACATTATTTTATTCATTGTTTATATTGTTTTCTTGGCTCTGCTTACTTCACTCTGCATCAATTCATGTAGCTCTTTCTATGCTGCTCTCTAGTAATCACATATATAGTTTCTTACAACACAATTACTTTCCATTACACTTATGTACCATCGTTTGTTAAAGCATTCTCTAATCAATGGGAATCCATTTTATTTCCAAGTTTTGCTTTCACAAAAATATAATATTTTAGTGTATATTGGGATTTCTAGTGAACAAGAGCTTTTTCTGGGAGATATGTTTTGAGTAATGGAGTCTCTAGTTCAAGTGGTATGCATACTTTAATCACTTAATTTGCATTATTCTAAATCACTTTCCAAAATATTTGTGCCATCCCTTTGCGTTAATGTGCTTATCATTCCACAGCCTCTACAACATTGACTGCTGTCATTCTTTGTCATCTTTGCTAATTTGCAGAGTATGTGATAAAATCTCAGAATTGCTGTGATCTTCCTTTGTCTTATTATGAGTGATTTATAGCATTCTTGTGGTTGTGAACACTCCGAAATTCTTCTTTTCAGAACTATTTGTTCATATTTTAAGATATACCATCTGGTATCATTTTTTTAAAAGTGGAGAGGTAGGTTGATGGAACAGAGTAGACGAGAGAGAATCAGAAAGAATGGACCTCCATAAAGCAGTGTCTGATAAGCTGGAAAACCAATACATTCAAAATGGAAACATGATCTGTATATTGTTGATCATATTGCAAAAAGGTTACAAGAGAAACAAATTACATACCTATCACAACTATGGGTAAGAGATGATATCTTAACTGAACCAGAAACAGAGAGAATTAAATAAAATGAAGTAGAAAACTTTCATTAAGTGAAACTGAAAAGCTTCTGCACAAATAAAATTAATATACTTGGATAAGAAGAGAAGTGATTGAATGAGGGAAAATTTTTGTATCAAATTTCACTGATAACATATTGGTATCCAAGATATCAAAACAACATGTACATATATATATATATAATATGTATGATTGATAGCCATTCCAAAATGGATAAATGGTCAAAAGATATGATCATCAATATACAAGGCATGTTTCCATTTTGGTTTACCCAGCGGTTTATTCCTAGGTAATTTATGCTTTCCAGTTTCTCAGAGACTGGTTCATGGAATTCCATTGTTTCTGATTCTCTCTTGTCTAGTCTGTTCTATTGATCTGTTTCTCTCCTTTAAAAAAATGTCAATACCTGATGATATACCTTACAATATAGTTGGAAGTCTCAAAGTGTTAATCCCCTTTCATCCTATTTCTTTACATCATTTCATCTGATATTTGAGATCTTTTTGTTACCTAAATAGTTTTTGTCGTTTTTTATCAAGTTTTATAAAGTACCATCGTCGCAATTTGATTGGCACAACAAAAGATGTTTAAATTAGCTTTGATAATATTGTCATTTTTATTATATTGGAATGGTCTAGCTTTGATCACTGAATATTCATGTTACTATTTTAGTCTTTCTTCATTTCTTTAAGGAGATCCTTCTAACTGAATCTATATAAATATTTGTTTGCTCTGATAGATAGGATTCTAGATATTTTATGCCTTTCGAAATTATTGGCAATGGCATTTCCTTTTCTATTACAACTTTCAGATATTTTTATTACTATGCATAAGTACAATCAATTTTTGAGAGTTAATTTTATAACTTTCAACTTTCTTGCCTTGATTAGTATCTTTATTAGTTTCCTAATTTTTCAAGTATATCGTCATATCTTCAGTACACAGGGTAATTTTATCTTCTCTTTACCTTTCTTTATGGTTTGAATTCTTTCTCTCATCTTATTGCTCTTTTAGCGTTTATAGAGCTCTACCAAGTGATACAGAGAAGCGTGGGCATCCTTATTTTACAACTGAATTTCTTGAGAAATTCAACAAGCATATGCTACTTGTTTTTGTTTTAGATAGATGTTTTTTATTAGATTCTTTTTTATGATATTTAAAGTATCCTACTGTGCCTATATTTTGTATGATTTTAGCAAAAAAAGGGGTGCTAAAATTTGTCAAAGAGTTTTTCTTCATTTGTTGAGATAATGATTTGGTTCAGGGCATTTTGATTTAATATAATAGTTACATTGATGGTTTTCCTAATGTTAGACCATCTTTGCATCTGTAGTGTAATTCCCTCTTTGTTATTACCATTAATTTCTTGGTGAAATTACTATAGTGTGTTTGCAGACTGTTGTTTAAATTTTTGAGTCAATTTTTTGACTCATTAATGATGTTGGCTTATAGCTTTTTTTCTGTGTTTCATCTTTCCAGAATTTCAATATTAGGAATATATCTGTCTCATTAAAGGATTAATTAATTAATTATAGGATTCCGATAGCAGATATTCTTTCTTGATTTTGGAGGATGATTTGTGAAACTTTGATATTCACTGTTCTTTAAAGGCTTGGTAGAATTCTCCTCTGAATCCATCAGGACCCGGAAATTTTTCTTTGGCAGTTCCTCTATTGTTAGATCTCTTTTGTTTACTGAAGTTATTTATAATCTCATTCTTGTCTTCTGATAATTTACGTATTTCATATTCTTTAATTTATTCATCTATTTCTTTTGTGTTCTCAATTGTGTTATCATAGTACCATGTATAATGTATTGTAATATTCTCTCTTTTCTAGTTTTGTTGTGATTTCAGCTTGCTCATTTCTTATTTTGTTGATTTGAATTGCTGCTCTTCTTTTAAAAACCAGACTAGTTAATAATTTATCAACTTTTTTGTCTTTTCAAAGAACCAACTTTAGGTTTCATATATTGTTTTTTTCCAGTTTATCTCTTTCTCCTCTAATTTTTCAAAACATTCTTTTGTGCTTATTTTAAGTTTATTTGTTGAAGTTTTAATTTTTTACTTGTCTTTTTTGTTCTTTTCCCTTCTTTACTTCTATTTTGTTAATGACTGTTTTTAGATATATGAATCTCCCTCTCAAAACTACGTTAGCAGTATCCCAGAAATTTTAGTACGTTTTGTCATCATCATTTTCCTTCACATCATTATTAATTGTTTCTATGATTTTTCTTTGACAAATTCATATTTTTAGGGTTTCATTAGTAAGTCTCTATGTAGTTCTTAGTTTTTTGTTTGTAATCCCTGAATTAATGATGTTATTGCATCATGGGTCTATAAAGATGGATTAAGTGTTTGTACCTTCTTACATCTCTATGCAATATCTTTGTGCCTTAATGCAGGATTAATTTCTATAAAATTTTCATATGGTGCTAAGAAACTTAAAAATGCTTTGGCTATCCCATTGAGAAGACTCTTAAAAGAGTATTTTTATATGAAACTATGGATTGTAACACTATTATTATTTTGGTCTCACAGATAAATCTATTTTTAATGTGAAGTTGATTACATAAGTGCACATTTCTTCAAAATTAAAGCAGAGATTGAATGATATCTTGTCAGATATCTTGCTGATAACAATATTTTTTAGGTATGAGTTTTACTTGATCTATTCTGGGGACTCTTCTTTTTAAAAAAAACATTTATTTAGTATTTTATTTTTCCAATTAAATAAAAAGCATTTTAATATTCAATTAAAACTTAAAGAGTTGCAATTTCTCCCCTTCTTTCCCTCCCCTTCTCACTTAGAAGGCAAGTAATTCCATATAGGATGTATATATACACATATATATATATACACACACATATATATACATATATGTATGTATATATATATGTATATATATATATATATATATGGGGAGAGAGAGAGAGAGAGAGAGAGAGAGAGAGAGAGAGAGAGAGAGAGAGAGAGAGAGAGAGAGTCATGGAAAACGTGTTTCTATGTTAATTATGTTGTGAAAGAACACATAGACCAAAAATAAAGAAAAATAAATAAATAAAGTTTAAAAACATATGCTTCAACCTTTCTTCGGAGTTCATCACTTATTTCTCTGGAGGTGGATAGTATTTTTCCTTATAAATCCTTAAGATTTGTCTTGGATCAGTATATTACTGAGAGTAGCTACTTCATTCACAGTTGATCACCTTACACCATTGCTGTTACTGTGTACAATATTCTTCTGGTTCTACTCATTTCTCTTTTCTTCAGTTCATGTAAGTCTTTCGAGGTTTTTCTGAGAGCATCTTACTGATCATTTCTTACAGCAAAATAGTATTCCATTACAATCATATAGTACAGTTTGTTCAGGTATTCCTCAATTAATAAGCATCCCTGAAATCTTCAATTCCTTGCCATCAGAAAAAAAGCAAACTGCTGTAAATATTTTTTTTTTGCCTATGGATCCTTTTACTTCTTTTTAAAAATCTCATTTGAGATACAGACCTAGTGGTGATAATGTTGGTTCAGGGGGTATGCATGGTTTTATAACCCTTTGGGAATAGTTCCAAATTGCTCTACATAATGGCTGAATCAGTTCACAACTCCACCTGCAGTGCATTAGTGTCTCAATTTTCCCATATCCCCTCCAACATCTACCATTTACAGTTAAATATTAAGAAAATTATGAAAGAAGTTATCCACATAAATAACAATGACAAAAATCATCACATTTTATCAATAAATGCAAAAAAGACTTTTCATAAGATAAAAAATCTGGCATTCCTCTTAAAAAATATCTAAAAAGCATGGTAGAGCTGTGTATTGGTCCAAACGTTCTGGAAAGCAATTAGGACCTATGCCCAAAGAATTATTCCACTGAGTATAATGTTTCACCTTTTTATGCCACTATTAATTATTTTCTCCAAATAGTTCAAGGAAGGAATAAGAGGACTTTTATACATATATACATGCATACATACATGCATACACTTATTTTGTCATGGCAAAGAATTGGAAAATGAGAGGATGCCCATCAACTGCGAAATAGTTATGAAATTTATGGTATATGAACGTGATGAAGTACTCTTGTGAAGTAAGAAATGACAATAGGGATGGTTTCAGAAAAAAACAACAACATGGGAAGACATGTATGAAATGATGCAAAATGAAATGAGATGAACCAGAAGAACACTTTTTACAATAATAGCAATATTTTAAATATAATCAAATTTGGAAGACGTCAAACCTCTCATCAACACAATAACCAATTACAATTCCAGAAGACTCATGAATTAGCACATTACCCAGCATAAGATAATGAACTGATGGATTCAGAGTGCAGATTGAATCATCTTCACTTATTCTTCCTTCCTTCCTTCCTTCCTTCCTTCCTTCCTTCCTTCCTTCCTTCCTTCCTTCCTTCCTCTTTCTTATTCTTTCTTCCTTTTTTCCTTCCTTCCTTCCTCTTTCTTATTCTTTCTTTCTTTTTTCCTTCCTTCCTTCCCTTTTCTTTTTCTCCTTCTTTCCTTTGAAATAACTGCATTTCAATAATACAGGTTGTGGACTAGATGGCATTGGTGCTGGATACTGGAAAACATAATGCAAGGGGACATTTTCACAAAAATTTTTTTAAAAATTTCACATAAATATAAGTATCCTCCAAAATAACAGCATGTTTCTAGTGTCATTTTTCATGTACAGGAAAGGTAATAAGAATCATTTCTAAAAATATAGACCCATATCCTAATCCATCACATAGTTCTGCCCCAAAGAGTAGGGGATTGGAGTACCAAGATGGACCCTTCTACAGGTTCCAGAAGGCTTTCATGCCACCTGATAGCTACTAAGAACATATTTTTTTCCTGTATTTTAACCTTGATGATGCCAAAGAGAATAGAAGAAATATTTAGTCTAGGTTGTTATAATGACAATTTGAATGGGAAAATCTTTCCCATTCATTAATAGGCCCATGTGACCTGCTTTTATAACATGGAAGTCTAAGTCACATGAGATGGGAGGATCTTGCTGAGCAGGTGGAACAGGAAGGGTGCAGGAGAGCTGGGAGAAAGTTGATCAGGCTAGTCAGAGCTATGAAGGACATAGGCAAGCAGATAGCTTAGACTCATGAGTGTTTGTTTGTGGGAAGGTCCCAGCATGGGGAGAAGGTTTGGAAATGTCTTTGTCCCCTGTAGTGTTAATGTATATTGATTTCTTGCCTACTGTGACTACTTGGGCTTCCTGGTTTTGGGATTTGGCTTTCTGGTGTCTGAATAAATGTTATTCTTCTGCCTTCTATATTGGTTGGTTGGGTAGTTGTCCTTGGTTTTCGAAGAGGACCAAAATGACATTACCATGATAAAATGAAGTTTCAGTATGTCTGACTGTGGTTGATCAGACTAATGCAAGCTTGGAATGCTCTACCACAGGTTGGGCACAGATAGTCCTCCTATATAGGCATTTATTAATAACATGCTATTTTTGTCCTTCCTGTTTACGCATTCATGACTCTCCTGAGTCTTGTATTTGAAGATCAAATTTTCTGTTAAGCTCTAGACTTTTCATAAGGAAGGTTTTTAAAGTCCCCTATTTCATTCAATGTCCATCTCCTCCCATCAAAGTTTATGCTCACTTTCTCTGGGTAGTTGATCCTTGTCTGTAATACAAGCTATTTTTCTTATGGAATATTGTATTCTACAGGTTCTGATCTTTTAATGTAGAAGTTTCCAGATCCTTCATAATCCTAACTGTGTCTCCAAGATGTTTAAATGGTTTGTTTCTGGCAGCTTGAATTATTTTGTCTTTTCACCTAGTAGTTTTGGAATTTATCTACAATATTCCTTGGTGTTTTCAAATTGGGATTTTTTTTCAGGAGGTGATCAGTATATTCTTTCAATGACTGTTTTACCTTCTGGTTATAGGACCTCGGGGAAGCTTTTCTTGATGATTTCCTGGAAGATGTTATCCAGGCTATTTGCTTTTTGATCACGGTTTTCAGGCAGACCAACAATTTTTAAATTTTCTCTCGTGGATCTGTTTTCCAAGTCAGTTGTTTTACCAATGAGGTATTTTATGTTTTCTTCTATTTTTTCATTGTTTGAACTATTCTTGATAGAGTCATTAGATTCGACTTGTCTAATTCTAATTTTTAGTGAATTGGTTTTTTCTATTACATTTTGGAACTCCTTTTCCATTTGGTCAATTCTACTTTTTAAGCAGTTGTTATCTTCAGTGTGTTTTTTTTTTCATTTGGCCAATTGTATTTTTAAGGAATTGTTTTCTATTGTCAATTTTTTCCTTCCTTTTCCAAGCTATTGACTCTGTCTTGCATACTTTTGGTTTCTTTTCTCATTTTTTCTTCTACCTCTCTTATTTGACTTTTAAAATCTTTCTTGAACTCTTCCAATAAGGTTTTTTGTACTTAGAACCAGTTCATATTCCCCGTTTACATTACAGATGTAGGTATGTTGACAATGTTGTCCTCTTCTGAATCTGTGTTTTGATCTTTCCTGTACCCATAATAAGAATCCATGGCTATTGCCCATTTCTGCTTTTTGCTCATATGTTTGTCTAATATCTGGCTTTTAAAGTAAAACTCTCCTACTGGAGCACAGGGTGCACTGACCCAAACTTCTTGTCCTCGGAGTCTGGGACATAGTCACTGACATTGTGTACAGGGGCCTCAGTACCCTGGAAGCTGTAAAGGTCTGGCAGCTTAATTGATGCTGAGCTAGGGTCATCAACATTGGAGTCGTGGGGTGGGGTGGAGAGTCTGTCCCCTGAAGTAAGACTGCTAACTTAGGCTTCTATAAGGCACTTGAAGATTTGGCTGCTGGAGGATGTCTGCCATCCTGGAGCTGTGCCTCCTGGAGTTGTGAATCCTGGAATTGTGCTGAAACACCAGGAGATTTGGCTGCTAGAGAACACCAGCACAGGTGGTGATTTTCTGAGCTGGTGTCTAGTGGTTCCCCTGCAATTGTTGAGGTGCTCAAGATCCTTGATGTTGACAACTCCCTGCTTCACTACCGTAGGGCTCAGGATCTCCCCTTCTTTTGCTGAGGTGGGGCTTGCTGGAATGCCTCTTGTCCTGTACTGTCCCCTCCAACCTCAGAAAGAGGGAGGGGGTTTACTGTTAATCCCCCAAATTTCCAGGGCTACAACATTGCTGAACCTCATCTTTCTGTTGGTTCAGCTCTTCCAGGGATTTTCCTGCGGCAATATTTTCTGATATTTCAGAGATCAATAAGGGAGGGTGAGAGCAACTTCTTAGTCCACCATCTTGGCTCTTCATTTCTTTCTTCTTAACCTTCCATTTGTAAAGAAGTGACAGGGTGGTTAAAAGAATATAAGATTCTTAAGTTGATCAAAGTTTATGGTAGCCTCTTAAACATGATATGAGAAGCAAGCCCAGTTCTGGGCATATGGAGCATCTCATGGGAAGGTAGTGTTGTCCAGGATCACTTTGAAAATGTGTGGAGGGCTTATTTAAATTAAATCTAAATCTATGTGAGTAATAATAGTGATAATATTAACAATAACGATAGGAGTAACAGTACAGTAATAGTAACACAACTAGTAGTAGTGGTGGTAATAGCAATAGTAGAAGTAGAAGTAGTAGTAGTAGTCATCGTACTCGTAGTAGTCATAGTAGTAGTAGTAGTAGTGGTGGTGGTGGTGGTAGCAGCAGCAGCAGCAGCAGTAGTATGGTGGGTGAAACAAAGTTTCAAGCTCCCAAGAATAGTGACGTATTAATCAATGCTTTCCAATTCCTCAAAAAATGAGTAGCATGCCTTCCTCAATATTGGCACTGGATCTTGAATACAAAGGAAGACAGATTTTTAGAAATTAAAAACTATTAATCAAATAAGTGTGTGTGTTCATCCTTCGTTGCCAAAGAAGACCATGCCATCAAAGAAATAATGACATGACTTGCACTTGACTTTGTATTTGAGTGAGGGAGGGCTGTGCAGGTGACCAGTCTCACTTCTCCTCTAGAGCCATCTGAATCCAGTGACCAGATATTCATCTGGATGACTGGAGATGGCCCAGGATAAGGCAATTAGGGTAAAGTGACTTGCTCAAGGTCATACAGCTAGTGAATGTCAAGTGTCTGAGGTGAGATTGGAAGTCAGGTCCTCCTGACTCCTGCACTGGTGCTCTATCTATTGCACCACCTAGCTGCCCAATCAAATAAGACCATTTAATTAAAAGAAAATTACTAAGCAGGATACAAAATTAAGCAAAATTAAGCAATCTGGCATCAAATTTGAGAAAGGATTGTGGACTTTCCAAGGTTGGAGGCAGTAAGTCAACTTCCCTGAAGTCAGAAAAAAAGTAGCGTTCTGCTCTGCCAACCTCCACTCATTGCAAGTGTCATATTCAATCAAAGGAAATGGAAATAACTTGTTGACCAGTTTGGGGTCAGTTTTTAAATAAGACCTATGGGTTGCTTGAGATTTGCAATCTTGAGAAAACCCCTTGCATAGCATAACCTAGGTCCATGGCCAAGAGTCTCTAATCAGCAAGTGAAAGTGGTGGTCCACCTTACCAGCCACACAGAGCTTAGTTCAAATAATGCAATAAAGTTTTCTGACAATTCTCATAATTGAATAAAGTTTTCTCAGAAAACAAAAATTGAACTATACCCAAGGGAAATGTAGAATTATGTCAAAGATAGAATCAGTTTGGTTTACTCAATTCCCAATATCACTTGCTGTTCTAATTGCAGTAGTAGTAGTAGTAGTAGTAGTAGTAGTAGTAGTAGTAGTAGTAGTAGTAGTAGTAGTAGTAGTAGTAGTGGTGGTGGTGGTGGTGGTGGTGGTGGTGGTGGTGGTAGTAGTAGTAGTAGTAGTAGTGGTAGTAGTAGAACTAATAGTACTAGTAGTAGTAGTAGTAGTAGTAGTAGTAGTAGTAGTAGTAGTAGTGGTAGTAGTAGTAGTAGTAGTAAAAGAACAAGGAGAAGAAGAAGAAGTAGTAGTAATAGTAGTACTAGTAGTACTAATTATAGTGATGGTAGTGGCAGTGGTACTAGTGGTAGCAGATATGAAAATGCATATAGTTCATACTTACGTAGCCTTTTAAGATTTCTGAAACTCTATATTTGTTACCTCATTTGGTCCTAACAAAACCTCCTCATGTTGAGGATCTTATTACCCTTATTTTATAGATTACTAAACTGAGGCACAGAGAAGTCAGGTGATTTCCCTGTCTTAAAACAGCTAGGGAGTGCCTGAGACAGGACTCCAACTTAGCTTTTTCATATTCCAAGTCTTATGCCCTATCCACTGTGGACATACTTAGGGATTTATTATAAGTATAGCTTTCATACATGTGAGTGTTCCATCTGCATGTACTCTTCCCTCTTCTCTGCTCCACATTGTGTTTTGTCCCTCACTGAAGTCAAGCTATGACTCCTGTCTCCTGAAAGGGATCATAACTTTTCACCAAATCTTGATGTAGACCAGCACTACTCATACTGGACAAGGTTTTGGTGTTCTGGAGTCAGGAAGATATGAGTTCAAATCCTGTCTTAGAAACATAATAGCTTTGTGACCCTGAGCCAGTCATTCAACCCTTTTTGCCTCAGTTTCATAATCAATAAACAAAGCTGGAGAAGTAAATGACAAACTGCTACTGTATCTCTGCCAAGAAAACACTAAATAGGGTCAGGGAGAGTCAGGCATGACTGAAATGACTGAACAATATCAACAACAAAACTGTAGCGTTCATTCAACTTCAGACAGATTGTAAATATATTACATCATGCTCATAATACAAATAAAATAAACATATGACTATATCAAGAGGTAATAGCCTTTTGGAAAAAATCCAACCTTCATTTGACTTAAATATTCTAGAAAGCTTAGTAATAAATGAACATTTATTTAACCTAATAAATAATACCTTTCTAAATCCAAGCACAGTAGTTGTATAATGAAGACAAGTTAGAGGCCTTTTCAATAAAATCACAGTTAAAGAAGGATGTTCAATATTGACACTATTATTTCACGTACTTTTTCAAATTGTTGCTGTTGCAATGAGACAAGAAAGAGAATGTGCATAGACAAAGAAGAAACAATAGTTTCTTCTATTTTTTTGCAGGTGATATGGTGATTTCTTTAGGAAACCCTAAAGAGTTAGATAAAACATTCAAGTAATTGATAAATTCAGGAAGATTTCAGTATCTTAAACTAATTCACCTAAATTATCAACATTCCTATTCTTCACCAGGTAAACCCAGCAGGAAGAGCTAGAAATAAAAACTGTATTCAAAGTAACTACAGAAAGTATATGATTTTTCAAGTGTATCTATCCAGCTGCAACAAGGTGAATCCAAGTATAAAATACTCTGCTAATATAAAGATAGATTGAATAATGGGATGGATATTATTTGTTCATGAATAGGTGGAGCCATTGCAATAAAATTGACCACATCATTTTAATTAATTTAGTTAAGCCATACTGTACCAAGCAGATTACTACAGTTACATTTTATAGAATTAGAGAAATAATTAACACTATGATATGGAAGAAGAAAATGTCAGGGATCTCAGTGGTAATAATGAAAAGAAAGTGTCAAGGAAAGGACCTGTCAATATAAGATCACAAGCTGTATTATAAAGCAATAATCATTAAAATTACTTGGCACTGAATAAAAAATTGAGAGGTTTATTAGTGAAATAGATCAAGATGTCCAATAATCAGGAGCAAACAACCGCAGTAACATTATGTTTAATAAACTGAGACTACATTTACTCTGGGAAGGACTCAATACTGAAGAAAAATATTAGGAAAATGAACAGCAGTCTGTCATAAAAGTTTTGAACCAATATACTCCATCATGTATTAAGATAATCTCTAAATACATACATGACTTAAACATACATGGTCTCAACATAACCAAATTGGAACACCAAGGAAGAAATTGCCTTTCGGATCTGTGGATAAGGGAAGAGTTAGAAGGTTCATCAAACAATAGAAAGGATTATAGAAGATTAAAAATAAAATAATGGTTCTAAAAAATTAGTCAGACAGCCAGTAACCTTTTCTTAAGTGCCTAATATGTGCCAGGCATTGTGCTAAGCTCTGGGAATAGATATATGAAAAAGCTATTGCCCTAGCCCTCAGGAAACAAAAGGGAACAGAGAAAAGGAATCTTAACAGTAGGAGGAGGATTCAGAAAAGGTCCTCCACAGGGGAATAATGGAAAAATTAGGAAGATTCCTAAGTAGTACCGCCAGTGAAGAAATGAGAGTGTTTCAGCTCAGCTCTCCCTTCCATGAAGGTTTTCATGGCTCTGCCATCCAGTCACTGAGAGAGAGGGTGGTGATGAAGTAGAATACCAAGGCTCATGGAATCTGGCAGGGTGAGGTGATTTTCCCAATGATGAATTTTCTGGGCTATGGTATAAAATTAATTCAGAGAGTCCAAAGTAGTGCATCCAAGTGAGAAATGAGATGTTGGTTTCACAGATACAAATCCATTATAGAAAAGAAAAGGGAAATAACTAGAGGGTGGGAGTGGATTTGTTGCAGGAAATTTTTCGGATAAAACTACATATTCAAATATTATAAGGAATGGATCCAAATTTATAAGACTAAGACCAAAATCCTAATAGATAATCCAAGATATCAACAAATAATTTTGAAAGAAAGAAATCTAAGTTCTCCGCAATCATTTGAAAAATGTTCAAAAACGTTAAGAATCAGAAAAAGTAAATTAAAGAAACTTTAGGAGCTGTGGATAAACAGGAATGCTAGTGCACTATGGGTGAAGTTGTAAAGTGATGTGGCTTTTCTGAAAAACAATTTGCAAATATGTCCCCAAATGTTATTAGCCTGTAGATGCCCTTTGACTATGGCATTCAACTACTGGACTTTACCTCAAAGACATTTCAAGAAAGTGGAAAATGATTGAGATACACAGCAATATTTATAGCAAGGCTGTTTTCATAGTAGCCAAAAATTGGAACCTAAGGTTGTGTTCTTCCACTAGCAAGTGGCTAAACAAATTGAAGTTTATGAATGTAATCTAACGTTATTATGTCATAAGAAATGAAAAAGTGGGCAGTTTTAGAAGAACTTAAAAATACCACTCTCATTGATGCAGAGTCAAGTTAGCCAAACAGCAGAATAATTTAAACAGTGACATTAACATTATAGAGAAGAGATCATTTTGAATTATATGACTCTGATCAATGTCATGATAAACCCTAAATCTAAAAGAATGAAGATGAAAGACACCACTGAATCCTGTCAGAGATATGATTAATTTAAAAGGCAGAGACACAGACATTTTTAGACATTACCATTGAGAGGGCTGTTTTGTGAATTATGCATGTTTGTAAGAAGAGTTTTATTTTTCTTTGTTGCATTGGAAGGAGGAGGGACAAGTTGAGAGACATAAATCATAGATCCTTGCTAAAATAAATGAGCAGCTTTTCTAAATTGCCTTTAGGCTCTTTAGTAAATTCTTACACATCATTATCCTTTCGAGTTGGCAACTATGATGTGTTAGAGGCCAAAGGGAGCCACCGCACATATAGGTCAGCTCCATCTCTGCCTCTTAAGTTCTCAGAGTTGCCTAGAGTTCACAGAGGTTAAGCTACTTATCCCAGGTACAGAAGTGAAATGTCAGAGTTAGTATTTGAGCCTGTCTTCCTGGCTGTTGGGATGGCCCTCTACCCACTGTACAACACTGCCTCTCATTCATTCTAATACACTGTCAGCCTTCATCCTCCGAGAATGATTGGGTTTTGGGGGGGTTTTTGTTGGTTTTTTTGTTGTTGTTTTGTTTTTTTAAGAAACAGTGCAGAGGTGCAGACAAGATGGCAGAGAAAAGGTGGTGACTCACTTGCTCTCTCTCCAGACCCTTCCAAACACCTTTAAATAATGTCCTAAAACAAATTCTGGAGCATCAGAACCCACAAAAGGACAGTATGAAATAATTTTCCAGCCCCAAACAATTTAGAAGGTGGGCAGGAAAGTCCTGTCCCAATGGTGTGACAGTGGGGCACAGTCCCAAGCAGACCACAGTGTAGACCCCCCCCCCCCCCAAATCCAGAACCAGTGTCAGAGGCCTCTAGGCAGTGGCAGCATCTGTTCCCAGAGCTCTCAGCCTCCATGCTGTAAGGGGTCTCTTTTCTGTCTCTGGGGCAGGCCTCTGTTGCTTGACCTGTACTGGGACACAGGTCACAGTCGTAGCTGGCAGGAGCAGGCCAAGGAGGAGAACCAGCACATCAGAGTTTGTGGCCACGGCGGGAAGGGCCCGACCCTCCTCACAGTGCAGGGCAGAAAAGATTGCTTGTGGTCACTCACAGACAAGAGCACAGGCCAGGAGAGCAGTAAACACCCCCCTCCTTAGATCACAGTATGTTGGAAGAGCTGTCATTTACTTGTGTTTTGACTCTTTTAGTGACTTGCCCAGGGTCACACAGGTAGTAAATTTCTGAGACTGGATTTGAACTCAGGAAGATGAGTCTTCCTAACCAGACTAGGCATTTTGTTCACCTACCCCGTGAGAGAGTTCTTATTACACATAAATCTAGGGAGCAGAAGCAGTTTAAAAACAAGATTGTAATTCTTCTCTGTTCAGGGGAGAGATGTAAGGGAAGGGATTGCATAAATTATTAAACACTTGCCCAAAATACTTATGATAAAAACTACATTTCAATAAAATTTATGTCAAGTCTTCATTGTTGCTATAAATTAAAACTTAGATCCTACAACACAAAGCTCAGAAGAGAGCATGACAACAGAGTGGGTTATATGAATAAAAGAGAAAAGAGAATCAAAGATGTAATTCTGTATAGTACCATCATCAGTAAGGAAAGTATTGATGTTATTATGATTAGCAATGAACGCAGAATCTTTAAAGGTAAGGTTCTTTTTTTACCTTCTGCTGTGCACATGGTAATACTTTTTTATTTTTTATTTTGCATTTAAGTTTAATTTTTAAGTTATGTTATTTTTTATTTTCTTATTGTATATTATTTTTGTATTTAAATTTAAAATAATTATTTTGTTTTAAAGTAAGATTTTAAGTTGACAAAATTTGAATGGAATCACCTTTGTCTTTTGAAATGCCTACATGGTTAAGATATATAAAACAAATTAAAATAATTTAGAAAAAAAATATGTTAAAAGAAACAAATCCTAGACTTTCAGATTAGGGTGGGGCTCTAGATCATAGAATGTCAAAGCCGTTAGAGAGATTGAAATATGCAACGTCTCGTCAGGGAGATGACACAGAGTGCTAGACCTGACAGGCCACTTGGAAGAAGGGATATCAGTGATGGGGGAGCCCTTTACACCATACTATGTTAGAAGGAAGAGAGCCTGGAATAACACAGGATGTTTTGGATTGAAGAGCCTTCAGAATAAAGACGCTAGCTAGCACTTATTAAGAGCTTTAAGGCTGAGAAAACCTTTGACCAATATTGCCTCCTGTTATCCTTACCACAAACCAGTAAGGTGGGTGCTCTTACTATCTCCATTTGGGAGGAGAGGAAAGGGAGCCAAGGAAAGCTGAAGAGCCTCCCCCGTGTCACAAACCTGGGAAGTGTCCAAGGTCATTTTTGAGCTGAGCTGTTTCTGACTCCAGGCCAAGGACTCTAAGCCCTCTGCCAGCTTACTGCTTATCTTTTTTTCTTTTGCAAGTAATAATTTTTTCCAATTACATACAAAGATAGTTTTCAGCATTCATTTTTGTAGGTTTTTCTCCAATTTCATTTATTTGTTATTTTATTTTTCCCTAACTTTGAATTCCAAATTCTCTGTCTTCCTCCCCCCCCCCCATAATTGAGAAGGCAAACAATTACATGGATAATAAGTGATATACATGTAACCATGCAAAATGGATCCATAATATTCATGTTGTCAGAGAAAACAGACAAAAAATCTCAAGAGAAATGAGGAAAATAAAAAAAAATACGTATGCTTCAGACTGTATTCAAACATCATCAATTCTTTCTCTGGGATTGGATATCATATTTCACCATAAATCCTTTAGAGTAGTCTTGGGTCACTGTATTGCTAGGAATAGCTAACTCATTCACAACTGATCTTCTTATAGTATTGCAGTTAGTTTTTACACAGTATATTTTACTTTGCATCAGACCATGCAAGTTTTTCCAAGTTTTTCTGAGAGCATCCTCCTCGTTATTTCTTATGGCACAATTGTATTCCATCATAATCGTATACCACAATTTGTTCAGCGATTCCCTAATTGATTAGGGTATCCCCTCAATTTCTAATTATTTACCTCCAGAAAAGAGCTACTTTAAGTATTTTTGTACATACAGGTCCTTTTCATTTTTTAAAATCTCTTTTGGGATACAGATCTAGAAGTGGTGTCACTAGGTCAAAGGTATCAAGTGGGGAATGATTTGTATTCTTGTAAATTTGACTCAATTCTCTATTTATATTAGAAATGAGGCCTTTGTCAGAGACACTGGTTGTAAAAATTGTTTCCCAGCTTTCTCCTTCCCTTCTGGTATTGGTTTCATTGGCTTTGTTGGTGCAAAAGCTTTTCAATTTAATGTAATCAAAATTATCCACTTTTCATTTTTAATGTTCTCTATCTCTTGCCTAATCATAAATTCTTGCATAAATCTCATAGATTTCTTCGATAAATCTCATAAGTCTCCTATTTCTTGCTCTCCTAGTTGGCTTCTAGTATCAGCCTTTATATCTAAGTCATGTACCCATTTTGACTTTATCTTGGTATTGGACATATGATGTTGATATAGGCCGGGTTTCTGCTGCACTACTTTCCAGTTTTCCTAGCATTTTGTATTAAATAGTGAGTTCTTATCCCCAAAACTTGACTCTTTGGGTTATCAAACAGTAGATTACTATAGTCATTCACTATTGTGTCTTGTGTACCTGACCCATTCCACCGAATCACCATTTTATTTCTTAGTCAGTAACAAGTACTTTTGATGACTGGTGTTTAATAATACAATTTAAGATCTAGTACAGGTAGGACATCTCCCTTTGCATTTCTTTTAATTAATTCCGTTGATATTCTGAACCTTTGGTTCTGGCAAATGATTTTTGCTATTATCTTTTCCTAGCTCTGTAAAAAAAAAAATGGTACTTTGATTGATATGGAACTGAATAAGTTAATTAATGCAGGTAGAAATGTCACTTTTATTATATTAGCTCAGCCCACACTTGAGCTACTGATATTCCTCCAGTTATTTAAATCTAACTTTATTTGTGTGAGAAGTGTTTTGTAATTGTGTTCATATTGTTCCTGTGTTTGTCTTGGCAGGTAGAATCCCAATTATTTTAAAGTGCCTACAGTAACCCTAGTGAAATTTCTCTTTCTCTTTCTTTCTGTTCGACTTTGTAAGTTATATACAGAAATGCCAATGACTTGTGTGAGTATATTTAATATCCTACAACTTTGCTAAAGTTTTTTATTATTGCAAGTAGTTTTTATTCGATTCTCTATGTATATGCTATCATATCATTTGTGAAGAGTAATAGCTTTGTTTTTTCTTTGCCTATTCTAATTCCTTCAACTTCTTTTTCTTTTCTTATTGCTAAAGCTAACATTTCTAGTACAATATTGGGTAACAGTCGTGACAATGGACATCCTTGTTTCACCTCTGATCTTACTGGAAATACTTCTGGCTTATCCCCATTACATATAATACTTACTGATTATTTTAGATAGATATTACTTATTAGTGCTATGGAATAGTATAGATATCACTGTAGTGTACGTATTAGTGTATTACTTGTTAGTGTATTCCTGTGTTCTCTATTGTTTTTAATAGTAATGGGTGTTTTATTTTGTCAAATGTCTTTTCTGCATCTATTGAGATAATAATATGATTACTGTTAGTTTTTTCATGGTCAATTATGCTCATAGCTTTCGTAATATTGAACAAGCTCTGCATTCTTGGTATAAATCCTACCTCATCATAGTGTATTATTCTCGTGCCAAGTTGCTGTAATCTCTTTGATGACATTTCATACAAAACTTTTGCAACTATATTCATTAGGAAAACTTGTCTATAATTTTCTTTTTTCTGTTTTTTCTCCTCCTGGTTTAGGTATCAGCACCATATTTATATCATAGAAAGAATTTAGTAAAACTGTTTCTTTGCCTATTTTCCCAAATAGTGTATGTAGTATTGGAATTAATTGCTCTTTAAATGTTTGATAGAATTCACTTGTAAATCCACCTGCCTCTTAATTTTTTTCTTAGGGAGTTTATGCATGGCTTATTCAACTTTTTTTTTTCTGAAAAGGGCAATTTAAGTATTTTATTTTCTGTTTTGTTAATCTGGGTAATTTATATTTTTTGTACATATTCATTCATTTTCCTAAGATTGTTAAATTTATTGGCATAGAGTGCGAAAAAGATCCCTATTATTGTTTTAATTTCTTCTTCATTAGTGGATAGTTCACGCTTTTCATTCTTGATACTAGAAATTTGGTTTTCTTCTTTTTTTAAATATCAAATTAGCCAAAGGTTAACCTATTTTATTGGCTTTCCTCGTAACACCAGCTCTTGGATTAATTTATTAGTTCAATAGTTTTCTTAATTTCATTTTTATCAAATTCTCCTTCTGTTTTCAGAATTTCTAATTTGATATTTAATTGGAGATTTTTAATTTGTTGTTTTTCTAGCTTTTTAAACACATGCCCAATTCATTGATATCTTCTTTCTCTCTTTTGTCCATGTAAGCACTGAGAGATATAGAAATTTCCCTAAGAATCTCTTTGACTGCATCCTATAAGTTTTGGTATGTTGTCTCATTATTGTCATTCTCTTTGATGAAGTTATTGATTGTTTCTATGATTTATTGTTTGACCCACTCCTTCTTCAGCATTAGAATATTTAGTTTTCAAGTAATTTTTAGTCTATCTTTCCATGACCCTATATTGCATGCAATTTTTATTCCATCATGATGTGAAAAGGATGTATTTAATATTTCTGCCTTTCTGCATTGGATTGTGAGATTTTACATAGTCAGTTATTGTGTAGGTACTATGTACTCATGACAAAAAATGTACACATCTTTCTGTCCCCTTTCAATTTTCTCCAGATGTCTACCACCTCGAAATTTTCTAAAATTCTATTCCCCTCCTTAATTTCTTTCTTGTTTATTTTGTGCTTAGACTTATCTAGGTGTGAGAGGGGGAGGCTGAGGAAACTACAAGTATAGTTTTGTTGTCTATTTCTTCCTGTAACTCCCTTAATTTCTCCTCTAAGAATCTAGATGCTATACCACTTGGTGAATAGATGTTTAGTAATGATATTACTTTGCTGTCAATCGTACCGTTTAGTAGGATGTAGTTTTCCTCCTTATCCCTTTTAATTGGATACATTTTTTCTTTTGCTTTATCTGATATCAGGATTTCTACCCCTCCTTTTTTTTTTTACTTCATCTGAAGCATAATATAATCTTCTCCAACCCTTTACTTTTACTCTGTATGTATTTCCCTGTTTCAAATATATTTTTACTTAACAAGATATTGTGGGATTATGGTTTTAATCCACTCTGCTGTTTGCTCCCATTTTATGGGAGAGTTCATCCCATTCACATTCACAGTTATGATTACTTTGTCTTTCTTTTCACACTCTCCCCCTCCTTTCTCCCACCACTTAAATTTTTCCCTTTCTTCTCTCCGTTTTCTCCTCACCTGGGTTGTCCTTCTGACCACTGCCTCCTTCAGTCTGCCCTCCCTTCTATCAGGCCCACTTCCTTTTCTTTCCCCTTCCCTCTCCTACTTCCTATAGTATAAGATAGATTTTTCCCCCAGTTGACTATGCATGATATTCCAACTTTGAGGCAAATCCAATGAGTATAAGGTTCAAACAATACTCACCTCCCTCATTTCTTTCCCTCTATTGTAATATGTCTTTATGCCATTTCATGTGTTGTAGTTTACCCTTTTCTGTCTCCTCCTTTCCTGTTCCCCCAGCACAATCTTTTTATTCTCCCTTAATTATTTTTTAATCATCACCTGAAAGTCAAATTATACACATCCTTTGTCTATGTTTACCCCTTCTAAATGTCATAATAAAGATACAATTCTCATGACTTACAAATATCATCTTCCATTGTGGGAATGTAAACAGTTTAACTTTATTGAATAAAATGTTTTTTCCCCTTTTCCTATTTACCTTTTTATGGTTCTCTTGAATCTAGTATTTTAAGATTAAATTTTCTGTTTAGTTCCAGAATTTTCATCAGGAAAATTTTGAGATCTCCTACTTCATTGAATCTCCACCTACTCCCCTGAAACATTATGCTCAGTTTGGCTACATAGTTGACCCTTGTTTGTAATCCAAGTTCCTTTGCTTTATGGAATATGATATTCTAAACTGTCTGGTCTTTTAATGTAGATGCTACAACGTCCTATCTAAGCCAGACCATAGTTCCACGATATTTAAATTGTTTGTTTCTGGCCGTTTCCAGTATTTTCCCCTTGACCTGATAATTCTGGAATTTGGCTACAATATTCCTTGACATTTTCAATTTTGGATCTTTTTCAGGAGACGATTGATGGTTTCTTTTGACGACTGTTTTGATCTCTGGTTCTAGGACATCAAAGCAGTTTTCCTTGTTAATTTCTTCAATGATGCTGTCTAGGTACTCTATTTCGTCTTGGCTTGCAGGTAGAACAATAATTCTTAAATTGTCTCTTCTGGATCTATTTTTCTGGCCAATTGTTTTGCAATGAGGTGTTTTCCATTTTCTTCTATTTTTCTATTCTTTTGATTTTGTTCGAGTGATTCTTGATTTCTCAGAGAGTCATTAGCTTCCACTTGACCAATTGTAAATTTTAATGAATTGCTTTATTTAGTTAGCTTTTTACCTCCTTTTCTTTTGGCCAATTCTACTTTTTAAAGATTTCTTTTCTTCAGTGGACTTCCCCCCCAAAAAATTGACCATAATTCGTCCAATTGTATTTTTTAAGGAACCATTTTCTACAGTCAGTTTTTGTCCTTCCTTTTCCAAGATATTAATTATCTCTTGCATACCTTTCATTTTTTCCCAGTTTTTCTTCATCTCATTTTTTTGACTTTTGAAATCCTTCTTAAGCTTTTCCAAAAAGGCTTTTTGAGCTGCAGACTAGTTGATATACTCCTTTGAGGTTTCGGATATAGGTATGTTGACAATGTTGTTCTCTTCTGAATGTGTGTTCCGATCTTTCCTGCCCTCATTGAATGAATCTGTGGTCATTGTCTGTTTCTGCATTTTGCTCATGGTGTTTGCCTAATATCTGGCTTTTAAAGTTGAGTTCTCTTGCTGGAGCACAGCGGGGTACTGTCCCAAGTTCTTGAGCTGGGAATCAGGGGTCTGGTCACTGACTTTGTGTGCATGGGCCTCTGGTGTTGGCAAATGAAAATTGTAGTGGTCTTGCAGCTTACCTGGTGATGAGCTGGGGTCTTTCTGGTGTTGTTTGGCGTGTTCTGAGGCCAGGTTGGGTTTTTCTGTGTTTCCCCAGGGCTACACTGAAATTCACAGGGGTTGGGGGGAAGGATGGGTCTGGCTGCTGAAGACCCCTGCTCACCCCAGGCTGCACTGAAGTACATAGAAGTTTGACCACTAGAGGACACTTATTTGACTGAGCATGCACTGAAGCACCTGGAGGTTCAGTGGCTGGAGGCCATCTGACCATTGGCAGCTGTGTTGAAGCATGGGGATGTTTGGCTGCTGCAGGATGCCTCCTCATCTAGATCTGCGCTGAAGCTCACAGAGGTCGACTGTTGGGGGATGCCTGCCTGCCTAGACCTGCACAGAAATATGAGGAGTTTGGTTGCTGATGAACACTTCCCGTCTAGAGCTGTATTGAAGCACATGGGGGTTGGCTACTGGTGGTCAGCTACTGGTGAATGCCTGCCTGCCTGCTAGTGCTTGTGATGGTTCTCCAGTCAGGAATCTGCCAGTTCCCCTGACTGTGCCAAGATACCTGGTGGTCCTGGTATTGGAACTTGCCTGTTCTACCACCCTGGGGCTTAATATCTCCCTCTGTTTTGCTGAGGTGGATCTTGCTGAAATCCCTCTGGTGCTGGACTGCACTCCCCTTCACCAGAGCAAGAGGTACCTTTCCTGCTGATCCCCCAATCCTCTCAGGCTAATTGAATGCTCCTTCTCATTTTTCTGCTAGCTCCACTTTCCAGGATTTTTCCTGGGGAGATATTTTCCGAGTTTTCAGAGGTCAGTAAGGAAGAGTGAGAGTGACTTACTGCTTACTCCATCTTCAGGCTCCCAGAAGTAACACTTAAAGTTTTAAAAAGTGTTTTATGTCTCTCATCTCGTAAGGTCACCATTGTAACTCTGTATGATAGAAGCTAATATTATTCCCATTTCAAAGATGAGCAAATGGAGGCAGTTAAACAAATATGATTGATTTTAATGGGAACCGAGGAAATGTTTTGGGAAGGATCAACAGAAATTGAGAGATGGTCAGGGCCTGAAAATACATATTGCCATAGCCTAGGGGACCTTACAACACAAGATTTCAGAAATGGGCATAGCCTTGGAGAAGAGAATGTCAGAGATAAGAAGAAGGGATATCAGAAATAGGAGAGTCATTTCACCATATAAAAGTAGAACTAGCAGTGGCCTTAACATCACAGAATTTGAGAATTGCAAGGCCCCAAGAAAGAGAGATAACAGTAAGCATTTGTAAAGTCCCTTAAAGCTGGGAAAATGCTTGACAGATAAGATCTCATTTTATCTTTACAATATAGCTTCAAGGTAAGTCCTTTTATCACTCTCATTTTATACAAGAGGAAATTGAGGCAAAGAGTGGGTAAGTAATTTGTCTAGGGCCACACCCCTATCAATTCTCTGAGGTCTGATTTGAACTCAGGTCTTCCTCACTCCAGATCCAGGATTCTAAATCCTATTTCACCTCATTGCCCATCTCCGGAATTGGGGGAATTCTTGTTGTAGTGGTTATTTGGTTATGCCTGACTCTTCAGGACCCCATTTAGGGTTTCCTTCACAGAGGTACTGGATAGATTTTCCACTTCCTTCTCCAGCTCATTTTCAGAAGAAGAACTGAGACAAACAGGGTTGAGTGACTTACTTGCCCAGGATGACCCACTTATTAAGTATGTAAGGCTGGATTTACACTCTGAAAGATGACTCTTCCTGAGCTAACCACTATGCCATCTACCTGCCCAATGGGAGAGTTCTTAGAATACAAAAAATCAAAATCATCAACCAGAAGCAGTTTCTACCTTTATTCAGCCTTCTTGGCTCCACCTTAACTTGCTGCTTACTTGGAGGTATGGGGTCTTGGTCACCAAAACTCTTGAAGTCTTAGTTTCCTTTGTAAAATAAAGATAATAATATTACAGGTGTGTGTGTGTGTGTGTGTGTGTGTTTGTGTGTGTGTGTAATCAAGTGCGATCTTGCAGGTGTAGTCCAGGCTTGGAGGTGCTCTCTCAATGCATATTCACTATGGCAGCTCAGGTCCCCAGAGGACTTCTCTTACATCTCCCTTCTTAGTTTAAGGGGTAGCCCTGAGGTTTTGTGGGGGAGGGGGTAGCCATGGCTCAGGATACCCCCACAATATGCTTCCTCACTTTCCTCCTGTGTAGTCTTTGGAAGTCTTCTGTCTCTAGCATGATCCTTGGGGAGGTGGAGAACACTGGACAGGAACAGTGATTTGTCTTGACTCTTTATGGGCTGAATCAACTCTACAAGTATTTATTAAATGGCTACAATATACGAGGTAATGAGTTCCAGCACCACTCCTCTGTGAGTTACATTTTTCATCAGCTGAAGTAAATCCCGCCTAATATTTGCTTTATTGTTAGACTGATTTTTTAGAAATATGTTTAATATTATATTATTTTAATATGTTTAATATATAGTTTCCCTCTCCTTACGTTGATTTAGACAGAATCTAAATATTAATGTGCCCTTGGAAACAATGAGTAAGGGCTAAGAGCTACCCATAGACGTCTAGCTGTTCACTGAAAAGAAGATTGGTAGTAGTGTTGTCTCAAGACCTGTGTCAAATCCTGCTTCTTATGATTTGTACCTATATGACCTTGGACCAGTCATTTCCCCATCTCAGTTTGCTCAGCAGTAGAATAAGTAGATGGGGCTAGATGGTATGTAATATCATTTACAGTTCTAATGCCAGGATCCTCTGCACAACCTGGCTAAGTGGCACAGTAACTCCTAAAGCAACTATAAGATGCTGATGGGATTACATACTTAAAGATGGTACCCATAATGTATCTTGGAAATGTAGTAATTTCTAATGTTTCTTTAAGTTACAATTGATCTTCTTTCCTCTTTGTATGGAGACAGAATCTAAAGGTAGAAAAAATACACACACACATATATGTATGTATGTGTATATATATACATACATATATATATATATATATATATATATATATATATATATATATATATATATATATATATATATATATAATATGTTCAGTTCTGGTCACATTGTGGGTCAGTTTTTCTTACTTTATCTCCGTTATAAATGACAGTCTGTTGGGAAGGGAATAGTAGAAAATGACTAATTTAGAAAGTTATTTTTTAAAAAAACGAGAAGGTAACCAGGTACATAATGTGCTACAGAGAGGGGCTGGTGTATACTTGGAGTCAGAAGGAACATGGGTTCCACTCCTTTCTCTGACACTTAATAGGTTTGTAACCAGTATATTTCCTCTAGACTGTCAGAATTTCAGTTTTCTCACTAGGATAATAGGAATAATAACATCTTCTTGGGAATCTTTTAGAATCAACTGACAATCCATGTGCAGTATAAGTTTAGAGTCCCCACTCACACGGGCAGATCATATCCCCAAAGGGCATCTGCTAAATCTCTCCTCAGGGTTTAACAAGACAGGGCTGGAGGGGATAGGGAGCTCTGTGGGCATCAGAGCTCATGAAGTTCAACAGGGTATGTTTCCTCCATGATGATCCCTCAGTATCATTTAGTTCACCTCACTTAACTGCCTTTTAGAAGACTGTATTCAATACAGTGGTGGACTTGCTAAAAATAAATAAATAAAATAGAAGGATAGATAAAGAGCAAATTAATTATATGACATATAATATATTAATAACAACTATATTATATATTAATATTTGTTATACCATGCAATTATATAAAATATAATAATAATATATAATTAATTAATTAATTTTAAAAACCTACCACCCAAATTTTGTAATGTAGACACCCACCTTTCGTGTGGTTTGAGGGGTAAAAACAGGAGTCTCGCAGGGATTTATCTAGCTTGAAAGCCAGAAATTCAGGATTTGGGATTTTCTTGGAAACAGACTGGTCTCCATGGCAATGGGTGATTAGGCTTTGCGGATTCTGCCTTCCCCGATCCTGCCTTCATAGAAGCTGAGCAGAGACTCACAGTCTGAAGGGAGGGGCTCCTGTTTAGAGCCCATGTGGAAATCTTTTCTTACTCTAAAGACTTTAGCAGTGCTATCTTCCTCTTGAATGAAAAGAGAAGATCCAGGCAAGGCTGAATCCAAATGAACTGTGGAGAAGCACAGTAATCCTTAATGGACTCCTTTAGCACCCTTCCCCACAACCCCCACCTCCACTTCCACATTCCCAGGAGAGATGTACAAATTGACCTCCATATTCCTTCCTGAGGCTAATATTGGAATCCCCTCCTGCTGCAAAGGCTTTACTGACATTTCTTCTCCCACCCCCTCACTCCCTTTCAATAAGCAGGAGACATAGACTGCACCCGTTTATTTTAGAAGAAAGGTAGAAGAGGAAAATGGTAATGAAAGGGTGCTGCTTTCATCCAAGGGTCATTCCTATGTTACAGTAACCCCCACATTTATAGAAACTCTGTCGAGGTCACCTTTCACTCTCTTCCCAACCCTCCTAGATATGATAGATGTTGATTAAATCAAACACAGAAGGAAAGGAAAACCAAGAGAAGAATTAGGCAGGGAGGGAGATCTGCTTCTCCTAATTCAAAACCAGAGTCCTTTTCGCTGCTACATCACTGTGAATGAGTGGGGTTACAAGTCAATGGTAGAGGGATTTGGAGATGGGAGAATGGTCATTTTGGGTGTTGTTCAAATTACCCTTTCTGAGAAGTTACCTATTCTGCCTACGTCATCTATAAGCCTTATGGACAAGATTCACAGTTTCCTGTGTCAGCTTTCATGCAGCGTCAAAGTTTTGAGATTCTCAGAGAATTAATAGTTCATTAGAGTTCAGACTCTACTCTCAAAAAGGCTATAGGAATGAACACAGACAGACAGAGAATACATAGGATTCTTCCAGTCCTGGAGGAGTCCATGGGCTCTACGTTGTGGAACCTTGTGGGGATGAGCTACACTGAGCCATCCCCATCTGCCATGGCAACCTCTGCTCCAGATCAATGGTACACTTGAAATGCCTTCTCAGAGATAGAAGTTGGACATATGAACTTCCTAAGAGACATAAGTAATATGTATTGGATTTGTGATTGAGAATTGTTTCCTTCATTATGCTTATACTCCCAGAGCTTAGAAAGGTGCTTGGGCCATGCTACGTGCTTAATAAATTCTTGTTGACTCATTGACTTGGCATGGATAGGAATGCATTCCTCTGTTTATTGAAGCTGCTTATTCGGTAGATAAGCAGCCATTTACCCACTAGAAGACAGGGTGACCTCACCCAGGAGAAACCCCCAAAGCTCTTTTTTGCTTGTCTAAAACTTGCTTTGGGGAAAAATGCTGCAAAATAGCTCAGTGTATATTTTAATTGGTTGGTTGGAACACTTTGTTCTCTAAGAAGACTAAAATGATATTGTGTCAAGTTACAGTGTGTCAGAGTTGGCCGATGAGACCAGTACAAGTACAGAATGATTTGTAACAGGTTAGGCACAAATATTCCATGTGAACATTTGGGGTGGATTCTTTCAGTTTTTGAATCTTGTGTTTCTTTTGAGTTATTTAAATTACTTTTTGCTCTTAGAACACAGTGCCTTCTTTGATCTAGGTATGACTTTTCATACTGCCTTTGGTATAATCTAAAGATATCAAAGAAAGAAGTATAAGATCCATATGTACAAAATGTTTCTAGTTTTGTTCATACAGCAAATTATTGGAATTAAAGGGGGCCATCCATCAATTGGGCAATGGTGGAATAATATAAGTTCTATGAATATATTGGAACATTTTCTTCTGCAAGAAGTGGCAAGGGTAGTTGTTTCATGGAAACCTGGGAAGACATGAATTTTGGCAAAGTGAAGTGAGCAGAACCAAGAGAAAAATTTGTATAATAACAATATTACAAAAATAATCACTTTTGAAAGGCTTAGAAAATATGATAAAAAAAATGATCAACCACCATTCCTGGAGAACTCATGAAGAATCATGCTACCCGCTTTAGGGAAGAAAGTGGAAATAAATTCAGAATACAGACTGAGACGTTTTTTCAGACCTGGCCAATACAGCAACTTGTTTTGTTTATTATACATGTTTCTAAGGGTTTTACTTTTCTTTACTTTTCCTTTAACGGCGAGAGGCATGTGGCATATCTGGGGAAGGGGAGATAAGAGGTAGAAAATGTACCTGGAAGCAAAATTGAATTCCAAAAAGCAAAGAGGCCCTTGTTCTCAATTGGTTATGATTTTTTTTTGATTCAGCCAAAAAGTATCCTGCCTCAGAAAGGTCAATAACTTAAGCAGATGGAATACTCAGTGGAGCTCCACCTTGAGGTTTCTCCCAGTGTAACATTCTGTGATCTATAGATCCGTGGACATTCAAGTTCCAAAACTCCTTCACCTCTCACACCCCATGTCCTCAAGTGTCCTCCAGCTCGAGGATTTTGGATTTCTAAAGCACTTGGATTCAGACAAGACTTTGGGTACCTGGCAGCAGTATACTTGGACAGGATTCCAACAAGAACCACTTACCCCCAGCCCTTCCCTTTACACCAAGTCCAGAGGACAAGTGAACCTACCCACTGTTCCAAAGGTCACTGTACTCCACTTGGTATTACTGGGACTCTGTGTTTATCCTCCATATCTGACTGTGAAACTTCTCCCACCATCTTCAGCCAGAAATGTTTCTCTCTCAAGCAAAAAGTTTCAATAATTGTAGAGGGAGTATCAAACAAAATGACAACTTTTCCATAAACTTTATTTGAATTGCATAAAGTTAGGAAAGAAGAGTTATAAAAATGATATTATAAATGAATATTTTCAAAAAAACAGAACAGGGAAGAAACAGCACTCTAGAAGAAAATATTTGCGTGTGAACAAAGAGCTTAGAGTAGTTGCAAAAAATTTGCTTATATAAGAACTAATTGAAAATTATATAGGACCAGACACACATCATTGTCTCCATGAGACAGTCAAGACATACTAGAAGAAAATCTAGAGGCTGAAATAGATCATAAGAGAGAGATGATGTAATACTCATAATACTACTAGGAAACCTTAAATGATACCGTATATCAGGAAATCACAGATGAAAACTGGCCACATCTAGATGAACCAGAGTGTGAAATAAAAATAGAAAAAAATACATTTTTATATCTTAACAGAAACCCCATATTGTAAAGTCCATAAAATGTCTTAACCAAAATCCAGAGCTTCTAATTCAAATAACTAAAGAAAGAAAAGGAGTACCTATATCAATTAACCAGTCATCATCACTGAAGATCTCTCAGCTACCACTGTAAATGATAGTTAAGATTAGAGTATACTATTCCAGAAGGTAGAACCAAAGTCAAACAACATATAATATATGAATTAGCATAGCAGAGTAAAGTATTATAGGTGGAGAAATAGAGCATTAAGAAATAGATCTATATCCATAGACATCCTCATCCTCAATCTATCCCCCAGTTCTACTCAAACTAGGGGATTGGAGTATTAGCAACAGACCCTTCCACAGGTTAAAGAAGGGTCTCCTAACACCTAAAGGCTTCTATGAACATCAATTCCTCCTACATTTTATCTTTGATGATGCCAAAGAGAAAAAAAAGGAATGTTTGCTTTGTCCTGGTTTGATTCCCACAAATGCATTCAGTGCAGTGACACGGAAGACCATCTTCTTGGCAGTAAAATGGGTCAGCTTGCAAAATGTGGTCATAAATGTAATACAGTTACCCTAATAAGACACTCAGTCCTCTATCTGTGTCTGAAATGGGTATTCTTCAAAGATAATCATTTGCACTAGAGTCAGAAAAGGTAGTCCCCTTACCCAATAGACTTTAGTTTAGCTCTGAAACTGATAATCCATGCCTTGAAGAGATACTGGTCAAGTTATGAATTGAATGACAGGAGAATTGGGCAGCTATGTGGTGCAGTAGATAGAGCACCAGTGCAGGAGTCAGGAAGACCTGAGTTCAAATCTCACCTCAGACACTTGACTCCCACTAGCTGTGTGACTTTGGGCAAGTCATTTAACCCCAATTGTTTCATCCTGGGTCATCTCCAGTCATCATAATGAATATCTGGTCACAGGATTCACATGGTTCTGGGAGAGAATGAGGCTGGAGACCTGTACAGCCCTCACTCACTCAAAACAGGTCAAGTGCAAGTCATGTCATTATTTCTCTGATGGCCTGATCTTCTTTGGCAGCGAAAGACAAACACACACCATGACAGGAGAATTAACGTCTTGAGCTATGAAGACTAGCTTAAGAATAAACCTTTTACTTTATAACTAAGAAAGGTAAGTGTTCCAATTTTTTCTGACTTTTTTTGTGTGATATGATCACCAATGTGTTCATAAATTCATTTAAAATCTATTGGTCAGTATGGTGTATGCTGTTGGTTTAACTTTAATTTCTCCCTGACTATTTCCTAGTTATCCCAGCAGTTATTATCAAATAAGGCCTTCATTGTCAAGTCCTTCATGTTTTCAGGTTTAGCAAACATTGGAACTAAGGTTTCGTTATTGTTGGTTCTCCCTGTTTAGTATGTTCCATTGATCTGCTTCTCTATTTTTTAAACCACTTCTAGTTTTTAGATGATTATTGGTTTATAGTATGGTTTGAGTTCTAAGCATGTGATTAACCCCTTTCCTCCTTAAATTTTTGGGGTCATTTCCCTTCATATTCTAGATCTTTTCCCCAAAATATGTTTTGTTGTTACAATTAATTAGTTGGGTAAAGTACCTTCTTCATTGTCACTGCTATTGTGTCTTTCCTGTAGCATTCAATTGTTAAATTACTCTGGGAAGTATTGCAATTTTTATTATATTGACATGACCCAGGTATGAGCACTGAACATTTTTCTGGTTACTGAAATTGTTCTTTATTTCTTTAGGGAGAACCTTGTGACGAAATCTACACAGTTTTCGTGTACATTTTTCCAGACTGATCCCCTAATATTTTATTCACCTTTTCATTATTCTCAGCTGAATAAGGGTTACAACCTCTAAACCAGGGGTGGGGAACCTGTGACTTTGAGGTCACATGTGTCCATCTAGGATCTTAAGTGCAGCCTTTTGACTAAGCCTAAAACTTCACATACATTAATATACCAGAAAGTGTTCAGCCATTTCCCAATTAATGGCATACCTTCAATTTCCATTTCTTTGCAACCACAAAAGGAGGTGCTATGAATATTTTTGTATTTGTTTGTCCCTTCCCCTTTTTTTGTGATACTTTTGAGATAAAGACTTAGTAGTGGTATTGCTGAATTAAGGGGTATGCACAGTTTTATAGCCCTTTGGAACAGTTATAAATTGATTTCCAGAATGTTTGGATCAGTTTACAGCTCCATCAACAATGCATTAGGGTTCCAATTTTCCCACATCTTCTCTAACATTTATCAGTTTCCTGTTTTATCACGTTAGCCAATCTGATAGGTGTAATGTGGTACATCAGAGTTGTTTTGATTTGTATTTCTCTAATCAATAGTGATTTACAGCCGTGTTTCATAAGACTAAGGATAGCTTTGATGTTTTTGTCTAAAAACTGCGTTTTTATATCTCTTGACCATATTTCAGTTGGTAATGACTTGTATTTTTATAAATTTGACTCAATTCTCTGTATATTTGAAGAATGAGGTCTTTTCAGAGACACTGGTTCTAAATCTTGTTTCCCAGCTTTCTGCTTCCCATTCAATATAGATTGCATTGACTTTGTGCAAAAACTTTTTAAACTTAATGTAACCAAAGTTATCCATTTTGCATTTAATAATGTTCTCTATCTTTTGTTTGGTCAGATTCTTCCATTCTCCATAGATCTGGCAGGTAAACTATTCCTTGCTCTCCTAATTTGCTTATAGGTTAACCCTTTATGTCTAAATCATGTACCCATTCTGACCTTATCTTCGTATATGGTGTAAGATGTTAGTCTGTGCCTCATTTCTGCCATGCTGTTTTCCAGTTTTCCCATCAATTTTTGTCAAATAGAGAATTCTTATCCCAGAAGCTGGAGTCTTTGGGTTTATCAAATAGTTGTTTACTATAATCATTGACAACTGTGTCTTGTATATCTAACATATCCTCCTGATCCAACACTCTGTTTCTTAGCCGGTAACAAGTGGTTTTGATGATTACTGTTTTATAATACGCTTTTTGATCAGTACAACTAGGCCACCTTCCCTTGCATTTCTTTCCATTAATCCCTTTGGTATTCTGGCCTGGGTAACAGACTCTATCTAAAGCTGTAAGGCCAAGGGCTCTGAAGAAATCTGAGTAAAGGGGGGATGTCTTTCACTTGCGCTTCCTAGTTGGAAATTACCTTCATCCCTTACCCTCACTTCCAAAGTTGTGCCCCCAATGGATGGGCTGAAGTTGCTGCTCAATGGTGGCAGTGATATCTACATTATCGGGAAAGTGGACATAGTAGATGTTGTGATCAATCACAAAAAGGTCGTTAAGTTGGATCTGCTGGCCCTGCTGTTCTGTGTAGGTGACCTCATCCAGGTGGATGTTCATGAAGGCATCCATGCTGTACATTCAGCCAAACCTTCGGCCATTTAGAGGACTCTTTACCCCAAACATGATAAGACTTCCCCAGGTGGAATGGTCAGATGAGAACAATTTGTTCCAGTGGCCAGGAAGGTAGCTGAGGCAAGTACTGTAGAGTTCTTAGAACTTGATTAGATATTGGAGACACCAAGATCATCCACTGCATCTTGAGTCATCACCAGTTTTCTTGACTCTGCCCTGCCACTGGACTGTGACATCTCTGGAAGAGAGAGACCAATGACTTTGGGCATCTCTGCCTCACTTTAATCCAATTTATGAACAAATAAAAGAAATCACCCATACCACTTTACCATTTTTACGTATCTCAAATTCCAGTAGTGGCAGGAAAGTGATGAAGCAGCAGATATGGATACACTGAGGGCTGTAGTCACAACCCTGCACACGGGTGGTCCAGTCCATAGGATTATCTTCTTACTAGAAGCAGCAATCAGATTCTGCATGCCCTCATTAGAGACGGTGCTGTGCTGTATGAGCAAGGCAGAATTGAAGTAGTATAAAAGAAATGAGAGATGTACACATTTAGAGAATCCATCACAAATGTTCACATGGCCTATTTGTGCCTGACCTGTGGTAGAGCATTCTGAGCTCTTATTGGGATGGTCAGTCACAGTAGGACACACTCTACCATAGTGATGTCATTTTGGTCCTCTTTGAGAACAAAGGACAACAACCACCCTGTTACACTTGTTGTTCTCATTAAATTTCGTGGGCATAATAACGACCTCTATGCTGACGGTTCTCAGTTCTTCCTATGCTAACCCAGCTTTTAGTCTTGCACTTTCAACTGTCTTTCAGATATTTGAAAATGGATGTCCAATAGACATGTTCAACTCAAAGTGTCTAAAATCAAACTCATCTCTCCTCCTAAATCCCCTCCTCTCATCTCTTACCATAGAGTCCACCATCATCTTGGCAATACCTCTGGTTAACAACCTAGGTGTTATCCTGGACTGCTTACCAACTCTCACACCCTGTAACAAATCTGTATCCACTTGAAAAATCTCTACGAAAGGACCCATTCTTTTTGGTAACAGTGCCACCACAGTGCTGCAAACTTTCACCACCTTATGCATAGGCTGCTCTTGCATTGCATTAACTTATTCTTGGTCCTGCCTATTCCCGAGTCTCTCCTCACTCCTATCCATCCCCTATTCAGCCACCAAAGTGCTTTCACTAAAGCACAGGTCTAACCTTGTCATCCCCCTGCTCAATAACCTCCAGTGCCTCCTCATTACCTTAAGGATTAAATACAAATTACTCTCTTTGGCTTTTAGACCCCTTCATCTCCTATCTTCTGTCTCTTCTTACACCTTATTCCCTTCCACTTATTCTTTGACCCTGAGACAAAAGCTTCCGTGTTCGTCCAATATATTCCATCACTTGGTTGCAGTTATTTTCTCTGCCTATCCAACATGTCTGGAATGATTTTCCTTCTTACTTCTCAGTACTGACTACCATATTTTTAAAGTCACAATTAAAACCTGTCTTCAACATGAAGTCTATCCCAACACTCTTCATTCTAGTGCCCTCCCTCTCTAAATTAATTCCTGTATTGGTATCTGGTATGCAGCTTTTTTTGGTATGTTTTATACCACAAAGAGATTGTGTTTGTTTAGGCAAAGGACCTTGTTAAGCCTCTTTTTCTATCCACAATCATTTTGCTCAGTGCCTGACACATAGCAAGCACTTTATAAATGCTTATTGAGTGACTAACATGATCCCCTCTAGTTATTGGGCACCTCCCCCCAATCTTGCCTTTTGTTCATGTTTTGTGTTGACATATTTATGTATATGATGTTCATGAAAGGGAGTGCCTCATTTTTTTTCTTTGATCCTCAGCAGCTATCGCAGCTTCTCGAATACAGTAGGTGCTTAAGAAATGTTTTTTGAAAAAGAAATGCTAATTTGAACAATTAATTGACTTTGAGTCAAAAACACAGTTAGATAACACAGTCTTTGGATATCACCTGGTGTCCAATAAGAATGTTGCAGTTTATTGAGGCAATCTTTTGAGGCATGGCTGCTGCCTTATTGTCAGTTCAGATGTTACAGTTCCAGTCTGCCATCGTTTGTCCAAATCCTAGTATTACAGTCTCTCCCTTTTTAAACTCTGTTTTTCCTGACTTTTTGCATGTATGAAAACTCATTTGCTGTTAAGAAAGGGAGAATGGAACCAAATGAAATCCTAGATTTATCAACTGTTGTAAGTAATGGATTCTTTCAGGTAAAATAGAAATTCAGGCTAAATTGTCATTTTGTCAGAAATGATGTGATAAAGTTTAAGATATAATAGAAGTCGAGTAAAAATGGAGCAGGCTTGACTCTGCAGAGTCTGGCCCTGGGTAACATATTAATGTTACACTTTCATAAGAGCAAACTGGGGAAATAGAAGAAAATGACTCTTCTGAACACTGAAGAAAGTTTTTGAAATAAGTATCAGCGTGACTGACACAATTGTCCCAGGTGGAATCAGCTCCTAATGGCTTCCAAGAACTGATTGTTAAATTTTCAGGAGTTCTTCAGGTGATTGATAAGCAGTTAGAGCATAGTTTAATCAGTTCCTGCACAGATATTATTATTTGTTACTTGAAAAGTATTTATGTCTTCCAAGGGTATCAAAATTCCTTCAAAACAGGAACTGATTTTTTTTTTTTATTTTGCACCTGCAGTACCTAGAGCAATATCTGGAACATAGTAGGAGCTTAATAAATATTTACTAAATAATTAAAGAACATTTTGTTATATAACCCAGTCTTTGTTAACATCATGTATCCAACCTTTATATTGCGACTCACTGAAAACTTTGTGGAATTCCCACCTTTTTCTGGCAGATGTCGAGATTGTAATTTTCCTGGTCCATCCACTGTTTCTAAAACATGGTATTACATTCTTACCATTTGCAAACAATATTTTTACTGACGTTCAAGCACATTCGACTACTCACTTGCTCTTCAGGCGACCAGAAGGAGCTTAAATGAAATTGATGATTTGTGAAGTAAAGCAAGTAATGAATTTCTTCAGTGTAAATAAGAATTCAGACTCTTAACACAGGAGGTATGATATAGGTAAAGATTTAATAGAATTGGAGACAGCACTGCACGAGCATCACACTATGGTGTGTCTGGTCCCTTGTTTAAATATAAATGTCACTCATTAATAAGATTTCATTCACAAGAGCAAAATTTGGAAGACATTAGTCAAATAAAATGGCTGATCTCTACTTAGAAGGAAATTTATGAAATAAAACTTCAAATGATGTCCAAGACAATGGTCTGCCAATGCCGATTCACAGAGACTCTTACAGGCCACAAAGCCCTGATTGCTAGGTTTCAGGAATTTTCTCCGCTGGTTGTGAAGTCAGTCAGTCAGACAGGAAGTATTTACTATGTACTAAGTACACTTAGGTGGTCCAGTAGATAGAGTACTTGGCCTGGAGTCAAGAAGACTCATTTTCCTGAGTTCAAATCTGGACTCAGTCACTCACTGGTTGTTTGACCCTGAGTGAGTCATTTATTTTTGTTTGCCTCAGTTCACTTATTTGTGTTAAGAGCTGGAGATAGAAATGGTAAACCACTCCCATATCTTTGCAAAGAGAACTTCAAGTGGGATCAAGACATAACTAAAATGACTGAAAATCAACAGTATTAGGAGTTCTGCTTTATTGGACCTTGTTCTTATTGTGCTGGTCTCCAACGCTTGGAGGAATGTTTGGAATAACTAGGAAGTTGTTAGAAGAGATTCCTAAACTTATCAATTGGTTCTATTCAATTACTTTGATTATAATTATCATTTGATGATTTCCTAACTAAAGTTTCAAAGTTAGTCATTTTTTAATTATTTCTGAATAAAATCCTTTCTATGTATCATTGATCTAATTTTTTTTTAATTAAACTTTTAATTTTGGGTTACAAATTTTCTCGCCTTTTTTCCCCCTCCCCCCCAGACCCAAATTTTCTAATTGCCCCTGTGACCTGTCTGCTCTCTCCTCTATCCTCCCTCCCTGCCCTTGTCTCCGTCTTCTCTTTTGTCCTGTAGGGCCGGATAGCTTTCTTGACCCCTTAACCTGTGTTTCTTGTTACCCAGTGGTAAGAACATTACATTTGGTCCTAACACTTTGAGTTCCAACTTCTTTAGCTCCCTCCCTCTCTACCCCTTCCCCTTGGAAGACAGGCAGTTCAATATAGGCCATATTTGTTTAGTTTTGCAAATGATTTCCATACTAGTTGTGTTGTATAAGACTAACTATATTTCCCTCCATCCTGTCATGTCCCCCATTCTATTTTCTTATGGTCCTTTCCCTCCCTGTGAGTGTCGACCTCGTATTGCATTCTCCTCCCCATGCCCTCCCCTCTATCCTCCCCCGATTCCTGCTTGTGCCCCTGTCCCCCACTCTCCTGTATTATGAGATAGGTTTTCCTATCAGAATGAGTGTGCATTATATTCTTTCCTTTAGTGGAATGTGATGAGAGTAGATCTCATGTTTTTCTCTTGCCTCCCCTCTTTATCCCACCACTAATAAGTCTTTTGCTTGCCTCTTTTATGAGAGATAATTTGCCCCATATAACTTCTCCCTTTCTCCTCCCAATATTTCTCTCTCACTGCTTGATTTCATTTTTTTTTTTTTAGTATATGATCCCATCCTCTTCAATTCACTCTGTGCACTCTGTCTATATGTATGTGTACGTGTGTGCATGTGTGTGTGTGTGTACTCCCACCCAGTGCTCAGATACTGAAATGTTTCAAGAGTTATAAATATTATCTTTCCATGTAGGAATGTAAACAGTTCAACTTTAGTAAGTCCCTTATGGTTTCTCTCCGCTGTTCGCCTTCCTATGGTTCTCTTCATTCTTGTCTTAGAAAGTCAAATTTTCTTTCCAGCTCTGGTCTTTTCATCAGGAAAATTTGAAAGGCTTCTATTTCATTGAAAGACCATTTTTTCTCCTGAAATATTATACTCAGTTTTGCTGGGTAGGTGATTCTTGGCTTCAGTCCTAGTTCCTTTGACCTCCGGAATATCCTATTCCATTCCCTTCTATCCCTCAATGTAGAAGGTGCCAGATCCTGTACTATCCTGATTGTATTTCCACAATACTTGAATTGTTTCTTTCTAGCTGCTTGCAATATCTTCTCCTTCACCTGGGGACTCTGGAATTTGGCCACAATGCTCCTAGGAGTTTCTCTTTTTGGATCTCTTTCATGCGGTGTTCTGCGGATTCCTTGAATATTTATTTTGCCTTCTGGTTCTAGAATCTCAGGGCAGTTTTCCTTGATAATTTCGTGGAGGATGATGTCTAGGCTCTTCTTTTGATCATGGTTTTCAGGTAGACCCAGAATTTTTTCATTGTCTCTCCTGATTCTATTTTCCAGGTCAGTTGCTTTTCCAATAAGATATTTCACATTATCTTCCATTTTTCGAATCTGCGCGGTATGTTCTGAGATATCTGTCTTTCTCGAAAAGTCCAAAGCTTCCATCTGTACCATTCCAGATTTGAGAGATCTATTTTCTTCAGTAAGCTTTTGAATCTCCTTTTCCATTTGGTTAATTCTGCTTTTGAAAGCATTCTTCTCCTCATTGGCCCCTTGCACCTCCCTTGCCAGCTGAGTTAGGCTAGTTCTCAAGGTGCCAATTTCTTCAAGATTTTTTTGGTTCTCCTTTAGCAGGGAGCTGATCTGTTTTTCATGCTTCTCCCTTATCCCTCTCATTTCCCTTCCCAGTCTTTCCTCCACCTCTCTAACTTGATTTTCAAAATTCCTCTTGAGCTCTTCCAGGGCCCGAGCCCATTGGGTGGGCTGGGGCACAGAGTCCTCGATTTCTGTGTCTTTGTCTGATGGCAAGCCTTGTTCCTCCCCATCAGAAAGGAAGGGAGGAAGTGATTTTTCTCCCATAAAGTACCCTTCAATAGTTTTATTTCTTTTCCCTTTTCTTGGCATTGTCTCCCCCTAGTGGCCTGACCTCTGAATGTTCTCCTCACATCCACCTCGCTTCCTGGTCCTCCCAGCCAGTGTTTGGGGACTGAGATTCAAATGCTGCTTCCCGCCTTAGGATTTTTGGCGGGGGCAGGGCTGTTATTCAGTGTAAAATTAGGCTCAGGTGCTGAGGTCAGGGGCAGGGACGCCTCTCTGGCTCAATTCCCTCAGGGGGTTTATACACAATCCTTCCACAATGGATCCAGGCTCCCGCTCGTTTGGGGAGCCCGCGTCCGCAGCCACCTCTCAGCCCCCACCTCCCGGGGGGGCCCGAGCTATGGGGGCACCACGCTCCCCTCTCAACCCGCCAAAGAGACTCTCTCACCTACCCCCGTCAGTCACCTGTTGGTGGGGGGCCCGTGCAGCTGCTGAAGATCCCGCCTCCAGATCCCTCTCAGAACTTTGTCTCTCGGAGCCGCGGCCGCCGTCGCCACCGCAGGTCCAGGCTGGGCACCGTGTCTGCAGCGCAACGGACCTTTTGCGAGAGGTTTGCAGGTCCCTCTGTGGGTGGGGGGACCCGCGTGGCCGATGGATCTCTTTCCCATGGTGTCGCTGCCGCGGCAGGGCTGCTCTCCTCTTCCTGCCCTGGCACCCAGTCCCCGGCGTGAAGGTCCCCCCGCGAGAGGTTTGCAGGTCTCTCTGGAACAGAAATCTCCCTCGCTCCAATATTCCGTGGTCTCTGGGTGCAGAATTCGCCCTGGGTTAGTCCCCTCTGCCGTTCTGTGGTTTGTGGATTCGGAGCTATGTGTATGTGCGTCTTTCTACTTCGCCATCTTGGCTCCGCCCCTCCATTGATCTAATTTTTAAAAATACCCCAAACTAGAATTAGTAGCTAAAGAATTTACCACTGAAATAATTAAAATTTATCCAATACAGAAATGAGTGATTTGGAGTTTAGGAGCTGCTACTACTATATGTTATGCTTATCAAGTATTACATATGAATTTTTGCTCATTCTTTTCCCAATTATGCTTTATAAATAGATTGCCGTTGTTGTTGTAGTTCAATAGTTTCAGTCATTTTCAGTTCTTCAGGACCATATTTGGGGGTTTCTTGACAAAGGTACTGAACTGGTTTGCCATTTCCTTCTCCAGTTAACTTTACAGAGAAGAAAAATGAGGCAATAAGGTTTAAATAACTTACCAAGGGTCACAGTTTTGTGGACTCACAATCTGAGGTCAAATTTTAACTCAGATCTTCCTTATTCCTAGCCTGAGATTAACCAACATTAATTTCTTGGAAGGTTTGCGATAATGATTGACGTCCCTGAAGAAATTTTATTAAATTCAATTGCATTTTAGTCATCATCAACTAATATTCAGACAGCTAAAATAAATCAAAATAACATACACACTTTGGAAAATTTAAGGACTGCTACTGGAAAGCAAGAATCTTAAGCAGATATAAGTCAGATAAGCCTAAAGATATTTCATTTAATTAGATAATACATTTAATGCTTTTCCAGTAATATGTTACTAGAAAATATAGCTCAACAGATGAACTTACATCTTTTGTCAGACAGAACGATGAAAGTATCTTTAGCTATTTTTTTATTGGAACGCTCTAATTGGTCTTATGAAGAATATACTTGATCATGAGATGGGAGAAAATGAAATTATTTGAATGAAAGTATGAACCATGACACTGGTTTAAAGGATTTTTTTTTGTAGACAATAATGTAGTATTAAACAACATTCCAATCAGTGCAGCTATGCAAAGACTGAATAAAGAGACACCACTGTGGCATTCTGCTTAGCAAAAGCTGAAAGCACTTTCAATATAGTGAATAAATTTTGAATGAGGGAGAAAAAAGTTAACAAGAGATCACTTACTTAATGTAATGACACTAAATCTATTGGAAGAAGAGTCAGTCAACTGAAATGCAACTTCCTTTTTAAAATCACGATTGAGTTTCAACCATGGGTTGGCTATGGACAGAAGGTGAGCAAATATTAAGGAAAGTATTCGATGAGAATCAATTGGAATATAGAATTTCTAATAAAAGGTAATGTCTGTATTTTTGTTATTTTTAATTTGTGGACTAGAATCCTTTATTTCAATAAAAGTTTTAGTAAAATTTTATGTGTTCATATATGTATGAAATTTTCCAATTGAAACCACTGTTAAATATTTTTAGCAGCATACCATTGGACTGAGAATTTACCAGTGTTTTAAAGATAAACATACAATCTTGCAGTATACAAATCTAAAAAGCAATTTAAGCTTCTGCTGTAATCACTGTATTAAGTAATGTAGCTGAGATTCAAATATGACTCTTCTACCTCCAGTCAGTCAGAATGCATTTATTAATCAATCACCTGCTTAATGCCAAACACTGCACTGGAAATACAAAGAAAGGCAAAAGACAATTCTACCTTTGCATAGTTCACAGTCTAATGATGAGGTGGTGTTAAAAGAACAAACCAAACAACTTTTTATTTTAATGGCAAATTAATGGCTACCTGATGGAATTCAAGGAAGCCTGGAGGCAGAGATGAAGACTCAGAGAATCCTAAGCATGGAGAACGAATAGAGAAAATGGGTGGAGGTGAAATACAGAGTTTCTTGTTCATGAAAAAACAAGGTAGCTAATGTTACAGAGTCAAATAGTGCTGGGAGTGGGGGTAGAAGGGCAAAGCCTTTAAGATTTATGAAGATGGGAAAGGGGAGGCAGATTATTGAGATCTTTGAACATCAAAGAATTTTATATTTGATTCTGGAGGTGATAGGAAATTGATTGGAGTTTGTTTGTTGAGAGTATGTGTGGTGAGAGAGGGTGAAGTGAGGTGACATGATTAGATGTAATTTAGGAAAATTACATTGTGAAGTGAATGGAGAATGGACTGAAGTAGGCAGATATTGCAGATGAAAAACACCTGGCAGGTGATTACAATTTTCCAGTCTAAAAATGATGAGGACCTACAGTGTCCTAGTGACACTGGAAGAGGAGAAAAGGGGACAATTGTGAGAAATCTTTTGAAGGTATAATCAACAGGCTTTGGGAACAGTGTGGATCTGCGGTATTGTAGAAAGAAAGTGAGGTGAATGGCAGAGCCAAGATGGCAGAGTAGAAGCACGGACGTGCTCAAGTTCTCCCCCCAAAGCCCTTAAAATACCTGTAAAAAGGACTCTACACAAATTCTAGAGCCATAGAAGTTAAAACAGATTTTCAGCCCAAGACAATCTAGAAGGCAGATAGGAAAGGGTATATTGCACCGGACCCAGAGCACAGCCCAGTCCAGCTTAGGCTCCATGGCAGAGACAAAACCGGAGGAGGCATCAAGAGTGCTGAATCACGTGTAGCTGCTGTGGTTTCCAGATTTCTCAACCCATGAATTCCAAAGAGCTTCAAAGGTCAGTGAAAAAGGTTTTTCACCTGGGTGACAGGGGAGTATGGTCCAGCCCAAATTCCAGGGTGGTGGCAGCCACTGCTGCAGCAGCAGCTGATTCTGGAAATCTTGGGCTAAAAACTCTGGGAGAATGGAGTGGTTGATCTGGGACTCAGTCCTGAGTGGCAGTCCTGGGGTGAGGAGGAGTGATGGCATAGTGGAGTTGGTGGCAACTGTGGAGAGGGAATCATACTTACAGTTCCAGAGAAGAAAAGAGTACTCGTGGTTGCTCCCAGAGCAGAACGTAGGCCAGGAGAGTAGTAAACACCTTTCCTTTGTCTATGCTACTTTAGAGGAACTAAGAACTTACAGATTTCTAGAGATATCTTGGGGAATAGCTGCAGAAAACTTCTGAACCCTGGGGTACTATGCCCTCCACTTGACAAAGAACTCAAAACTCAAATAATTGACTGGAAAAATGCCCGAAAAAGGGAAAAATAAGACTATAGAAGGTTACTTTACTGGTGAAAAGGTATTTTCTTCCATCCTTTCTGATGAAGAAGAGCAAAGTATGCAATCAGAGGAAGACAGCAAGGTCAAAGCTTCTACATTCAAAGCCTTCAAAAAATATGCAATGGTGTCAGGCTATGGAAGAGCTCAAAACGAATTTTGAAAATCAAGTAAGAGAGGTGGAGGAAAAATTGGGAAGAGAAATGAGAGCGATACAAGAAATTCATGAAAAGAGAGTCAATAGCTTGCTAAAGGAGACCCCAAAATGCTGGGAAAGTGTCACCTTTAAAAATAGACTAACTCAAAAGACTAAAAAGGCTCAAAAAGCCAAGGAAGAGAAGAATGCGTTAAAAAGCAGAATTGGCCAAATGGAAAAGAGGTCCAAAAGTTCACTGAAGAAAGTATTTTTTTTAAAAAAAATTAGAATGGATCATATAGAAGCTAATGACCACGAAAAATCAAAAAATTATAAAGCAAAACTAAAAAATTAAAAAGTAGTGGATAATGTGAAACATCTCATTGGAAAAACAACTGACCTGTAAAATGGATCCAGGAGAGAGAATTAAAAAATTGTTGTCTACCAGAAAACCATGATCAAAAAGAGAGCCTAGACATCATCTTCCAAGATATTATCAAAGAAAACTTCCCTAATATTCTAGAACCAGAGGGTAAAATAGAAATGGAAAGAATTTATTCATCTCCTCCTGAAAGTGACCCCAAAAATAAGACTCCTAGGAATATTGCAGCCGTGTTCCAGAGTTTTTAAGTCAAGGAAAAAATATTACAAGCAACCGGAAAAAAATCTAAGTATTGCAGAAATACAATCAGAATAGTACAGGTTTTGACAGCTTCTAGACTAAGGCAATGGAGGACTTGGAATATGATATTTCAGAGGTCATTGGAGGCAGGATGAAAACCAAGAACCAACTACCCAGAAAAACGGAGTATAATACTTTGGGGGGGGGGGGAATAGAATTTTAATGAAATAGAGGACTTTCAAGAATTCTTGTTGGAGTAGATGGCGGAGTGAAATCAATGACTCACCTAAGCTCCTGGACAAGCTCCTCTGGATATCTCTGAAAGGAGAATCTGACCAGACTTTGGAGGTGTAGAATCCAGTGGGTGACAGACTTTGACAGATTCGGAGCCCAGGTTGGACTGGAAGGTCCACGGGAAGGACCTGTTCCGCGGGGGTAAGCCCCAGCGCACAGCGCAGCGTGGTCAGCGCAGCAGGGCAGAAGGGACCTGAGAAGCCCGAGAGTGGCGGGCGAAACCAGTGGAGCAGGAGACAAGCCAAACCGAGCCGGTGAGAGCCGCTGAGCGCCAGATATCAGCGCAGCAGCCCTTGAAACCTTCAGCCTGAAGACTAAACTTCGGTAAGTCACCTACTGGAACTTCTGGGAGCTAGGATGGCGGAGTGTTCAGTAAATGCTCTCTCCTCCCCACTGATGACCATGAAAGAACCATAAAATTCTTCCCCAGATAAATCCTGGATCAGCGGGAACAGCAGAAGGGGGCGGGTGGTCTCATAACACAAGAGGCTAGAAAAATAGCAAACGGGGATTTTTCCTACTGTGGCGGAGGCAATCTGGAAGGACAGACGACCCAGGGCAGAGAAAATTCGCACTGAGACCCAGGCAAGCCTCAGAGCCAGGAGACAAGCCCCAGGAGGGGCGGGAACACGCATTAGCTTCTAGGCGTGCCCCAGCCCTCCAGGGGAAAAGGGAAGACAATAGGGAAGCTGGGATCACCATCCTCTGACCTTGCCTTTGCCTCAGGTCAGCTGAGGAGATCTCCTGAGACCAGACCACCCCTCCCACACACCTAACAAGCTAACCCCAGGGTTGATCTGGGAAACAAACAAAAAAAAAAAAGCCTGCTTTTAGCCTAGACACACATCAGCTCAACTTAAAGATCTATACCTTCTGACTGAAAGAACCAAAAGCTACAACACTCAGCCAACATCATGAATCGGAAAAAGCAGACGAAAAGTGAAAAAACCATAGAATCTTTCTATGGGGATAAGGACCAAAACACAAACACCAAAGAGGTCAGAGCTGAGACTGTACTTCCATCTGAAACCTCAGATGGGACTATGAATTTCTCGCAAGCACAATTAGATTACCTGGAACATCTGAAGAAGGATATAAAAGAAAAACTGGCCAATGATTTTAAAATTATAAAAAAAGAATTCACTGATGAGAACATCACTATGAAAAGGAAAATTGAACAAATGGAAAAGGAAGTTCAAAAATTAACTGGAGACAATAATTCCCTAAAAGGAAGAGTTAATCAAATGGAAAAGGAAACCCAAAACCTAATTGGGAAAATTGATCAGATGGAAAAGGAAACCCAACACCTAACTGGGAAAATTGGTCGAATAGAAAAAGAAGTACAAAAATTAAATGGAGAAAATGGCTCCTTAAAGGGAAAAATTGGTCAGATGGAAAAGGAGATGCAAAAGTTAACTGAAGAAAGCAATACGATGAAGATTAGAATTGGGCAAGTAGAAACTAATGACTCAATGAGGCAACAAGAATCAGTCAAACAAAATCTAAAGAATGAAAAGATAGAAGAAAATGTAAAATATTTAATTGGAAAAACAACTGACCTGGAAAACAGATAAAGGAGAGAAAATTTAAGAATTATTGGCCTGCCAGAAACCCATGATGAAGAAAAGAGTGTGTACAATATCTTCCAGGAATTCATCAAGGAAAACTGCCCAGAAGTACTAGACTCAGAGGGCAAAATAGTCATCGAAAGAATCCACTGTTCCCCTCCCAATAGGGATCCCAAACTCAAAATCCCAAGAAATATAGTTGCCAAATTCCAGAGCTATCAAGTGAAGGAGAAAATACTACAAGCAGCCAGAAAGAAACAATTCAAATATCAAGGACACACAGTCAGGATCACACAGGACCTTGCAGCTTCTGCATTAAAAGATCGAAAGAATTGGAACCCAATATTCCGTAAGGCAAAGGAGTTGGGACTCCAACCGAGGATCAACTACCCAGCAAAGTTCAGCATAACATTTCAGGCAAGGAGAAAGTCATTCAACGAAATAAGGGATTTCCAGAGCTTCCTGACCAAAACACCAGAACTCAATAGACAATTTGATCTTCAAATGCAGGTCTCCAGAGAATCATAAAAAGGTAAACAGAGGGGAAAAAACAAAAACAAAAACTTGCAACTCAATTAGGGCAATCTGTTTACCTCCCTGTAAGGGAAGATGATACCTGTTAATCTTGAGAACTGTGCAGCTATTATGATAAAAGGGATATATGTAGAGGGAACGGGCATAAAGTAAATGATGTCATGGCAAAAATATGATTTAAGTATGAGAAGGGAATGTAATAGGAGGTGTGGAAAGGGGGAAGCAGAAAACGGCAAATTATATCACAGGAAGAAGTACAAAACTATAATAGAGGGAAGGAGGGGAGGGAGATGAGCATTGTTTGAGAGGTACTCTCATCTGATTTGTTCAAAGGAGGGAACAATAACCTTAAGCAGATAATCCTAACTAGCTCTATAGGTAGTAGGAGGGGAAGGGGGAAGAAAGGGGAGGGTGGCTAAAAGGGAGGAAAGAAGCAATAAGAGTAAAGGGGACTAAAAGGGAGGGGGGCTAAAAGAAGGAGGGGAAGGCTGCAGGAGGAGGGGGAGAAAAGTGAATACTATTGAGGAGGGGAAGGGAGACGGGAGAGTTAAAAGCACAAATGGTGGGAAAGAGGGTGGAGGGAAATACACAGATTGTAATCATAACTGTGAATGTGAATGGGATGAACTCTCCCATAAAACGGAGACGGATAGCAGAATGGATTAAAAGCCATAATCCAACAATATGCTGCTTACAAGAAACACATTTGAAACGGGGGGATACACATAGGATAAAGGTCAAAGGATGGAGCAGAATATATTGTGCTTCAGCTCATGTAAGAAAGGCAGGAGTAGCAATCCTAATCTCAGACAAAGCAAAAGCAGAAATAGATCTAATCAAAAGGGATAAGGATGGAAACTATATCCTACTAAAAGGCACCATAGACAATGAAGCAATATCATTACTAAACATGAATGCTCCAAGTGGTATAGCATCCAGATTCTTAGAGGAGAGGTTGGGGGAGTTGAAGGAAGAAATTGATAGCAAAACTACACTAGTGGGGGACCTCAACCTCCCCCTCTCTGAATTCGATAAATCCAACCTCAAAATAAACAAGAAAGAGGTTAAGGAGGTAAATAAAACTCTGGATAAGGTAGATATGATAGATCTTTGGAGAAAATTAAATGGGAATAGAAAGGAATATACCTTTTTCTCAGCGGTACATGGAACATTTACAAAAATTGACCATGTACTAGGACATAAAAATCTCACAATCCAGTGCAGAAAGGTAGAGATAATCAATGCATCCTTCTCAGATCATAATGCATTAAAAATTACATGTAATAAAAGGCCATGGAAAGAGAAACCGAAAATCAATTGGAAACTAAATAATCTAATTCTAAAGAAGGGTTGGGTTAAAGAAGAAATCATAGAAACAATCAACAATTTCATTCAAGAGAATGACAATAGTGAGACAACATACCAAAACTTATGGGATACTGCAAAAGCAGTTATTAGGGGAAATTTTATATCTTTGAATGCTTACATAAATAAAATAGAGAAAGAGGAGATCAATGACTTGGGCTTGCAGTTGAAAAAGCTAGAAAAACAACAAATTGAAAATCCCCAAGTAAATACCAAATTAGAAATACTGAAAACCAAAGGAGAGATTAATAAAATTGAAATTAAGAAAACTATTGAATTAATAAATAAAATCAATAGTTGGTTTTATGAAAAAACTAATAAAATTGATAAACCTTTGGTCAATTTGATTTAAAAAAAGAAAGAAGAAAATCAAATTACTAATATTAAAAATGAAAGGGGTGAACTCACCTCCAATGAGGAGGAAATTAAAACAATAATTAGAAACTACTTTGCCCAACTTTATGCCCACAAATTCGATAATCTAAACGAGATGGATGAATATTTTAAAAAATACAAATTGCCCAGATTAACAGAAGAGGAAGTTGAATACTTAAACAACCCCATCTCTGAAAAAGAAATTGAACAAGCCATCAATGAACTCCCTAGGAAAAAATCTCCAGGGCCAGATGGATTCAAAAGTGAATTCTATGAAACATTTAAAGAACAGTTAATTCCAATACTACATACACTATTTTTGAAAATTGGGGAAGAAGGAGTCCTCCCAAATTCTTTCTATGATACAAATATGGTTTTGATACCCAAACCAGGAAGAGACAAAACAGAGAAAGAAAATTATAGACCAATTTCCCTAATGAATATAGATGCAAAAATTTTAAATAAGATTTTAGCAAAACGAATACAGCATCTTATCACGAGATTAATACATTATGATCAGGTAGGATTCATACCAGGACTACAGGGCTGGTTCAATATTAGGAAAACTATTAGCATTATCGATCACATCAACAACAAAGCTAACAAAAACCACATGATTATCTCAATAGATGCAGAAAAAGCTTTTGACAAAATACAACATCCATTCCTACTAAAAACATTGGAGAACGTAGGAATAAAGGGAACTTTCCATAAAATAATAAGCAGTATCTATCTAAAACCTTCAGCAAGCGTTATATGCAATGGGGATAAGCTAGATGCATTCCCAATAAGATCAGGGGTGAAACAAGGTTGTCCATTATCACCACTATTATTCAATATGGTGCTAGAAATGTTAGCTGTAGCAATTAGACAAGATAAAGATATTCAAGGAATAAGAATAGCCAAAGAAGAAACTAAGTTATCACTCTTTGCAGGTGATATGATGATTTACCTAGAGAATCCCAGAGATTCAAGTAAAAAATTACTTGAATTAATAAACAACTTTGGCAAAGTTGCAGGTTACAAAATAAACCCACACAAATCTTCTGCATTCCTATATATTAGCAACAAAGTCCAACAGCAAGAGATAGAAAGAGAAATCCCATTTAAAGCTAGGGTAGACAGTATAAAATACTTAGGAGTCTACCTGCCAAAACAAACCCAGGGATTATATGAACACAATTACAAGACACTTTTTGCACACATAAAGTCAGATTTAAGTAAGTGGAAAAACATGAGTTTCTCATGGGTAGGCCGTGCTAATATAATAAAAATGACAATTCTACCCAAATTAATATACTTATTTAATGCCATACCAATTAAACTATCAGACAATTACTTTCTAGAGCTGGATAAAATAATATCAAAATTCATTTGGAAAAACAAAAGGTCCATAATTTCAAAGGGACTAATGAAAAGAAATGCTTGGGAAGGTGGCCTAGCGCTACCAGACCTCAAACTCTACTATAGAGCAGCAATTATCAAAACCACTTGGTATTGGCTAAGAAACAGAGAGGTAGACAAGTGGAATAGACTTGGCACTCAAGATGCAGTAGGCAAGGAATATAGCAACCTTCTGTTTGATAAACCCAAGGACCCCAGCTTCTGGGATAAGAACTCATTGTTTGACAAAAATTGCTGGGAAAACTGGATAACAGTGTGGCGGAAATTAGGCATAGACCCATACCTGACACCGTACACAAGAATAAAGTCCAAATGGGTACATGATTTAGGTATAAAGATTGATACCATGAATAAACTGGAGAAGCAAGGAATAGTGTATTTATCAGATCTATGGAGAAGGGAAGAATTCTTTACTAAAGGAGAGATAGAAAGCATTATGAAATGCAAAATGGATAACTTTGATTACATTAAACTGAGAAGTTTTTGTACAACCAAACCCAATGCAACCAAAATCCGGAGGGATGTAGTAAATTGGGAAAGAATTTTTACAGCTAAGCTCGGGGATAAAGGCCTCATTTCTAGAATATATAGAGAACTGACCCAAATGTATAATCATACAAGTCATTCTCCAATTGATAAATGGTCAAAGGATATGAACAGGCAATTTTCAGAGGAAGAAATTAAAGCTATCTATAATCATATGAAAAAATGCTCTAAATCACTATTGGTTAGAGAGATGCAAATCAAAACAACTCTGAGGTACCACATCACACCTATAGGATTGGCAAACATAACAGAATAAGAAAATGATAAATGCTGGAGAGGATGTGGGAGAGTTGGAACACTAATTCATTGTTGGTGGAGCTGCGAGCGCATCCAACCATTCTGGAGAGCAATTTGGAACTATGCCCAAAGGGCTACAAAAATGTGCATACCCTTTGACCCAGCAATATCGCTACTAGGACTATATCCCCAAGAGATCATAAAAATGGGAAAGGGTCCCACATGTACAAAAATATTTATAGCAGCACTCTATGTAGTTGCCAAAAACTGGAAGTCAAGGGGATGTCCATCAATTGGGGAATGGCTGAACAAATTATGGTATATGAATGTAATGGAGTACTATTGTGCCATAAGAAATGATGAACAAGAAGACTTCAGAGAGGCCTGGAAGGACTTATATGACCTGATGCTGAGTGAAAGGAGCAGAACCAGGAGAACTTTGTGCACAGCAATGACCACAGTTTGTGAGAGTTTTTTCTGGTAGACTTTGAATTTTGTAATAACGCAAAAACTTCTTATAACAAAAAAATCCCAAAGGTGGTTCTCAAGGCAAAATGCCTTCCACACTCAGAGAAAGAAATATGGAAGTCACTCACAAAATGTAGCAGATCATGTTTGTGAATGTGTATGTGTTTGTGTATCATGTTCTGATTTGTTATACGATTTCTTTCATTTATTTTAGTCCGACTACATAGCATGACTATAGTGAAAATATACTCAATAGGAAAGTATATGTAGAATCTATACAGAATTGTATGCAGTCGTGGGGAGGGAGGGGGTAGTGGGGGGTAGGTGGGGGGGGATAAGATCCCAATTGTATGACAGTGATTGTTAAACATTAAAAAAAATAATAATAAAATTAAATTAAATTAAAAAAAAAGAATTCTTGTTGAAAAGACCAGACAGATTTGGGAGAGCTGGAACACTGATTTATTGTTGATGGATCTATGAGTTGGACATCCTGGACAGCAATTTGGAACTATGCCCAGAGAGCTGCAAAAATGTGCATACCCTTTGACCCAGGAATATTGCTTCTAAATCTGTATCCTAAAGAGATCATAAAAATGGAAAAAGGTCCGACATCTAAAAAAATATTTAGATCAGTTATTTTTGTGGTGGCCAAGAACTGGAAATAGAGGAAATACCCATTGATTGGATAATGGCTGAAGAAGTTGTGGCATATGAATGTAATGGAATACTACTGTGCTACAAAAAATGACAAAGAGTCAGATTTCAGAAAAATCTGGAAAAACTTCTGTGAACTGATCCTGAGTGAAATGAGCAGAACCAGGAGAACATTATACACAGTAACAGCTGCAGCATGTGAGGACCTTTCCTGTTGTCCTTCCAGGTTACCTTGGGCTGTAAATCTCTTTCACTCTGTCTTTCTGTGCCTTCTGCTGCTCTAGAAGTTGTCGAGAGTTATTTTTTACAGGTATTTTGTGGGTTGTGTGGGAAGACTTAGAGTATGTGTATCTTTCTACTCCTACATCTTTTCTCCACCCCATGCTGCAAAATATTGTGAGAAGATTTGGACAGAAAGGTAGAAAAAGAACAAGGAGAGAGAAGTGTCATGAAAATGGAGAAAAAAGAAGGGATCAAATAGAAGGAGGTAACTGGAAGTGTCAAATGGGGACAGAGAGGTAAAGAAGGATGAGGTCTGAGGAAAGGTCATTAGATTTGGTAGTGAAAATAGGGTTAGGAATTTGGGGAAGAGCATTTTCTGTTGAATGATATGTTCAAAGTCAGACTATAAAGAGTTTAGATGAGAGTGAGAGGTAAAGAATTGAAGACCCCTACTGCAGACAGCAATCTTAAAAAGTTTAGTCACAAAAGCAAATAAAGAAACGAGAGGATGGGTGGATCAAGTAAAGGTTTTTTGAGGATTGGTGGGGAAACACAGGCATCTGTTCAATGTTCCTGTCATTCAAGCATGTTCTCCAGCTCGCTAGCCACCCCTCTGCCTGATGGACTTTCATTGGCAACAATTCTGACCCTCTCTACTTCTTCACTGTTAACTTTTTCAAATATGTAGTCTATATGTACAGCCCAATTTCCTCTCCACTCACTCTTTACTTTTAGCATCTAATACCGGATCTTATTCTTAGAAAGGATCCAACAAAGCATCTATTTTGTCCCCCACCCCCAATTTTCCAGATGAGGAAATAGGTCAAAGGAACTAAAAGGACTCGTCTAATGTCATATTAATGAACCTACAGCTAGAAAGAACACCCTACACCATCAAATCCAAGACCATCTGCATGAAGAGAAAGGTATTGAAGCCAAAAACAGTGTCTGAGGGAGAATTTGACCTCAGTATTTGTGACTACAACATTCAGTGATTTCTTTTTGTGTCTTTGAAATTCAGCAATATGGCCACTCCATCCTACTGTCTCCTATAGTCTCATCTGTCCAGAATTTCTAAGAATGAAGCCTAAGGGATTAGGTTTTTTTTAAGGTCTTTATTCTTTTCTTACTTTCACATATACTAAAAGGTTTGGGCCTTCACTCCCAATAGTCAGGGTGAGGTTTTCTTTGGCCAGTGTCTCTCCATTAATATGCCTCTTAGCACAGAATTAAGATTAGAAAATTATACTTTGGGTCCTCCTTAAGTAGAAGGCATCCCCCTTACTTGGGGGTTTGTCCTGCTTATTAGGGCATCTCTCCAACTCGGGAGTCCTCCTTAACTGGAGGGCCACCCCCTTAAGTTGGAAGCATCTTCCTTACTTGAGAATCACCCTTCAGTGGGTATCTTCCTTACTCAGTCATCTTCCTTAAGCAAAGGATGTACCTATTAAGCTGAGGTCTCCCTCTATGGGAATCAAACTTAAGGACCCATCTCCCTTAAGCTGGGTTCCCCCTTAAACTAGTCTTCCCTAACAGGGCATCTCCCTTTAGTGGAATGTTATCTCCCTGAAGAAGCTGTCTCCCTGTAGCAGCCCTGTCCCTTGGGGAAGGGCTGCTTCCTCCTCACTTTTAGGGGGCTGCCACTCCCCTTAAGGTGCATCTCGTTTGAGAGTCAGAGTAGTCTGCTTGTTGTGTTGAGTTACCCCCCCCCCCAATAAATGCCTTTATTTGATTTGAGGACAGCTTGAGCAAATTATTTTGAGATGACCTTACACTACAACATCTTGGAGTGCCCCTGAACCTCATCAATATGGCAACCAAAAAAGCTTATGTAATTTTGGGTTACAGTAAAAGAGGAGTAACTTCTAGGAATAATGAGGTTCAATGTAGTCCATCTTGTACTGCTTGGAGAAACAGCATGAAGAAGAGAAGCAGTCAGCACTGGAATGTCAGAGACTGATGTATGAACATGAGCTGAGGCAGCTAAGACTTTCTCCTGAGAAATAACTCTTATCATAGTAGCATGGACGAGTTCCCCTTCCATTTTCCCAGAGCTCAGCAATGCTAAGGACAGTGGACAGAAGAGAGAGAAGCAACACTGAAGAAAAGCCCAATGAAACTGAGAGAGCAAATTGCTAAAGACAACATTAGTGAGAAAAGCTAGTTTCATTGCTGAAGAACTGAATAAGAGAACAGAATATAAAGTCACCTTACAGATTCCAGCCTCCAGCCTTCATTCAAACAGGAAGTGAGGCAAACTTCTCAATGAATCTGCAATCCAAGTGAGGAAAAAAGGCAAACGCAAACAGAAATGATCTTTAGAGAACCTGGACAACAGATTGTTGGACATGGGGGACCTTTATCAGGAATGAAAGGAATGAGATTAAGACAGCCCAGAAACAAGGTCTTGCTTCAAGCAATTTGATCCATTCTGTGATGAACAAGAGAACCATAGCTTGTGTCAGTGTTTTTCTTGGCTCTCTTTATGATGTGAAATTACAGTCTGCTGTTCTAATAATCAACCAGGAAGGAGAGGTAGCAGGTAGGCTGCACGTTGAGGTGGTGCCATTGGAGAACAAACAGTCAGTAGGGATGGAAGTGTGGGTTTTTCATTTCATAAGGAAACATGGGACCACAAACTAGTGTGCATGGAGCAAAGAATTGGAAATTGAGGGGATGTCCATCAATTGGGGAATGACTGAACAAATTGTGGTGTATGATTGTGTTGGAATACTGACTTGCTATAAGAAATGACAAGCAGGATGCTTTCACAAAAACTCAAGATGACATATATGAACTGATGCAAAGTGAGGTGAGCAGAATCAGAACATTGGACACAGTAGCAGAAATATTGTATAATGATCAACCACTTAGCTATTTCCAGCAATACAAAAATCCAAGACAATTCTGAAGGACCTATAAATAAAAATGCATAGATAGATAGATAGTTAGATAGATAGATAGACAGATAGATAGATATAGATATAGATATATAGATATGTAGATAGAGAGCACAGAGTGAGTTAAATAGACAGGGATGATAAGAAAAAATAAAATTAAAGTGTGAGAGAGTAATGTATGGAGAAATATATAGGGAGAAACAGAATGGGGCAAATTATATCTTATAAAAGAGGCAAGAAAAATATTTTTCAATGGAGGGGAAAAGGGGGGACGTGAGAGGGAAAAAGTGAAGCTTACTCTCATACATTTGGTTCAAGGAAAGAATAACACATACAACCAATTTGGTATGAAAATCTATCTTACGCTACAAGAAAGTAGGGGAGAAGGGGATAAGTGGAGTGAGGATGATAGAAGGGAGGACAAATGGGAGGGGGGAGTAATAAGAAGTAATCACTTTAGGGCAGGGACAAGGTCTAAAAAGAGAATAGAGTAAATGGGGGCAGGATAAGATGGAGGGAAATATAATTAGTCTTTCACAATATGATTATTATGGAAGCCTTTAGCAAAACTACATATATATATATATATATATATATATATATATATATATATATATATAGCCTATATTGAATTACTTGCCTTCTCAGTGGGAATGGGTGAGCTGGGAGGAAGGAAGAGAAGTTGGAGCTCAAAGTTTAAGAGAATGTTGAGAATTGTTTTTGTAAGCAACTGGAAAATAAGAAATACAGGTAATGGGGTATAGAAATCTATCTTGCCCTACAAGAAAAGAGAAAAGATGGAGATAAAGGAAGGGAGGGGTGTGGTAGAAGGAAGAGCAGATTTGGGGAAGGGGTAATCAAAATGCACGATGTTTCAGGGTGTGGGAGAAGAGATATGGGGAGAAAATTTGGGATTCAAAATCTTGTGGAAATGAATGTTGAAAACTAAAAATAAAAGAAAGAAAAAAAGGAAAAAAAATAAAATTGAAAGTAAGAACAAGCTCTTTGGACCACAGTTTCCTTCTCTGGATAAATGAAAGAAATGATTATTCATAGCCAATGATTTGGGGAGATTAAGAGTTCCTCACTTTTCTCTAAAGTCTTGATTTTAAAAGTTGGTTTCCTTGAGGGATATAACCAGTAATGAGATTGGACTAACTTCGTTAACATTCTTGTTCACACTCTACACAGGTGGGGAAGTCATTGTGCTCTACTCAAGTTTGAGTGGAGATAAATTCTTTGAATATATTGACCTAGGCTGAGTTAACTTAAAAGTAAATGGCATTATCAAAGTTCATTTAAATAGTTTTAGCCCCTCCTTGTGATATTTATTCTGTCTTTAATTGTTAACCCAACAGAGTTGACTGCCAACCTCAAGAACACTCCCCACCCGCAATGGGCATATAAGCCTTGAGCCCAGGGCAATGGTTGCTTTGTTCTAAGAGAAGGCCAACCAAATGACCATCCCTTTATTATGATGCCAGCATTATTAATAAAATGATTAAATTACCCAGAAATTATGTCACTCAAACTTTTTAAATGTTAGCATATAATGGTAGGGGTAGAATACATGATCTATGAAATTACTTCCAGTCTCACATCTAGGACTTTGATCCTCCAAGGGTTGGCAATCTGTGGGCTCTGGGCCACATATGGCCCTCTAGGTCCTCAAGTGCAGTCCCTTGACTGAATCCAAACTTCACAGACCAAATCCTCTTAAAAAAGTATTTGCTCTGTAAAACTTGTACCCAGTCAAAATGCTGCACCCAAGGACCTGGAAGACCACATGTGACCTTGAAGTGGCAAGTTCCCCACCCCTGGGACCCATTTGGGGCTTAAAACACTGGCTGAGTAGAGAGAGAATTGAGGCAGCAGGTGGAGACCATGTCTTTGAGAAGATTGGTAGGGACTGAAAGGAGAAGAGGAACAGCTTTGTTTGGAATGGAAGGCCACAATGGGAGGCAGATGAAAAACAAGGTTCAAAGGTAGGAACCCTGGAAATGGAGACAGAGATGCCAGATTCCAATTCCAGCTTTACTACTTCTCACAATGCCTATAGCAGTCATTTCATTCATTCGCTGATTTTGCATATTACAAGGTCAAGGATGTTTCTGGGCACATAGGAAAGCATTCACCTGTTGTTGAACTTAACCCTGGTAACATCTCAACTTAACATTTGACATTTTTTTAAAAAAAACTTCTTCCAAAGGAAAGATCAGCAATTTTCATGTATTATTTTCTCCAATGTTTTGCTTTTGTGAAAGGACAGAATTAATACTTCACCCTGGGGCCAGGTGCACTATAAGATAAAACCTACATAATGCTCTTTCTACTTCTACTTTAATCCTAATCTGCATCCTTTCTCCTGTGACAGGATTAAGAGGGAAATAGATCATTTGAATGTTGATGATTTAGTATGAATTTCTATTTACACTGAAGGATTTCATTGGGTTCCTTCCTGCCTGTCTTCATAGTAACTGAGTTTTCACATCATAAAACTGAGTAAAAATATGATTTGGAATTGGTTAGAGTGTAATACTAGGATTTCACTATAAGATGGACATATTAATCTCTTAAACTTTTCTGGCCTAAGCTTTTCATACGTTGCAGTATTCTGTCAGGCCAGCAGATGTCAGTGAAAGCCTGTCTTGTTTTCCCAAATGGCAATGAAATGGCTAGCTAATTGGTTGGTTGGTGATTGTTTGCTGTCCTTCGTTTTGGAAGAGGACCAAAATGACATCACTATGATTAAGTGAAATTTCAGTGTGTCCGACTGTGGCTGATCAGACCAATACGAGCTCGGAATGATCTACCACAGGTTGGGCACAGATAGTCCGTATGAATAACTGGGGTAGATATCCCAAATTTGCGCATCCTGCATTTACTTTGTACTGTCTCAATTCTGCTTTGCTCAAAAAGCACAGAACCCTTTCTGATGTGGGCACACCATGCTGAAGGGTCCTGTGCCATTGTCTCCCACGTAACACAGTCAAATTCAAATTTCTTGAGAGAGACCTTGAGGGTGTTCTTGTATCACTTCTTCTGGCCACTATGTGATCGCCTGCCCCACTCGAGTTCTCCATAAAATAGTCTTTTTGGCAAGCATACATTTTGCATTCGACCAACGTGATCAGCCTATCAGACTTGCTCTTTCTGAAGCACAGTTTGAATACTTGGCAGTTCACCTCGAGCAAGGAGTTCAGTGTCTGGTACTTTATCCTGCCAGGTGATCCTCAGAATCTTCATCAGACAGCTCAAATGGAAGCGATTCAGTTTCCTGGCATGGCGCTGGTAGACTGTCCATGTTTCACAAGGTTACCTCAATGAAGTCAACACAACAGCTCTGTAGGCAGCCTCATACATCTTTCCCACATTTGGTTTCAGAGACCCCCAAAAACAAAGCTAGATCTGGCAATGTGTGCATCATCCTGATCATATATGTACACAGCCCTAGAAGTATATTGCCCAAGTAAGTGAGCTTAGACACTTGTTATATGATGTGATATGTGGACCTAAGTATAGTTTCTTCCTAACTACTTTCCAATATTCCTAACAGTTTTTTTTCCAAGTAGTTAGTTCTTGCCCCCAAACTTTGGGTTTTTGTATTTATCAAACACTACATAACTATGTTTATTAACTGCTAGATATTATGTACTGAATCCCCTGCAATGATCTACCACTTCATTTCTTAGCCAGGATCAGACTGTTTTGATGATTACCACCTTATAACATAGCTTGAAGTCTGGCTGCCTTATATTATTTTTTTCCCATTGAATCCACTGATATTCTTTTGTTCTTCCAGATGAATTTTGTTATTATTTCTTTCAGCCCTCTAAAATAATTCTTTGATAGCTTGATTAGCTTGCCACTGAATAAGCAGATTAATTTGGGTAGAATTGTCATTTTTATTATATTTACTTAGCCTACAAATGAACAATTAATATTTCTCCAATTGTTAAAATCTGTCTTTATTTTTGTGAAATGCTTTGCAATTTTGTGAATATAATTCCAAAGTTTGTCTTGACACATAGATTCCCAAATATTTTATAAGATCTCCAGTTATTTTAGGAGATCTTTTACAATCTCATGGAATATTGAATATTCTATCACCTTCATTGATTTTTTTTTCCTTATCTTATTGCAAGAGGTCACCTTTCTAGTACAGTAGTAAATCCTTATGGTAATAGTAGGAATTCTAGTTTCATTGCTTATCTCACTGCAAGGGCTTCTAGTTCATTCCCATTATAGATAATGCTTACTCTTGGTTTTAGATAGGTACTACTTATCATTTTATGAAAAGTTCCTTTTACAAATAAATTAATCAATTTAAAAAAAGAAAAGCTCCATTTATTCCTGAGTTTTCTAGGATTTTTAGTTGGAATGGGTATTACATTTTGTCAAAAGTCTTTTCTGCATCTATTGATATAATCATACTTTTTATTAAATTTATTGTTGACATGGTCATTTAGTCTTATACTCGGCTTAATATTGAATCAGATCTTTGTCCCTTGTAGTAATCCAACCTGGTCATAATGTCCAATTTTTGTGAAATGCTACTCTAATCCGCTTTCTAGTATTTTGTTTAAATTTTTATATCAACTTTTAGTAGGAAAATTGGTTTATAGTTTTCTTTCTCCGTTTTTGCTGTACCTGACTTAGGTATCAAAACCATAATTTTGTCATAGAAGGAATTTCCTTTGATGCCTTTTTTTTTTAAACAGAGTTTTTTGGGTTCAAATTAACTGCTCTTTAAATGTTTGATAGAATTCACTTTTAAGTTCATCTGGGGCTGTGTATTTGTTCTCATGGAGCTGGCTCATCTATGCTTTGTTCAACATTTAAAAAAAACCTATAGAATTACTTAGTTATTCTATTTACTGTTCTATTAATCTGAACAGTTTATATCCATTTCACTTAGACTGCTAATTTAGTTGGCATGTAGTTGCATAACCTAAGTCCTAAATGTTGCTTCAATTTCATTATCATTGATCATACGTTCACCCTTTTCCTTTTTGATTTAGTTTTCATTTGACTTTCTTTTTAAAATCAAGTTTTTTTTCGTAAAACAAGCACCAAGTTTTGCTTATCAGTTAAATGGTATTATTGTTTTCCATTTTATTCTCCCGTTGGATATTCAGTGTTTTAAATTTGTTGTATAATTGGGGGGTTCTAATTTGTTTTTCTCCTAGCTGATTTGATCATACTAAATTTATTGGGGAAAACTTAACTGGTTGGCATGCAACTCCCTTTCTGAAATCATGGTTGATCTATAACCATAAGTTAGCAATGGACACAAGAGTTTTTAAAAAATCTAGAAAATCAGTCTGAGATAATCTATTAAGTATATGGAATTTAAAGAAAGGGGTGTTGTATATTATATTTTGTTTTCAAATGATCTGCTATAGTCACTTAGTTTAAAATTAATGATAATCTCACACATACATACACATACACATGCAAGGTTTTTTTTTAAAGTCAGCTATTAAAAATTATTATTATTATTTTTACCGTTGTATCTTATCACTTACTAGAACTAACACTGGACAATGTAAAATCCAAAAAGTAAGACTAGTGCCTTGATCATTGCACTAAGCAATGGAGCTAGATTCAAATATGATTTTTCTTATCTCCAGTTAATCAATAAGCATTTGTTAATTGTCTACTATGTGCCATGCACTGTGTTCATCCCTGAGGATGAAATGAAAATCAAGAGACAGTCCCTGCCCTCTAGGTGCTCATAATCTAACGAGGGAGGTAGCATGAGAAAAGGCATATACAGACAATATACATAAAGAATAAATCAAAGACCAACAGTAGAAAGGTCCAAGAAATAAGCAGGAATAAGAAATGCTTCCTGTATAAAGTAGAATCTTAGGTGGCTCTCTAGAGAAACCAGTAGGCAGAGACGGAGAGAATTGCAGACATGGGGGACAACCAGAGAAAATGGCCCAAGCGAGAGAAGGAATTTCTTATCTGTGAAGCATAAAGGAGGGCCGTGCTAGTGGAACAAAAAATACTTGGAGTGGGGGAGGCTGAAAGCTTTTAAAAATATAACAAGACAGAAAATGGAGGGGTATATTTTAAGGTCTTTGAGCAATAAAGATCTTATATTTGACTCTGGAGATGATGGAGAGCCACTGAAGTCCACTGTGTGTGTATTGTTGGGGGACGGAGGGGCAAAGAGTCACATGCACTTTAGGAAGATTACATTAGCAGTGAAGTGGAGGAAGGGTTGAAGGGGACAGTCCTGAGGCTGGGAAATTACGCACCAGGCTGCTGCAATAGTCCAGGTGAAAAGTGATAAGGACCTGTAGCAGTTGGTGGCACTGTTATAGGATAGAAGAGGACAAACATGAAAGATGTTTCAAAGATAGAGTCACTGGGCCTTGGTACTGCTTGGACTGGGCTAGGATGGCTGAGAGAAAGGTAATAGTTGGGTTTCCAGGCTTCTAGCCTGGGAGATTGAAAGGCTAGTAATACCCTCCGTACTAATGGGCAATGTAGGGGGAGGAAAGGGGGTAGGAGGAAAGATAACGAATTAACTTTTATTGCGATTGTTTTAAAATATCAACTACACATAGAGGTAAAGAGAACAAACTTTTATTAATCATCTACTATGTGCCAATCATTGTTCTAAGGATATTATAAATATCACCTCATTAGACCCTCAAAACAACTCTGAGGTTGGTTGCTATTATCATCCAATTATAGAGCTGAGGATATCAAATGGACACAAGAGTGCTCTACATGTATAAATTACTGGCCTAACCTTTTCCCTATGCTGTAATATTTTTTTCTAGAAACAAGATGTTCCTGAAAGAGTGTGCTATTTTTCAAAATGGCACAAAAGTGTTCAACAAGTATTTTTTTAAGCACCTACTATATGGAAGACCCATGTACTCATCAAACAGCCCTTGCCTTCCAGGAACATAAACCCTTTAGCAAATACAACATGGACATACATAATTATGCACAAAATATAAACAAAACACAAGTTACTTGTTTGGGGGAAAAGGAAGGAAATTTCCCTAACATCCCCTTCTCCCCACCCTGAAGTATTCAGGAAAGACCACAAATAGGAAGAGGGGGTCACATTAACTGAATTTTGAAAGGAGTTAGTTGTTTTTAAAGGTAGAGATAAGGACTGATTGCATTCCAAGAGAGAGCTACAGACTGTACAAAGGCCTGTAGATGGAAAATTAAAGGTTATGTGTGAAAAAGAGCAAGAAGACCAATATGACTGGCCCTAAGAGTACACAGAATGATAATTTTAGATAAGTGCCTTATAGCCATTATGAATGGTATTCAATGACAGAGTTGTCTGACTTTGATCCTCCACAAGCTAGGGAATCACTGCAGATTTTTCAGTGAAGGATTGGTGTAATCAGAACCATCGAGTAAAAATATCACTTTGGCAGCTGTGGAGAGATTGGAATGGAGAGGGGAAGGACTTGAGCAGGGGTTCTTGGAATATTATTATTATTACTCCAAGGGAGAAGGGATCAGGTTCAAGTTGAGAGATAAAGATCCTTGTCTGAGGTATTTAGGTTGTTTTCCAAGACTTGACAACTGAGGGCATATAGGAGCTGGGGGAAAATGAGGAGAGTGGGATTAATAAATGAGCCTTTACAAGGGACATCACTTTTCCTCGAATGGAATCCATCTTCAACTCTGCCAATTTTATTTCAAGGCTAACATAAGATCATTCTTCTGCTTCTATATCTTTGCCAAGAAAACCTGAAGTGGAGTTAGGAAGAGTGAGAAAAGACTGAAGGGACTGAACAAGAACATCAACAAAATGTGGGGTTCATTCAGCTTCACACAGACAATAAATATACTAACTCAGGTTCACAATGTAAATAAACATATGCCTATATTAAGACATGATGAAATCTTCTTGACAAAATCCAGTCCTCATTTCTCTTAAATATTTGAGAAAGCTTAGTAGTGAATGGAATTTTCTTTAACGTACTAAATAATATCTATCCAAATTCAAACATACTAACTGTATAATGAAGAAAAGTTAGAAGCCTTTCCATTAAAATCATGGGTAAAGGAAGGGTGCTTATTATTGACACTATGAGTTTACATAATTCTAGAACTGCTGGCTTTTATATGAAGTCAAGAAAGGGAAAGGGAATGATTGTAGACAAAGAGGAAAGTAAAGCATCATTGATTTCAGGTGTTTTCTGTAGAAACCCTAAAAAATCAAGCACAACATTCAAGTAATTGGTAAATTCAGCACAGTTTCAAGAAACTAAACTAATTCATCTAAATCATTAACATTTCTGTATTTCAACAAAGAAACCCAGAAGGAAGAGCTAGAAAGTGAAACTACACTCAAAGTAACTAAAGAAACTAATATTTGGAAGATTATCTATACAGATGCAAGAAGATGAATCCAAGTATAAAACACTCTGCTCAAATAAAGATAGGTTGAATACTGGAATGGGTACAAATTCCTCATGGATAGGTATAGCCATTGCAATAAAAATAACAGCACCATTTAAGTTAATTTAATTATATGCTACTGTACCAACCAAACCACCAAAGTTATATTGTGGAACTAGATAGATAATAGACAATATCACATAAAAGGAGAAAATGCCAAGGATCTCAGTGGTAATAATGAAAAGGAAGTGGCAATGAGGTGGCCTGTCAGTACAAGATCACAAACTGTATGGTAAAGTAATAACCAGTAAAATGACTTGGTATTGCATAAGCAATTGAGAGATTTGTCAGTGAAACAGATCAACATACCTAATACACAGGAACAAACAATCAGAGTAACGTAGTGTGTGATTAAACTGAAGACTCCGTTTACTGTGGGAAGGACTCAGTGCTGAAGAAAAATGTTAGGAAAACGGACAGCAGTCTATCAAAAATAGTTTTGAACTAGCATCTTACATCACATACTAAGATAATCTCCAAATACATCCATGACATAAACATACGTGGTTGCAACATCTCCAAATTAGAACACCAAGAAAGAAATTATCTTTCAGATCTACGGATAGGGGAAGAGTTTAAAACTAATTAAGCAGTAAATAGGATCATAGAAGATAAATTGTAAAATTGCAGGCATATAAAATTAATCAGTGAGTCAATGACCCTTTATTAAGTGCCTACTATGTGCCAGACATTGTACTAATCTCTGGGAATAGATATACAAAAAGAAGACTGCTTCAGCCCTCACAGAGCAAAAGATAACCTAGAAAAGGAAGCTGAAAAGTTAGGGGAGGTGTCAGGAAAGGTTCTCCACATAAAAATGATAGGAAAATTAAGGCAGTCTCAAAGTAGTATAGCCACTGGAGAAATGAATTTATTTTAGCTCAGCTCTCTCCTTCCATGAAGGTTTTCAGCTTCATGACTCTGCCATCCAATCAAACCGAGGTGGTGATGAAGTGGTATACCAATGCTCATGGAATCCTGCAGGGTGAGGTGATTTTCCCAATAAGGAGTTTCCTGAGCCTGGTGGAAAATTCAGTCAGAGAGGTCCCAAAGTAGTGAACCCAAATGAGAAATTATTTGTTGGTTTTGCAGATAGAAATTCATTGCAGGTAAAATCAGAAGGGAAACATAACTGGGGTGGGGGGTAATTTTTGCTGGAAATTTTTCTTATAAAGGTCACAAATAAAAGCTTTATAAGGAATGAATTCAAATTTATAACACCAAGAACAATTCTCCAATAGATAGTCTAAGGTATCAGGAAACAATTTTGAAGGGAAGAAATTTAAACTCTCTACAAACATTTGAAAAATGCTCAGAATCATGAAGAATTAGAAAAACTAAATTCAAGCAGCTTTAAGAGCTGTGGATAAACAGCAATGCCAATGCACTGGGGGTGAAGGTGTAAAGTGATCTGGCCATTCTGGAAAACAATTTGCAAGTATGACGCCAAATGTAGACCTTGTAGATGCCCTTTGACCCTGGTGTTCACCTACTGGATTTATACATTAATGGCATTCAAAAAGTGGAAATAGATTGAGATACACAACACTACTTATAGGAAGGATTCTTTCATGATACTAGCATACTCCTACTAGGATATGGCTAAACAAATTGAGGTATATGAATGTAATGAAAGCTATTGTGTCAGAAGAAATGCAAACTTAAAAAATACCACTCTGATTGATGCAGAGAGAAGTGAGCCAAAGAAAGACCAGAAAAATTTAAATAAGAATAGTAACATTATAGAGAAAAAACAATTCTTACTGATAACACTCTGGCCAATGCCATGGTAAACCCAAAACTTAAAGGACTGAAGACAAAAGACAACACTGAGTCCTGTCAGAGATGATTTTAACTTCAAATGCAAAGACGCATACAATTTTAGACATGAACAATGGTGGGGGGGAGTATTTGTTTTGTGAACTAGGCATGTTTGTAGGGAGAGTTTTATTTTTCTTTGCTGAATTGGAAGGAGGAAGGACAAGCTAAGAGACACGAATCATAAATCCTTGCTAAAATAAATGAGCAATTTTTCAAAATTGCCTTTAGACTCTTTGGTAAATTCTTGCACATCATTATCCTTTTGAGCTGGCCCTATGATGTATTAGAGGCAAAAAAGAGGCACTACATAGACAGGTCAGCACATTTTCTACCTCTTGAATTCTCAGAGTTGCCTGGGGCCCAGGGAGGTTAAGCTACTTGTTCCAAGGGGGAGAACTGAAATGTCAGGGTGAAGATTTGAACGTGTATTCCTGGCTTTTAGGTTGACTCTCTACCCATTACACAACACTGCCTATCATTAAACCTTATTCAGGCAAGAGTGCAGACCACCTCCCCATGTGGCCATGATAAATCTCCTAACCTCTCAATATCTGAGTTTCCTCACTTGTAGAATAGGAATGATAACATCTCCAGGGAATCTGTGAAAGTCAGCCGATGTAATCTGTGCACAGTACAGGCTTGGATTGCCCACAACTACTGCTCCTCTCCTCCAGGTTTAGAGGTAGTCCAGGGGGTGTGGCAGGAAGCCCCTGTGGGAATCAGAGATCATGAAGCCTCAACAGTGATTAGTCAGTATCATTTAGTTCACGTTACTCAATTATCTTTCCAAAAATGGCATTTAATACAGTAATAGAGTTGGTTAAAAAACAACAAAAAACTTTCCCATCCAAATTTTGTAATGTAGACACCCACCTCTCCTATGGGCTGAGGAGTTCAAAACAGGAACCTCATTTAAGATCTATCTAGCATGAGAGCCAGCACCTCAGGATGTGAGGTTTCCTTGGATACAGACCAGTCTCCATGGCAACCGGTGATTAGGCTCAGCTGATGCTGCCTTCGAAGACACTGAACACTTCCTCAGCAGAGACTCACAGTCTGAAGGGAGGGGCTCCTGCCTAGAGACCATAGTGAAACCTTTACCTTCTCTAGAGACTTTGTCAGTACCATGCTCCTCTTGAATGAAAAGAGGAAATTTAGGCACAGCAGAATACAGATGAAGTGTCACAGAAGGAACACGGTAATTCTTAATGAACTCCTTCAGCACCCCTCCCTCTTGGCCTCCATATTCCTAGGATAGATGAACAAATGGAGTTCTGAATTTCTTCCTGAGACCAATGCTGGGATCTCCGCCTGTGGCAGAGGTTTTGCCAGCGTTCCTTCTCCCCTCCCATCCCTTCAATAAGCCGCAAACATGGATTCTTTCCAATTATTTTAGAAGGTTGTTGGAGGAAGAAAGTGGTAAGGAAAGAGTGCTGTCTTCATCCTTCGGGTTATCCCTATGTTGATAACCCCTGAACTCTGCCCAGGTTACCTCCCACACTCTTTCAAATGCTGTAAAATGTGGCAGAGGCTGATTAAGCCCAAACACAGAATGAAAAGAGAATCAAGGGAGGAACCGGACACGGAGCCAAACCTGTTTTCTCCTAATCTTAAACCAGAGGCCTTTCCCCTACTAGAGACCTGCACAATCAGTAGCTGACTAAAGGATGAGTGGAGTTTATAGATCAGTGGTAGAGAGATTTGTAGGTAGGAGAATGGACATTTTGGGTTTCTGTCAAAACACTCTTTCTAAGATGTTCTCTATTTTCCCTACATCATCTCTAAGCCTTATGGACAAGTTTCATGGTTTTCTATGTCAACATCCTTCTAGCATCAAAGTATTGAGTTTCTCAGGAAATTGATAGGTTATCAGTTGACTCTGCCTCCAACCAGGCTATGGGAATCAACACAGCAGGCCAGAGAATAGATAAGATTCTTCTGGTGCTGGAGGAATCCATGGGCTCTGCCTTGTGGAACTTTTGGGAATGGACTGCACTGAGACATCCCTACTTGCCCCGGCAGCCTCTGCTCAGGATCAATGGCATACTTGCTGTAATAACTTCACAGAGAAGGAAGTCAGACATAGTTCTCTAAAGTAATTAAGTAATACGTATAGAACTTTGTGATTAAGAATTGTTTCTTTGGCTGTATTTACATCCCTAAAGCCCAGAATAGTTTTTGGGCCTTTCTTGGTGCTTAATAAATTCTTGTTGACTCATTCACTTAGCTTGATTGCAAATTCATCCTTCTAGTTATTAGCAGTACTTATTCTATGGATGACCAGCATTCTAGCCATGCGAAGACAGGGTGACTTAATCTGTAGAAACCACTAAAGCTCCCCTGTGGATGTCTGTTGAAATACTGCACCGCAAAAGAATATGACTGTAAAACAGCTTGCTAAATAGTGTAAACATATCAAAGAAAGAGGATAGAGATCCACAGAGAAAAATATTTCTATATATTCGTTATGAATTGAATCACAATGGAGTATCCATCATTTGGCAAGTGACTGAAAAATTCTGGGCATATTAATGTATCAGAATACTGTTGTTCTATATGAACTGACAAAGTTAGTTGCTTCATATAAACCTGGGAAGACATATGAATTTTGGTTGAGTGAAATGAGAAAAACCAAGAGAACAACTGACACAACAGAAATATAATACAAATAATCAGTTTTGAAAGGCTTAGAAAATAAGGTCAAGAAAATGACAAACCACAATTCCTGGCTGACTTATGATGAATCATGCTGTCCAGCTTCAGAGGGTTAGGGGAGATAAATTCAGAATGCAAATTGTGGCATAATTTTTTTTTTGATATGTCCAATGCAGAAACGTGCTTTAATTACTATACATATTTCTAACAGTTTTGATTTTCTTCGAATATCATTGAATGGGGAGTAGTATGTGGAATACCTGGGGGAGGGCAGAAAACAAGACAAAAACCTGAAAACAAAATTGAATTCCAAAAAGCAAAGAAGTGGTTTTTCATATTTGGTTATGACTTTTTGAATATGCCAAACTGTGTGCTTCCTAAAAAAGAATATTTTATTTAAGTGGGTAGGATAATCACTGGAGCTCCTCCTTGAGTTTCCTCCTGGTGAAACATTCTACGATCTATAGACCTTTTGATATTCAATGTTCCAAAACCCAGCTATGGCATCCCTTGTCCTCAGGTCTCTCCCAGATCTAGGATTTTTTATTTCTGGAGACCTTTGGGCCTCTAGACAAGACTTTGGGTATCTGGCAGCAGCTACTGGGACAGGTTGCCTATAAGAAGCACCTACCTCCAAGGCCTTCCCTCTTCACAAAGTCCAGAGTAAAAGAGAACCTACCCCCACTTTCTAATGTCACCATATACTCCAGCTGGTCTTAATGGACTGCGTTCACCCTCCAAATCTCACTGTGATACTTCTCTGTCAGTTCCCAGGCAAAAATATTTCTCTCTCAAGCAAAAAGTTTAAGTAGCTCTAGAGTTAGCCTGAGCTAAATCACAGCTTTTCCATGAACTTTATTTGAATCCTTGAAGTTAGGAAACAAATGTTACAGAAATGATCATGTAAATATCATTTCCTGGGAGACCAGGAAAGAAACTGGCTTCTCTAGTAGAGAGTATCTAATAGTGAATGAAGATCTTAGGATCGTATTCGCAAAAACTTGGTCACATAAAAAACTAATTGAAAATTAGAGAGCACCATACAGAAATTAATGTCTCCATGAACCAGTCAAAACATATTAGAACAAAATAAAAAACAGAAATAGATCACAACAGATACTTGATATAAGTCTCATAGTAGTACTAGAAAAGGCTAAATACAACATGCTTAGATACCATATTTCAAAAAATCACAAATGATAACCTGGGTGAACCAGAATGTGAAATGAAAATCAAAAAAAAATATCTCCTAGCAGAAACCTCATATTGTAAGATGTAGAAATTTTCTTAACCAAAATCCAGAGCCTCAAATTGAAAGAACTACAGAACTCAAAAAAGAAAAGAAAGAATACATATACTAGGTAGTCAGTCAGCATCACTGAAGATCTGGTAGCTACCATTGTCATGGAGAGGAAAGATTAGATTATAATATTCCTGGGTGAAACAATCCATCAAAACTGAATTAGCATAGGAGAGTATGGTATTGCAGGTGAAAAAACGGGACTTTAATGAATGGAGTGGAATAAGGATCTCAGTGTCTGCCATTGTGTTAAGCACATTTTAAATATTTTCTCATTGAATCCTCCCACTAACCCTGTGAATTATGTGCTGTTATAGAAGACAATAGAAGACTTCCAATTAATCATGAAGAATGTTCTTCATCCGAGTAGATACTTTGAATCTTAAACATTGCAGTCAAGGGAAACATTGAGAAATATATCTTTGAGCATATGGAAGGGATGACTGATGAAGCATTTCTATTCAAATGGGGAGAAAAATCTACATCTTCTCAGAACTCTGTTTTATTGAATGGTCTCAGAGGAGATAAAAAGAACTTGAGGTTAGTTTTGTGTATTTTGATTATATTAAGAGATAAAAGATAAAGTAAAGGGAAAGCAATAAATAGCCTGGGAAGAAAAGAGGGATAAGAAAGGAGGAACTGATTATTTCAGCTAATCAGGGAGTGAGAAGACTAAACAAATACGAAGGAAGTAGACCACCATGACATTTTCTTCTGAAATAAAAAGGGGTTAAATACACATATGCATATACAAAACATGCATGCAAACTGAATTTGGTGTGGATATACATAAAAGTCGAGCTGCTCTCATGCCTGTCTCAGGTCTCTGCAGCCCCAAACCCAGCCTTTGCCATCACTTGGAAGAAGTTTCACATATGGAGCTTCAGCAACTTTTCTTTGATAATGGCTAGACCATGTGGAAGCCTTGGGAAATGAGAACATCCAGCACATCTCCAAGGACAGACTGTCCATCAGCTGCAAAGTTGGAGAATAGCTCCATTGGAAAGATCCAAACAATTACTTAGGAGAAATACACGTAAAGTCATCTGAAATGGCAAAACAATTTAAATACAAAATACTGTAAGCCTCTTGGACTCCGATTATCTCAAAACCAAGCATGAGAAAATGGTTTTATTTCAGAAAATTAACAATTATTCCAGCATTCCTGTATCAATTATCTACTATTGGTAGAGTAGAAAGGAGCTTCCTGATAGAGTTAGAGTAATATGAACAGAAGAGACTAATTGAGATGGTAGAGCAGAAGGAATAAGGACAGGCAAGCTCAACTCCATGAAAGAGCCACAAGCACATAGAAAATGCACCAGCCTGAGTACCGAGTGTGAAATACAAGAACAAATTCAGACTGAGTCATTCTCCAGCTGAGGTCAGGATAGGTTAGTTGTGACTGAGAAGTCTGGGGACAATGAAGAGAGACTCTAGCCGTTATTAACCATTGCAGAACTTTCTATCATTCAGGCTCAATGGGAGCTTGTAGATAATTGTGAACTAACATGAGAAGAGATACTGTTCAGGACTACATAGAGGCCTTATCCTTGTTCAGATGGAAGTATCATGGTCTCACTAAAGACAGTGCTCCTTACTGCTCAGGGCTAGGTCATAGACCCAGTGAGAGACTGAGAGAGGGACCTGTGGTTAATTAGGACTGGCGGACTAAGGCAAGAAGTCTTTATGGGACCTAAACTGGGAAACTTTGACCTCAGAAACAGATCTGGCTCCCCTGCCCAATCATTCTTGGAGCCTGCCATTGAAAAATCAAAGTAAGAAAACCAGACCTAAAGGGATCCTAAAGTTCTGTCATCATGAACCTGTAGATCTTTCCAGCTACTTCAAAGTGGCTTGATTCCAGAAGGAGTTGAGCTAGATTGAAATCTGAAACCAAGAGCACTAAATCTCAGAGTTTAGACAGACAGCACACGATTCAAAATAACCCAGATCAGACAGATATTTGAGAAAAAGAAAATTTTGCAGGTGCTGTTCCTGATATACTGGAATAAGGCACCACTCAATACCCCAAGAAAGCAGCAGTAGGACCCAAGAGGACACAAACATGCCCCAGACATTTTCTGCACAAGTCCAGAGAGCCAAGCAGTAGGAAAAAAGTTCAAAATCCAGAAGAAGGGTTTGAATAATGAGGAAACAAGAGAATCTTATCATAAAGAGGCATTAGAATGACAGGAATGCTCAAGTAGCAAACTCAGAATAAGTGAATGACTTCAAAACCTCTATAGACAAAGCCTCAAAATAAAATAGATTTTGGGAAGAAATTTCGTCAAACTTTGTTGCTGTTTAGTCATTTTTCAGATGTATCTGATGCTTTTGACCCCTTTTGTGGTTTTCCTGGCAAAGATACTGGAGTGATATGCCATTTCCTTCTCCAGCTCATTTTACAGATGAGGAAACTGATGCAAATAGGTTTAAGTTGCTTGCCAAGGGTCACACAGCTAGTACCCTATACACTGCACCACATGTAAAAATTAGGATGATCTAAATAAAAAGATAACCGTTCTGTGAGACAAGAAAATATATCAATACAAAAGCAAAACTAAATTGAAAAATCAGCAGAAGAAAATGTCAGTTATCTCCTAGCAAAAACAACTGACTTGGAAAACAGATAAAAGAGAGATCATATAAGAACAAACAGATTATCTAGGAACCATGACCATGGATGGAGTCAGGTATTATGTTTCAAGAAATCTTTTATCTGATCAGGCATCTTAGAATCAGAAGGCAATTTAGAAATGAGAAGAATCCACCAATCACCTTCTGAAGGACACCTCAAAATAAAAATCATAAGACCATATTCACCCATATCCCAAGTTTCTTAATTGAATAAAAAATAAAAGCAGCAAGAAAAAAAAGGAATTGATATTCCAAGTAGCCAATCAACATTAACTAAATTTGATGGCCATTATTATAAGTCGAGAAGGTAGAGTATTATAACATAGGAGGCAAGAAAATAGGCTTAAAATCCAAGAATAACTCACCCAACAAAACTGCGTGTGAAGATAAAGTATGAAACTAATAACTGATTATTCATTAGTTAGTAGTTAACAGTTTGGTTATTCATATCAATAGCCATTGTAATCAATTTGTAAAGTCTTAGATTTGGAACTATTTTCCAGAGGCCTTGGTGGTATGGCACTTGATGGGAGATTATGTATGTTACTTTGAGTAGTATAATATTTGATGGGGGAGTATACTTGTCACTATGAGTGAATCTGCCACTTGAAGGAGGTATAGAATATGAATGAATGAAGAATACTTCAATCTGTTCGTGGAATGCTTTTCCTATCATTGGGTTTCTGTAGTACAGGTTATGGGACCTGGGCACTTTGTAATGATATTGACTACTGCTGTGCCCCTGATACCACGAGGTCTGGAAGCTCACTTTGCAAGTCAGCGTAGTTATGGACCAATCACAGTCTTAGTTTAGTTGACATCAGTTGAAATTATGTAATTAGCTTATAAATTCATACTTATAAATGGGTGATCTAATTGTAGGGGTGAGTCTTTTACCTCTATTATTGCTAATTGCTAAGCCTACCAGTAGATAGATTATGCTATGACTCTTTTGCCTTGGTTTCCCTTAGTTGCAGATTTAGAGAGACAAGGGAAAAAAGAATTACTAATGAAATAGAGGATTTCCGAGAATTCCTGATACAAAATCTAGGGCTGTATTGAAACTTGCATATACAAAGTCTGAAGAGCAGAGAAGAATATGGCGGTAAAAATGAATGAAAAATTATAAAGATCTAAACAAGAACAAAGTCTTTCCATTTTAATACATATACATATGATGATACATATCACTCCCCAACCCCCACAGAACTCTATCATTTTAAGAAGTCATAAAGGAAATCCAAAAAATCAGAGTCTGGGAATCATTTTAAAAATATTTTACAGTAAGTCTTTATTGATGTCTTATGTTTTTTATATCATCATAGTTGTCCCCACTGTTCAACCCTATTCCCATCCAGTTATCTATCCATTATACAGTAAATAGTGTTTCTTTAAGATAAAAAAAACGAAGAAGGAATAAATCATCACAACCAATTTATACATTGGAAAAATCTAAATATTTGTTCAACGTCTAACCTTTATGGATTTCGACCCTTCATAAACGGATATGTTAGGGGTGTCTATTTACATGTCTCATTTGTGTTGTCCTTGATATTTATGCTTCTGTAACACTCACTTTTAATTTGTGTGTGGGAGAGAAATTGTTCTTTCTATTTCTCATGTTGTAGTCATTGTTTATATTGCTTTCGTTGCTCTGCTTACTTCCTCTGCATCAATTCATGTAGATCTTTCCATGCTTCTTTCTGTTCATCACATACATAATTTCTTACAGCACAATTGCATTCTAATACTCTTATGTATCACAATTTGTTGAAACGTTCTCCAATCAATGAACATCTTTTTTGTTCCCAATTCTTTGTTATCACAAAAAGTATAATACTGTACATAGGAGTTTCTTTTGGTCAATGGCTTTCTTGGTGTACCCAAGTATATATACCCAATAATTGAATATCTAGTTCAAATGGTATGGATAGTAATCTCTTAATTTACATAACTCCCAATTAATTTTCAAAGTAGTTATACCATCTCTTTGCTCCACTAAGAATACATTATTGTGCCTGTAATTCCCACATGTCTTGCATAATTTTATGTTGCCATTTGGAGGTCATCTTTGCTAATTTGCAGAGTATGAGGTAAATACTCAAAGACTTTTGTTGTGTAGTTCTCTTATTGGTGACTTAGAGTTTTTTCCTATAGTTTTGAACACTCAGAAGTTCTGCTGAGAACTAATTGTTCATATTTTTTGACCGCATATCCACTGTAGAATGCCTATTAATCACACGCACACACGTGTGTGTATTGTACATATCTATATATTACTTATATGATTTATATTTCAGATTCTTATAGCATAAATTTGATACAAAAACTTATTTCCCATTAACTCACTTCTCTTTTTATCCAATGTGCATTAATTTTACCTGTGCAGAAGCTTTTCAGTTTCAAGTTAGGAAAGATTTTTGTTTGGTTGGTTTTTTTTTTTTTTTTTTTATAATTGCCTCTATTTCTTGTTTGGTTAAGAATTCATCTCTTACTCATAGTTCTGACAGATATTTAATCTGTTTCTCTTCTAAGGCTTTCAGTAGTATGATCATTAATATAAACATTTTGTTTCCATTTTGAATATACTGGTTTTCTCCACAGTTTATTCCTAGCTAATTTATGTTTCCCAGTTTATCAAGCACTGGTTCACAGAGTTCCATTGTTTCTCATTCTCTCTTGTATAGTCTGTTCTATTGATCATTTCTTTATTTAAAAAAAAAAAGCAGTGCTAGATGGTTTTGATTATTGCTACTTTATAATGTAGTCTCTAAGTACTGTTTCCCTTTTATCCATATGTATTTTCATTATTTCACTGGATGTTTCAGATCTTTTGGTTTTTTTTAATGATTTTTGCTATTTCATCAAGTTAATGTATTCTTTTGGTAACTTTGTTGGTATACCATAAAAACTTTAAATTGACTTTAGTAATATTATCATTTTTATTATGTTGGAATGGCCTACTAATGGGCATTGGATATTTCGCTGTTTTTATTTTAGTTTTTCTTTATTTTTTTAAGGAGTCCTCTGTAACTAAGTCTATATAAATGTTTATTTGACCTCATAGATTGCTCTCTAGATATTTTATGTATTTTCTCGTTATTTGCAATGGGATTCCCTTTTTCTTATAACTTTTTTGATATTTTTGTTGCTATTTATAAAAAAATTGAAGTCAATTTTAGAGCCTTCAACTTTCCTGTTTTGCTTAGTATCTTTATTAGTTTCCTAAGATTTTTCCACGTATACCATCTTATTATCAGTACACTGGGAAAATTTTATTTTCCCTTTCCCTATGCTTATGTCTTTGATTTCTTTCTCTCATCTTATTGCTGTTGCAGGCATTTTTAGAAATCCATGAAATGATAGGCATCCTTGTTTTGCAACTGAATTTCATGAGAAAGGTTGTTGTGCATCCCCATAGGATATGAGGCAGAGTTGTTTGAAATTGTTAGCCTCACTCCATCTTCCAGAGTTGTCACAGTCCAGTGGGGTCACAGAATAGACAAGACTGGTGACGGCTCGACATGCAGTGCATGACCTTGGCACCTTCCATATCTAACCAAGCTCTAAGCACTCCACAGTGCCTGTGTCAGCTGTCTTCACGATTGTTGGAACATACTGATCTCATCTGCCCATTCCACCAAGTGAAGTCTTCACACACTTGGGGTAGACACCCCACCAACTCACTGATGGATTTGAGACCCCTTGGTTAATGTCAACCTGGTTTAGCCCATCTGCCGAAATGGTTTGCTGGGTTGTGACCACTCTGCATGCTAGAGTTCCTTGGAGCCACAGGTGAGGGTTAGATGAGTCAGGTCTAAATATGGGAAGCATCCCTGAAAAGGGCTCAACAGTCCTCACACCAAAGGTACTTGTCTTCCCTGAACACACCCTACAGTCCATATCTCTTGTATGGCAATCTTGAATCAGATTGTTATTTTTCTTTTGCATTTATATTTTTTTGCTCAGCTAAATGTAACCTCACTGCAAGTAGTGTGAAGGAAAAATGCTATGTCAGTATGTTAGATTAGTCAAGTCAGAGATTTTATTTTGTTCTACCTTCTTTTGGATTCTCTGTGTATTAAATCAAGGAGACATCTGATATTAATTAAACTTCAGTGAATTATTTTTGTCTTAAAATGTTTCAGAGGTCAAAGGGAATAGAAAATTTCTAGTTCTTCATCTTGTTGAAAACATTACTTGGAAGTCCAATTCCTGGGGGTGGAGCCAAGATGGCAGAGTAGAAAGACGCACATACACATAGCTCCGAACCCACAACCCACAGAACGGCTAGAGGGGACCAACTCACGGTGAATTCTGCACCCAGAGGCCACAGAGTGTTGGAGAGAGGGAGATTTCTGTTCTGGCGAGACCTGCAAACCTCTCGCGGGGGGTCCTTCGCGCTGCGGACTGGGCCCCGGGACTGGGAGCGGAGGGCGGCCCTGCAGCGGCAGCGACACCGTGAGGAAAAGATCCGAGTGGGCTATGGAGACCGGATCTCCAGCGGCCACGCGGGTCCCTCCACCCACGGAGGGACCTGCAAACCTCTTGCGGAGGGTCCATCGCGCTGCAGACGCGGAGCCCAGCCCGGACCTGCGGCGGCCGTGGCTCCGAGAGGTACAGATCCGAGCAGGCTTCAGGGACGGGATCTCCAGCGGTGGCACAAGCCCCTCCACCCACAGGTGATGGGGGTCGGTGAGAGTCTCTTTGGCGGGTCGAGAGGGGAGTGGGGTGCCCCCATGGCTTGGGCCCCCCCGGGAGATAGAAGCTGAGAGGCGGCTGCAGACAGGGGCTCCCCAAGCGGGTAGGAGCCTGGATCCATTGTGGAAGGTCTGTGCATAAACCCCCTGAGGGAACTGAGCCTGAGAGGCGGCCCTACCCCACCTGACCACCTGAACTTAATCCTCACACTGATTGCAGCCCTGCCCCCGCCAAAAGCCCTAAGGCGGGAAGCAGCATTTGAATCTCAGTCCCCAAACGTTGGCTGGGAGGACCAGGAGGCGAGGTGGGCGTGAGGAGAATATTCAGAGGTCAAGTCACTGGCTGGGGAGAATGCCCAGAAAAGGGAAAAGAAATAAAACTATTGAAGGCTACTTTCTTGGAGAACAGACATTTCCTCCCTTCCTTTCTGATGAGGAAGAACAATGCTTACCATCAGGCAAAGACACAGAAATCAAGGATTCTGTGTCCCAGCCCACCCAATGGGCTCAGGCCATGGAAGAGCTCAAAAAGAATTTTGAAAATCAAGTTAGAGAGGTGGAGGAAAAACTGGGAAGAGAAATGAGAGGGATGAAAGAAGTCCAATTCCTATTGTTTCTATGATTTGTGGTTTAACTTGCTATTTGGGATTTCACTGTTAAGTCACTTTTGTTTCTGTCTTTTTTTTTATATTTTCTGTACCAATAGTAATTTTTATTTTCTTATCACTTGCAAAGGATGTGTTCACTATTTCTGCCTTTTTATATTTGCTTGCAGTATCTATGTGCCATAATACTTCATCATTTTTTTTGAAGTTCTACTCGTTCTTGGAAATATGTATAAGCCTTTGCAGTACCATTTAAAAGACAACACAACTTTCATTGTTTTTTAAAGTTCTGGCCTTTGGTTAGCTCCTTCCTAAATCTAAGGCCCACTGTTTTTGCATCAGAAAAACTCTCAAAGGCTCCAGAGAAGGTCTAAGTGAATTCAGTCATATTTTGAACCAGCTCTCCCATTTCTCTCTCTCTCTCTCTCTCTCTCTCTCTCTCTCTCTCTCTCTCTCTCTCTCTCTCTCTCTCTCTCTCTCTCTCTCTCTTTCTCCAGCATAATGGTACTGAAACTTGGGAGTCTAAATATTAATTAGACTCCTACGATCTTTTCTTAGCCTCTGGGAGAAGAGCTAATCGCCCTCTTCTTTGTCCCCTCCCCCAGACCTTTCTGTTCCTACTTCTACTTAGTAGTGAGACCCCTGGAGTGCCCAGACATTGCCAGTCAGCGTCTGTAGCTTCACTGACTTCTGGGAGGTCAGTCGAACTGTGGACCCTTGTATAAGGGGATGTCCTTGCACTGGGTTGGTCACATATTTTTTTCTCCTTTCTTCCTGGGACACTGGGAAAAGTGGCGAGAGGTTGCTTGGAGACTGCTGGAGGGGAATTAGGGAAGGAGATCTTAAGAAAAAGCAACGAGTGTTCCATTGTAGCACAGCTTGACCTCAATATAATCTAGAAAAGTAATTTGTGAAGGGGATTTCTAAACAAAACATGCTTAGAAAGAAATTTGGCCTCCCAGAGTTAAAGAAAAGGCACCTTACTCTGTTTGAGCAGACATTTTGCCCTGTGTTGTTCCTCCTGCACCTTGGTTTTCCCTGTATTTTTCCTTTCCCTCCCCCATGGTATGCTGGGGGACATGAGTAGGTGGGCCTCTGCGCCTGGTTTTCTTTGGAGGTCCTTGCACCCCAGTTTCAGGGTCTCTGTCTCTGTGGGCCTCTGCTCCTTTACTGCCTAGATGTAAGCTTTCCTTCTGTCCCTAACCTTTTCTTCCCCTTCTTGAGGGATATGCATTTTCTAGTCTAAGTCTCAAAGGTAAAAGAAACAAGGAACTACAGCTCCTCTGCAGTCAAGACTGGAAGGCTCTGGGTCCAGTCGTTGTAGGCCATGGACCTGGACACCCCTTCCAAAGCTTTGTCTGGAAGGGTAAGTCCAATTCCCTCATTTCTCTCTTCCCTAGGGAACTGGGAAAACTGTAGGTGCTTCTTTCTCTCTGCACCCCAATACTCCCTGTCTCCATGCCTACATGATCATCCTTCTCTTCTGGTCTGCTGGCCATCAAATCCTTGCAGCAGGACTCAGCAGGACTTTCTTGTGAGTTGCCCCTAGCTTCAGGTATCCAGGGCCTGTGGAAGGTCAGCTGCCCTCTCCCCGCTTACCAGCTACCAGCTTTCTTTGTGAAAGTGCTGTGGGCTGTAGTCGAAACTTGAAAGTTACTCAAATCTCCTCTTTGTTTATTCTACTTTTGCCACATCAGCATTACCAGTTCCCCCTTCTCCCCCTCCCTTCCTTTCTAAAAACACATCAGCAGTTAAGTTAGGTATTAAATGAGGTAATTTTGCTAAGATAGGTGAAAATTTCCCGGAGTTTGTCTAGTTTTCTTGCGCTTAGAATGTAAGACAACCTCTCATCCAATGGAGAGGTGGGATAGTGGGGAGGTGGGATTTTCTGTGTTAAGGTATAAGAATTGTAATCTGGTTTCTGTAAGTTGCCTCCTTCCATCAGCCCCGTCCTGGTGGATGGATGACCCTTTCTCCAGAGAATTGTAATAAATAATTTTCCGTTCTTATCTAGAAGCTTCTTCTTTTATTTAAAATTTTGAGTAAGGGTCTTTTAATCTCATACAGTTTGGTGCATTGGCCGGGAACGCCATTCAGTGGCAACTCCTTCCCGTTTGGATCAGCGGCAGGTGCCTGTCAGGGAATTTTCTTATAGTCCCTGAGCTTAGTGGGAAGAATTCCTGCCCTGAGGGGGCAAAAATCCAGGAGAAAAAGAGGAACTTGGAGCAACAGAAATTTAATATAAAAGGTAAAAAATATAAGTGAAAGTATACTCTGGCAGGCTGGTGGAGGAGACAGTCATTGAAAGTTGTACTTGTGCAACCCAGAGGTAAGCACTCAGGGGTCTGGAGGTTTATTTGTTGAGTCTCTGACTTGAGAAGTTTCTGGATGACTTCCATCTAAATTTACGGGGCTTAAAACCTCAAGGCAAGGACGCCACTGAGAATAGCTTCCAAGAAACTGTTGGGAGTTGGGGTGACTCCTCCTGGACAAATTTGGTTAGTTTTTTTTTTTTTTAAGAGAAAGAAAAACCTGGAAGCTCTCATGAGGAACTTCCTAAATTCGTAGTGGGAAAAGAGCAGTCTAAACCCATTACTTCGGAGCAATAATTGAATTATGTTGATATACTGGTAAATAGTCCTTTGGGGAATAGACTTCAGAATTGGAATGAAGTAAACAAAATATAAGGGAAATGATAAAAGAAAAATGATAAAGATGTTGTTGTTTTATCTGGGGTGAAGTCGATTTAGGAGGAGTAATATGGCCCAAATATGAGTGTTTAGAAGACTGGGTATGCTAAAAGTTGAATATGTATGTAAATGCTAAAAACCCCTTAAATTCAGAGAAAGGCATTTATACCTTCGGGCACCCTTTAGATGCCCCAAGCCCAGCAGGTGGTATTGAAAGGGAAAAAGGGGGAGGAAGAGGAGAAAGCATGTGCTCCTCTCACTCCCTCCTCCCTATAAAGTGGGCTTGGTGGCTCCACTCTTCCTTCCCCCAACCTAAAGAAAAAGAGGAGGAGGACTTACATAGTTCCAGTACTCTGTTTAGAGACTTGGGATAACTTTTAAAAGATCAGGAAAATTTACCCTTGAAAATGAAACTAAAAATATCCACTGAGTTATTTCCTTTAAGAGAAGTCCAGTCAGCTCAGGGAGGCTTTATTTATGTTAATGCACCTCTTAGTGTAGCTGAGGCAAGAAATTTTAAGAAAGAGATGAAAGCCCTAATCGCAGGCCCACAGGGCTTATCAGAGCACCTAGATCAGTTTTGTGGACCCAATACATATACTTGGAGTGAATTAATGAATGTCTTAAATATCCTATTCTCTCAAGAAGAAAGAGGCATGATAAGAAGGGTTGCTAAGGTAGAATGGAAACGCTGGCACCCACCCAAGGCCAGGGTGGTGTCAGCTGACCAAAAATATCCTACTTAGGACCCCCGGTGGGGCCTTAATAACGAAGCCTGTAGAATCCATATGCAGGACTTGAGAGAGTTAATTATAACTATCATTAAGAATGTTGTCCTTAAACTCCAGAACATTAAGGTACAATTTGTTCCCAATGCCTGGCCAGTTTTTGAATGTGAAAAGAAAGATTTTTGGCACTTTGCAGAGTATTTGTAGAGTGGTTCTATTAAATTGTGAAGTTAAATTAAATGGTTAGGTGTTTAACCTCTAAGTTTCTTTTTAAGGAAGAGGTAGTGAGTATTTGGTTCCTTTAAAATACAAAAGAAAGGGATACTTTGTGCTCCCTCCTCCCTTTTTTCTACTTAAGAAAATGCTTAGCTTGGTTAGGAAACCAACAGACAAAAGTTATGGAAGGTTATTGGATTTAAAAATTGTTTGCTGTAATTTGTAATTATTATTAAAGTATTTAAGCCCTTTTGAGTAGGTAAGGAGATTGTTTTTTTAAATTTATTTATTTATTTAACTTTTAACATTCATTTTCACAAAATTTTGGGTTCCAAATTTTCTCCCCTTTTGTCCCCTCCCCCCACCCCAAAACACCGGGCATTCTAATTGCCCCTGTCTGCCAATCTGCCCTCCCTCCCTCCCCACCCCTTCCCTTTGGAAGGCAAGCAATTCAATATAGGCCAAATCTGTGTAGTTTTGCAAATGACTTCCATAACAGTAGTGTTGTGTAAGAACTAATTATATTTCCCTCCATCCTATCCTGTCCCCAATTACTTCTGTTCTCTCTTTTGATCCTGTCCCTTCCCATGAGTGTTGACCTCAAATTGCTCCCTCCTCCCCATGCTCTCCCTTCCATCATCCCCCCCCCACCCTGCTTATCCCCTTATCCCCCACTTTCCTGTATTGTAAGATAGGTTTTCATACCAAAATGAGTGTGCATTTTATTCCTTCCTTTAGTGGAATGTGATGAGAGTAAACTTCATGTTTTTCTCTCACCTCCCCTCTTTATCCCTCCACTAATAAGTCTTTTGCTTGCCTCTTTTATGAGAGATATTTTGTGCCATTCCATTTCTCCCTTTCTCCTCCCAATGTATTTCTCTCTCACTGCTTGATTTCATTTTTTTAAGATATGATCCCATCCTCTTCAATTCACTCTGTGCACTCTGTCTCTATGTGTGTGTGCATGTGCATATGCATGTGTGTGTGTGTAATCCCACCCAGTACCCAGATACTGAATAGTTTCAAGAGTTACAAATATTGTCTTTCCATGTAGGAATGGAAACAGTTCAACTGTAGTAAAGTCCCTTATGACTTCTATTTGCTATTTACTTTTTCATGCTTCTCTTCATTCTTGTGTTTGAAAGTCAAATTTTCTTTTCACCTCTGGTCTTTTCATCAAGAATGCTTGAAAGTCCTCTATTTCATTGAAAGACCAATTTTTCCCCTGAAATATTATACTCAGTTTTTCTGGGTAGGTGATTCTTGGTTTTAGTCCTAGTTCCTTTGACTTCTTGAATATCCTATTCCACGCCCTTCAATCCCTTAATGTAGAAGCTGCTAGATCTTGTGTGATCCTGATTGTATTTCCACAATACTTGAATTGTTTCTTTCTAGCTGCTTGCAATATTTTCTCCTTGACCTGGGAACTCTGGAATTTGGCCACAATGTTCCTAGGAGTTTCTCTTTTTGGATCTCTTTTAGGCAGTGTTCTGTGAATTCCTTGAAGACTTCTTTTGCCTTCTGGTTCTAGAATCTCAGGGCAGTTTTCCTTGATAATTTCATGAAAGATGATGTCTAGGCTCTTTTTTTGATCATGGCTTTCAGGTAGGCCCGTAATTTTTAAATTGTCTCTCCTGGATCTATTCTCCAGGTCAGTTGTTTTTCCAATGAGATATTTCACATTATCTTCCATTTTTTTCATTCTTTTGGTTTTGTTTTGTGATTTCTTGGTTTCTCATAAAGTCATTAGCCTCCATCTGTTCCATTCTAATTTTGAAAGAACTATTTTCTTCAGTGAGCTTTTGAATCTCCTTTTCCATTTGGCTAATTCTGCTTTTGAAAGCATTCTTCTCCTCACTGGCTTTTTGAACCTCTTTTGCCAATTGAGTTAGCCTATTTTTCAAGGTGTTATTTTCTTCAGCATTTTTTTGGGTCTCCTTTAGCAGGGTGTTTACTTGTTTTTCATGCTTTGCTTGCATGTCACTCAATTCTCTTCCCAGTTTTTCCTTCACCTCTCTAACTTGATTTTCAAAATCCTTTTTGAGCTCTTCCATGGCCTGAGCCCATTGGGTGGGCTGGGATACAGAAGCCTTGACTTCTGCGTTTTTTCCTGATGGTAAGCATTGTTCTTCCTCATCAGAAAGGAAGGGAGGAAATGCCTGTTCACCAAGAATGTAACCTTCTATAATCTTATTTTTTCCCCTTTTCTGGGCATTTTCCCAGCCAGTGACTTGACTTCTGAGTGTCCTCTCCACCCCCACCTCACCTCCAGATACGCCCAGCCAGCACTTGGGGTCTGATATTCAAATGCTGCTTCCCAGCCTCAGGGCTTTGGGTGGGGGCAGGGCTGCTGTTCAGTGTGAAATTAAGTTCAGGTGCTGAAGTCAGGGCAGGGCCGGCTCACGGGCTCTGTTCCTTCAGGGGGTTTATGCAGAGACCTTCAACAATGGATCCAGGCTCCTGCCTGCTTGGGGAGCCCTGGTCTGCTCCCGCCTCCGCTGCTGCCTCCTGAGGGGGCCTGAGGTATGGGGGCACCCCACTCCCCTCTTGACCCGCCGAAGAGACCCTCTCACCATCCCTTGTCACCTGTGGGTGCAGGGACCCACGCGGCTGCTGGAGATTCCGTCCCTGAAGCCTGTTCGGATCTGCTCCTTTTGGCGCTGTGCCGCCGAGGCAGGGCTGGGCTCTGCTCCGGGTCTGGGGTGTGAGGGACCTTTTGAGAGAGGTTTTCAGGCTCTCTGAAGCAGAAATCTCGTCTGCTCCATTCTGTGGCTTCTGCTGCTCCAGAATTCGCCGGTGGTTCTTTTCTCTACTGGTATTTTATGGGCAGTGGGTTTGGAGGTAGCGTATGTGCGTCTTTCTACTCCGCCATCTTCAGAGCTTTTTTTTTAAAATTGTATAGTAGTGGAAAGCAATTCACTACCTTTTCTGAAGAAGGATCAGTAAAGGAAATTAGCAGAGTAAAAGACAGTCTGGAGTGAAAAGTTGAGTTTTGATTTAATGAAATCTAAAAGCTAAAATTTGGAATTGTATGTTTAAACTGCAAATACATTTTAAATTTTTGATGAGATTTCTTTTAGAAGTATTAACTCTGGCCATGTGTTTAGACTATGCAAACAAAGGGAAAGTTACCCCCCCCCCCCCGGTAAGATTTAAAGGTTAGAGTGAGCTGGTCTCTTTGGCTTGGAAGGGAGAGGGGAGATGGAAGAGGGCTCTTTAAATCCTTAAGGGAGTAGAGAAAAATAAATAAATCTAGATTTGATGCGGTTTCAAGTTAAAATCTATCGTGAAGGAATAATAGGCAACATCTGAGAATTCTTCTCCTATCAGGATTAAGCAGAAAGACACTGTTATTTGGCATATAGAAATTGCATTGTTAAATTAATGATGAATTTGTTTGCGATTTTTAAGCCTGTTCCATCTAAGGATGCATTAAGTAGATTAAAAAGTTCATTTCTGTTGTTAAGAAGGAAGTTTTAATTAAAAATTGGTTTTTACTATGAATAAAATATTTACAAAAGTAAACAACTGAGTAAGAACTGAGTAGTAGAGAAGAACTGAGTAAATGTGTTAACTGACTTTGTTACTGGATTTCTTTGTTCAGAGGAAAGTTGCTATCAGTGGGGGAGGAGTGGGAGCCTGTCAACCTGTGGTCTTCCCCTCTCCACCAAGAATGAGAAGAGGATCTCTCTCTCTCTCTCTCTCCCCCTCTCCCCTCCCTCCCTCCCTCTTACTCTCTCTCTTCCCAAGGTTTGCAGATATCCCTTTCTTCTCCATCCCTATCTAAGCCTTCTTTCTCAGGCTCCTGGGTTGGCTCAGGATTAGAACAGTTCAGTGGCCGTGGATGGGTGTGTTCCTCTGGGTCTCCTCTGTTGGAATATTAGCTCCTGGGTCATCTCCAGCCATCCTGAGTAATATCAAAATCACTGAATTCAGATGCCTCTGGAGAAGTGAGACTGGTGACCTGCACACCTCTCCTTCACTCAAAACAAAGTCAAGTACAAGTCATGTCCTCATTTCTCTGACGGCATGGTCTTCTTCAGCAACGAAGGACAAACACGAGTAGCTCCTTGAGGAGAAGGGAATATTCTCACTTTCGTATCTGTATTCACAGTACTTAGCACTGAGCCTAGCAACCAGTGAATCAATCAATATTTATCCAAAGAAGCAAAAAAAAAAAAGGACAGTCCCTCTCCTCAGGAGCCTGCTGAGAGACCACATGAAAACCTAACATGAAAAACGAATATATACAGGATAAATATCGTTGTTGTTTAGTCAAAGAAAAAGCTCTACTTTCTCCAGTAATTTTTTCCACTTCCATAATATTGAATAACAATGGTCATCGTGGACATCTTGTTTCACCCCACCCCTCTTCGGTAGCCCCCATCTTATTGGAAATGCTTCTAGCTTATCCCCATTATGTATATATTGCTTTCTGGTGGTTTTTAAGTAGATACTACTTATTATTTTGAGGAAGACTCCCATCTATTCCTATGCTCTCTAGTGTTTTTAATAGGAATGGGTATTGTATTTTATCAAAAGTTTTTTTCTGCATCTAGAGTTAATCATGTTAGTTTTGTTATGGATATGGTCAATCATGATGACGGATTTTTTAAATATTGAACCAGTCCTGCATTCCTGATGAAAACCTACCTGGTCACAATGTAATAATTCTTGTAATAATTTACTGTAATCCTTTTGCTTATATTTTGTTTAAAATTTTTATATCCACATTCATTAGGGAAATTGGTCCATAATCTCCTTTCTGTTTTAGCTCTTTCTGGTTTAGGAATCAGCACTCTATCTGTGCCTCAAGAATGCTACTCATTTTACACATTCTTCGTCTGTCTTTCCAAATAATTTATATAGTATTGAAATTTATTGTCATTTAAATGTTTGTTAGAATCCATTGTGAAACTATCTTACGCTGGAGATTTTTTCTTAGTGAGTTCATTGATGACTTTTTCAATTTCTTTTTCTGAGATGGGGTTATTTTAGTATTTTACTTCTTTTTCTTTTAATCTAGGCAATTTATATTTTTATAGTTATTCATCCTTTTCTCTTAGATTATCTGATTTATTGGCATACAGTTAGGTAAAACAGCTCCTAATTATTTCTTTCATTTCCTCTTCATTGATGGTGGATTCGTCCTTTTTATTTTTAATACTGGCAATTTGGTTTTCTTCTTTTTTTAAAAATCAAATTAACCAAACGTTTATCTATTTTATTGTTTTATTTTTCATAAAACCAGCTCTTAGTTTTCTTTATTCGCTTAATAGTTTTCTTAATTTCAATTTTATTAATCTCTTTTGATTTTCAGTATTTTTAATTTGTTATTTAATTGGGAATTTTTAATTTTTTTCTAACTTTTTAAGTTCATGCCTAATTAATTGATCTCCTCTGTCTGTACTTTTATCATGTAAGTATTTAGAGATATAAAACTTCCCCTAAGAACTGCTTTTGCTATATCCCATACATTTTGATATATTGTCTCATTATTGTCATTCTCATGTATGAAGTTACTTGTTGTTTTTGTGATTGGTTGTTTGCCCTATTCATTCTTTAGGATTAGATATTTAGTTTCCAATTAATTTTTAGTGTAACTTTCCATGACTCTTTGTTACATACAATTTTTATTCCATCATGATCTGAAAAGAATTCATTTAATATTTCTGCCATTCTGTATTGGATTGTGAGGTTTCTATGCCCTCGTACATTGTCAGTTTTTGTGTAGGTGCCACATACCGCTGAGAAAAAGGTATAGTCCTTTCTATCCCAATTCAGTTTTCTCCAGAGGTCACCCATATCAAATTCAGATACTCCATTACTTGCCTCAAGTCAATTTCTCTGCCAATCCAACGAACCTGGAATTATTTTCTTTCTTATTTCTCACTGTTAGCTCCCATGGTTTTTTAAAGTTGCATTCAACAACTCATCTTTGAATTGAAGCCCGTGCCAAACCGTCTCAATTCTAGGGCTTACCTTATCTAAATTAATTAATATTTATCTTGTATTATAATTTTTTAATTTTCTTTTTGATTCTCCAATTACATTGTAAGTTAGTTGAGGAATGGAATTGTTTTTTAGTCCTTTTCTCCACCCACGGTACTGAGTATAGTGTCTGACATATAGTGGATACTTAATAAATGCTAATTTAGTCTAATATGATCCCCTCTAATTATTAGACCCCAAGTCATTAAATCACTGTCTTTTGTTGGTGTTTTGTGTAGACATACATAGGTATATGTTTTCCTTTCACGGCATGCCTCATTTTTCTCTTTGCACTGTAAGCACTCAGGGCATCCCCTAGAATATATTGGGTGCTTTAGTAAGTTTTGTAAACGATTAATTGACTTGAGTTTGATAAAACGGTCTTTGGTTGCCATCTGGTTTCCAAAAAGAAGGTTGAAGTTTATTGTGGCAATCTTTTGGCCGCCTTTTGGCCAGTTCAGACATTACACTTCTAGTCTGCCATCGCGTGTCCAAACCCTAGTTATTACAATCTCTCCCTTTTTAAATCACGTTTTTCCTGTATTTTTGCACTGTGAAAACTCACTTGTTGTTTGGAAAGGTATAACGGAGGCAAACGAAACCCTGGATTTATGAAATGATGTGTGATGAGTTATTTCAATTTAAATGGAAATTCAGACTAAATCATCACCAGTTATATTAATGCTTACACTCTTAACCTTGTCAGCAGTGATACGATAAAGGTTAAGATATGATAACCGTGAAGTGAACATGGAGCAGACTTCACTCTACAGGGCCTGGCCCTGAGTAATATTAATGCTACACTTTCAGAAGAGCAAAACCGGGAAAAGAGAAGAAAAAGGCTGTTCTGGACATTGAAGCAAGTTGGGGATCAGTTCCTAAAGGCTTCCAAGAACTGATTGATCAATTTTCAGGAGTTTTTCAAGGTTGTTTTTATTGTTGTCTTTGTTCGTTCTTCGTTTTTGAAGAATTCCACAGCATCAGGAAAGTGATGCCATGACTTTCAAGTGAACTGAATTAAAGTGAGGGAGAAATGAGCAAAGTCATCAGCCTGACTTTCTCCTCCAGAGCTATCTGAGTCCAGTGGAAAGATATAAATCTGAACTCGTAGAGATGGCCCAGGATGCTGTGGATGACCTCAGGTTTTTTAAAGTAAAGTCTTTCTCAGGTCATATTTTGACTGAGGCAATACCCATATAGTGATTTAAGGCTAGATAAGAAATTAAGAAATAAGTTTTGGCCAGAAACCCTGAACATATTTGCCTCCTTGATTGAGCTTTGTTACTAGATAAAAGAGAGCATAAAAGAGAAAAAAAATGTCATTTTTTTGCCTAGCCTTAATTAAGGTGGTTTATATATAGCTAGAGCACAGTTTAATCAGCTCCTGCACAGGCAATGTTATTTTTCACTTGAAAAAATTCGTGTTTGCCAAGGGGATCAAAATTCTTCCAAGATAGAGGCTGATTTATGGGGGTTTTTTTTGCATCTGCCATACATTGAGTAATACTTGGAAGTCAGCAGAGGCTTAAGAAACTTATACTGAATTATTAAGGAACATTTTGGTATAAGATCCAATCTTTGTTGATACTGCATGTCACTGAAAAATTTGTGGAGTACCCATTCTCCTAGGACTCTTCCAGATATTACAACTAGTATTACACTTTAATCCCTTCCAAACACTATTTTTACTGAACATTTTGTACATTTGACTACTCACTCACTCTGCAGGTAACTAGAAGGACTGAAATGTAATTGACGATTTGTGAAGTAAAGGAAGTAATGAATTCCCTCAGTGTTAATGGGAATTCAGAGTCTTATCACAGGAGACATGATGTTAAGACTTAATAGCAGTGGAGACAGCACTGAGCAGTCATCACACTGCAGTGTAACTGGTCCATCATTTAAATATTAATGTTACTAATTAATAAAATTTCATTCACAAGAGCAAAATTTGGAAGAGATATATTACAGAAAATGGCTGAATTCTACTTGGAAAGAAATAAAACATTAGCAGTTTGGTGTTTGACCACAATGTGCCAAAGCCCCTTTAGGGCTACTGCAGTGGCCCCTATAGGTTTCCAAGGTCTGATCGTCATATTTCAGGAATTTTCCTTTTTGCATGTAATGTCAGTCAGTCAGATAGGAAGCATTTGCTTTCACTATGGGTTAGGGACAGTTAGGTGCTCCATTATCCAAGGAAATCAAGAAGATTTGCTTTCCTGAGTTCAAATCTGGCCTCATACACTTGCTAGCTATGTGACCCTGGGTGAGTCATTTAATTTTGCTTGCCTTGGTTTCCTCTTCTGTAAGATGAATAGAGAGAACCCCAAACAGGGTCAAGAAGAACCAGACATGCCATATGACTGAAGAGCAACACTTTTGGAAGTTGAACTTTTTTCATCTTGTTCTTATTGTACTGTTTTCCAACGCTTGGAAGAATGCTAGGTAGTTGGTAGATATTACTAAATTCATTATTTGGTTCTGTTCAATTACATTCATTGTAATTATCATTTTAAAATGTTTCTGAATAAAATCCACTTTACTCATCACTAATGAAATTTTAAAAAAAATTAAACCAAGCTAGAAGTTGTGACTGAAGAACCTGACATTTAAATAATTAAAATCAGTTTAGTACAGGTAGAGAAATGAGTGGTTTTTTCTTTAGAAGCTGCTACTACTCTATGGTATGCTTATCCAGTAGTAACATATGAATTTTTTCTCACTTGTTTCCTAATTATGTTTTATAAAGAGTTTGCTATTGTTGTTCAATTGTTTAAGTCAGTTTTGATTCGTTGTGAACGCGTTTGAGGTTTTCTTGTAAAAAAAAATTGAAGTAGTTAGCTATTTTGTTCTCCAACTCATTTTACAAATGAAGAAAATGAGGTAATCAGGGTTAAGTGATTTACAAGTCACAAGCTTGTAAGTATCTGAAGCCAAATTTTAACTCAGGTCGGCCTGATTCTAGGCCTGGGATTAACGAACATTAATTTTTTGGAAGGTGTCACTTGAATGACTGACGTTCTTGAAGAATTTTCATTAAATTCCGTTGCATTGCAGTCACCATCAACTAACAGTCAGAGCAGAAATTAATTGGTATATTACACACACTTTGGAAAGTTTAAGAATTGTTACTAGAAAGCATATCTCAAGGAGATTGAAGTTGGAAAAATATAAAGATATTTCAATTAATAAAACAATACGTTCAATGCTCTTACTTGGAATATGTTACTAGAAAATATAATTTAATAGTTACTAGAAAATATAACCTTTCATCTTTCCTCAGACAAAAGGAGTGAATGATGAAAGCAATTTTAGTTATTTTGGGTTATTAGTGTCCTCTAATTGAGCTCGTGAAAAGCTTTTGGGATTATGGACAGATAATTTAAATGAATTGTAAATCACGAAATTGATTAAAATGATTTTCTAGATTGTTGCAGATAATAATGTAGAATTAAACAATGCTCCACTCCCTGCAATCATGCAGTAAGCTGAAAAAAGTATGACCACTATGGCATTCTTTTTAGCCAAAGCTGAACGAGCTTTCAGTTCAATGAACACCTTTTCAACTGGGGAAAACAGTGCTGCAATAGATCACATATATGATACAATGATACTAAATTTCTTGGAGAATCAGCCAATTGAGATGCAACATTATTTTAAAAACATGATTGAATTTCAACCATAGGTCAGCTATGGACACAAGAGTTAAGCAAAAGTTAAGAAAAAGAATCTGTGAGAATGAGTTGGCAATTTGGAGCTTATAATAAAAGCTGATGACTATATTATTATTTTGATTTTTTCTAAATTGTGTGCTAGAATCTTTTATTTCAATAAATATTTAAATCAAGTTATATGTTTCTATATATGTATGCATATCATATTTTAAAAAAGAAAGACTATTATCAAACATTTTTTTTCCGACAATATCACTGAATTGAGAATTTAACAGTGTTAAAATAGGCTATTAAAAAAAGCACATCCTTACAGTATGCAAATCTAAAATGTAATTGAAGCTTCTGCTATGATCATTGTACCAAGTAATGGAGCCACAATTCAAATATGAACTCCTCTACCACCAGGAAATCAGTATGCAATTATCAGTCACCTACTATGTGCAAACATTCTACTAACTCCTGAGGATACAAAGAAAGGCAGAAAATTGTCCCTGCCTTCCTAAAGTTTATAGTCTAAGACAGGTGATGTCAAAACAAAACTCATTACCCACGAACTACATAAAGAATGAGTCAGACATAATTATCATTAAGGCACTAGACTTAAGGGGGAAAGGGAAGTGCTTTCTGTATAAAGTGGTATTTTAGGTGCTACCTGATGGAATCCAGGCAAGCCTGGAAGCAGAAATGAGGAGTCAGAGGGTCCGAGGCATGGAGGACAATCAGAGAAAATGGGCAGAGGTGAGAGACGTAGTTTCATATTCATGAAATAACAAGGTGGTCAATGTTTTTCAATCAAGTGGTGCTGGGAGTCGGGGGAGGTGACAAGGACTTTAAGGTTTAAGAAGACTGGAAATGGGAGGCAGATTGTTGCGATCTTTGAACATCAAAGGCTTTTATATTGGTTCCTGGAGATGATAGGGAACCAGTGGAGTTTATGGAAATTGAGTGGAGAGAAAGGATGAAGGGAGGTGAGCCCTTTATTAGCAGCCCTGTACTTTGGTCAGCCATGCATTTTAGGAAAATTACATTGTGGGCTGAGTGTAGAATGGACTGCCATACACAGAGACTTGTTATATATTTAATGACTTCAACTTTTACATCTTCTTTTTGTTTTAATTTTTTTATTGTACACTAAATAAAAATGAAAAAATAAAAGCATTTCCATGTACGTAACAGAACATAAGATTGCATCGAATATAAAAGCATGAATTTGCGTTTCACAACAACCTATGTAATAAAATCTACACATTGTTTTCAAAGCCACCCAGCTTTTCTATGTTTCCTTCTCTGTTTTTTTGTTCCCTATCGTGCAATTTTTATTCTATTTTTCTCCCTCCCATCTACCATCTTGCCCTAGAAAAGGCTAAAATTAAATGCAAATATATGCATACCTATCTATAAACATACTGCCCTAGAAAAGACTACAATTAAATGCTAATATATGCATACGTATCCATAAATATACACCCACATAAAAATATGTAAGACCATACTATGCGTATTACTTTCTGTCAGGTCTTTCTCTCGAGGTAGGTAGCATCTTCCATCATATGTCCAAGTCTTTGTTTTTTCTAAAGCAACCAGTTCACCATTTGTTATATCACAGCAGTTCTCCATCACAATCATACATCACAGATTGTTTAGCCATTACCCAATTGAAGTGCATCTATCTTTTCAGTCAGTCTGATAGGTGTAAGATGGTATTTAAAAGTTATTTTAATTGACATTTCTCTAATCAGTAATTGTTTGGAACATTTTCTCACATAATTATTTATAGTTTTGATTTCTTCACTAAAAAAGTGACTGTTCATAAAATTTGATCATTGATCAATTGGGTTATGACTCATTGTTACAAATTTGGAAAATTTCTCTATATATTTGAAAAAGACTTCTGTCAGAGAAATTGTTTATGAAAGTTTTCCTCCAATTTTCTGCTTTTCTTCTAATCCTGGCTACATTAGTTTTATTTCTACAAGAACTTTTAAATTTAAAATAACTGAAATTATCCACTCTCAACCTCAACAATGCTGTCTGTCTCTTGTGTCTTCACTTATCATTCTACAATCCACGAGTCGAGTAGATAATATGTTCCATATTCTTTCCATTTTCTTGTGATATCTCCCTTTATATCTAGGTCATGTATCCATTTTGACCCTATCTTGGCACATGGTTTAATGTCTTGGTCTATGCCCAATTTGTGCCAGACTGTTTTCCACCTTTCCCAGTTATTTTTATGAAATAATGAATTTCCCCCAAGACTTAAATCTTTTTATTTTCAAATACAAAGTTAGTATAGTCCATTACTACTGTGTATTGCACATTAACTCCGTTCCAGCACCCCACTTCTCCATTTCTTAGCCAGTGGCAGATTGTTCTGCTATCTTTTTCTGTTTTGTGGATTAATTCGTTCCATCCACATTCTAAGTTATAATTACTTGTTGTGTATTTCCCTGCATCCTATTTTCCCTCACTATTGTTCTGGCCCTCTTTATCCCATCTGTCTTCACTCTAATTTACTTCTCCTCTCTATCTTGTCATCCTGTTCTTTAATCTACTCACTGCTCTGAGTCCCTCTTCCCCCCACCTTCACCTTAATCTACCTGTCTTTCTAAGAGTTTCAACTTATAACCAGCTTTTCTTAATTCTTCATCTACACAACTTTCCCTCCCTTACTGTATTCATTCACCCTCTCATTTCTTCCAGCATTTAGAAGACTTTTATATTCTTCTAGATGTAAATGTTGTTCCCTCTTTAACCCATTTCTGAGGAGAGTAAGGTTGCAGTGCTACACTTGTGCTACCACCCTTGTTTCTTCTGGACCAATTCTTCCTTTTCTTCTTTATTTTTATGAGATAATTATTCCATTTATCTCTCCCTACACAGTTTTATTTTTTAAAATTACCTCACCATGCAGAGCTCAGACCAAGCCTTCCTTTCAAACTATCCAAATAATTATGGCAGTCAAAAGAATACTTATAACACTTTTACATATAGTATGTAGACTTCTTGACCCTTTCTAGACCTTTATAATTGGTCTTTATCAATAAACTTATATTTATCCTGGATCTTATATGTAAATTTTTCTTTCATTTTTGTTGAGTTTTATTTATGTCAATAGTTCTCTTTTTGTCATAAATATCAAAAAGTCTTTCAGTTTCTTCAGTATTCATTTATTTTTAAGAAGTGATGCCTCATGTCCCAGGTCCTTTTTGCTGTTATTTTCTGAACTCTGCCTAGTGGCCAATCATGAGTCTCTTTTCCTCTAATTCAAGACTGCTCCACGCCACAGACAGTCTTAATATCTGTGGTCCCTCTGATGGCTGCTAATTTCAACTCACCTCTTTGCCTTGAACTGAAAGCAGGAACTCTGTTTTACTATGAGTACAACAGCCAACATAGTCTGCCCCCTTTGCTACCACACTCATCGGATATGTGCCAGCTCCTCCCCTACAGCCACAACCTCGAACCTCATCTGGTCAGCACAGATCTATCTGCTGTCCCTCAAGAGCAGAAGGTCCTTTAATTATCTGCTAATCAACCTTTCCAGCTCCACACCATCCATCAGGAGAAAGTACGTGAGGCTGCTTGACAACCCAACTGCCTTCAGGGCACACATACACATGCACACACACATACACACACACACACACACAGAGAGCACAGGGTGAGTTGAATAAGAATGGATCATAACTGTGAATGTGAATGGAATGAATTCTCCAATAAAACGGAGATGGATAGAAGAATGGATTAAAAGCCATAATCCAACAATATGCTGCTTACAAGAAACACATTTGAAATGGGGGGATACACATAGTATAAAGGTCAAAGGATGGAGCAGAACATATTGTGCTTCAACTCATGTAAGAAAGGCAGGAGTAGCAATCCTAATCTCAAACAAAGCAAAAGCAGAAATAGATCTAATCAAAAGGGATAAGGATGGAAACTATATTCTGCTAAAAGGCACCATAGACAATGAAGCAATATCATTACTAAACGGGTATGCTCCAAATGGTATAGCATCCAGATACTTAGAGGAGAGGTTGGGGGAGTTGAAGGAAGAAATTGACAGCAAAACTATACTAGTGGGGGACCTCAACATCCCCCTCTCTGAACTCGATAGATCTAACCTCAGAATAAACAAGAAAGAGGTTAAGGAGGTAAATAAAACTCTGGATAAGGTAGATATGATAGATCTTTGGAGAAAACTGAATGGTAATAGAAAGGAATGTACCTTTTTCTCAGCGGTACATGGAACATTTACAAAAATTGCACATGTACTAGGACATAAAAATCTCACAATCCAGTGCAGAAAGGTAGAGATAATCAATGCATCCTTCTCACATCATAATGCGTTAAAAATTACATGTAATAAAAGGCCATAGAAAGAGAAACCGAAAATCAATTAGAAACTAAATAATCTAATCCTAAAGAAGGATTGGGTTAAAGAAGAAATCATAGAAACAATCAACAATTTCATTCAAAAGAATGACAATAATAAGACAACATACCAAAACTTATGAGATACTGCAAAAGCAGTTATTAGGGGAAGTTTTATATCTTTGAATGCTTACATAAATAAAATAGAGAAAGAGGAGGTCAATGATTTGGGCTTGCAGTCGAAAAAGCTAGAAAAAGAACAAATGAAAAATCCCCAAGTAAATACCAAATTAGAAATATTGAAAAGCAAAGGAGAGATTAACAAAACTGAAATTAAGAAAACTATTGAATTAATAAATAAAACCAATAGTTGGTTTTATGAAAAAAAACTAATAAAATTGATAAACCTTTGGTCAATTTGATTAAAAAAAGAAAGAAGAAAATCAAATCACTAATATTAAAAATGAAAGGGGTGAACTCACATCCAATAAAGAGGAAATTAAAACAATTATTGGAAACTACTTTGCCCAACTTTATGCCCACAAATTCGATAATCTAAACGAGATGGATGAATATTTTAAAAAATACAAATTGCCCACATTAACAGAAAAGGAAGTTGAATACTTAAACAACCCCATCTCAGAAAAAGAAATTGAACAAGCCATCAATGAACTCCCTAGGAAAAAATCTCCAGGGCCAGATGGATTCACAAGTGAATTCTATGAAACATTTAAAGAACAGTTAATTCCAATACTATATAGACTATTTTTGAAAATTGGGGAAGAAGGAGTCCTCCCAAATTCTTTCTATGATACAAATATGGTTTTGATACCCAAACCGGGAAGAAACAAAACAGAGAAAGAAAATTATAGACCAATTTCCCTAATGAATATAGATGCAAAAAATTTAAATAAGGTTTTAGAAACGAATACAGCATTTTATCACGAGATTAATACATTATGATCAGGTAAAATTCATACCAGGAATGCAGGGCTGGTTCAATATTAGGAAAACTATTAGCATTATCGATCAAATCAACAACAAAGCTAACAAAAACCACATGATTATGTCAACAGATGCAGAAAAAGCTTTTGACAAAATACGACACCCATTCCTATTAAAAACACTGGAGAACATAGGAATAAAGGGAACTTTCCATAAATTAATAAGCAGTATCTATCTAAAACCTTCAGCAAGCATTATATGCAATGGGGATAAGTTAGATGCATTCCCAATAAGATCAGGGGTGAAACAAGGATGGCCATTATCACCACTATTATTCAATAAGGTACTAGAAATGTTAGTTGCAGTAATTAGACAAGACAAAGATATTAAAGGAATAAGAATAGCCAAAGAAGAAACTAAGTTATCACTCTTTGCAGATGATATGTTGATTTACTTAGAGAATCCCAGAGATTCAAGGAAAAAATTACTTGAAATAATAAACAACTTTGGCAAAGTTGCAGGTTACAAAATAAACCCACACAAATCTTCTGCATTCCTATATATTAGCAACAAAGTCCAACAGCAAGAGATAGAAAGAGAAATTCCATTTAAAGTTAGGGTAGACACTATAAAATACTTAAGAGTTTACCTGCCAAAACAAACCCAGGGATTATATGAACACAATTGCAAGACACTTTTTGCACAAATAAAGTCAGATTTAAGTAAGTGGAAAAACATCAGTTGCTCATGGGTAGGCCGTGCTAATATAATAAAAATAACAATTCTACCTAAAGTAATTTACTTATTTAGTGCCATACCAATTAAACTATCAGACAAGCATTTTCTAGATCTGGATAAAATAATATCAAAATTCATTTGGAAGAACAAAAAGTCCAGAATATCAAAGGGAGTAATGAAAAGAAATGCTTGGGAAGGTGGCCTAGCGCTACCACACCTCAAATTGTACTATAAAGCAGCAATTATCAAAACCACTTGGTATTGGCTAAGAAACAGAGAGGTAGACAAGTGGAATAGACTTGGCACTCAAGATGCAGTAGGCAAGGAATATAGCAACCTCCTGTTTGATAAACCCAATGACCCCAGCTTCTGGGATAAGAACTCACTGTTCAACAAAAATTGCTGGGAAAATTAGATGACAGTGTGGCGGAAATTAGGCACAGACCCATGCCTGACACCGTACACAAGAATAAAGTCCAAATGGGTACATGATTTAGGTATAAAGATTGATACCATGAATAAACTGGAGAAGCAAAGTGTATTTATCAGATTTATGGAGAAGGGAAGAATTCTTACTAAAGAAGAGATAGAAAGCATTATGAAATGCAATATGGATAATTTTGATTACATTAAACTGAGAAGTTTTTGCACAAGCAAACCCAATGCAACCAAAATCTGGAGGGATGTAGTAAATTGGGAAAGAATTTTTACGGCTAAGCTTGGGGATAAAGGCCTCATTTCTAGAATATATAGAGAACTGACCCAAATGTATAATCATACAAGTCATTCCCCAATTGATAAATGGTCAAAGGATATGAACAGGCAATTTTCGGAAGAAGAAATTAAAGATATCTATAATCATGTGAAAAAATGCTCTAAATCACTTTTGATTGGAGAGATGCAAATCAAAACAACTCTGAGGTACCACACCACACCTATAGGATTGGCAAACATGACAGAACAAGAAAATGATAAATGCTGGAGAGGATGTGGGAGAGTTGGAACACTAATTCATTGTTGGTGGAACTGTGAGCTCATCCAGCCATTCTGGAGAGCAATTTGGAACTATGCCCAAAGGGCTACAAAAATGCGCATACCCTTTGAGCCAGCAAGACCACTTCTAGGAGTATATCCCCAAGAGATCATAAGAATGGGAAAGGGCTCCACACGTACAAAAATATTTATAGCAGCACTCTTTGTAGTTGCCAAAAACTGGAAGACAAGGGGATGTCCATCAATTGGGGAATGGTTGAATAAATTATAGTATATGAATGTAATGGAGTACTATTGTGCCATAAGAAATGATGAGCAAGAAGACTTCAGAGAGGCCTGGAAGGACTTATATGATCTGATGTTGAGTGAAAGGAGCAGAACCAGAAGAACTTTGTGCACAGCAACGACCACAGTGTGCGAGAGTTTTTCCTGGTAGACTTGGAATTTCGTAATAACGCAAGAACTTCTTTAAAAAAAAAATCCCAGTGGTGGTTTTCTAAGGCAAAATGCCTTCCACACTCAGATAAAGAAATACGGAAGTCATTCGCAGAATGTAGCAGATCATGTTTGTGTGTGTGTGTGTGTGTGTGTGTATTTGTGTATCATGTTTTGATTTGTTATATGATTTCTTCCATTTATTTTAGTTCGACTACATAGCATGACTATAGTGAAAATGTACTCAATAGGAAAGTATATGTAGAACCTATACAGAATTGTATGCAGTCGTGGGGAGGGAGAGGGGCAATGGGGAGTAGGTGTGGGGGGGGGGGATAAAATCTTAATTTTATGGCAGTGATTGTTAAACATTAAATAATAATAATAAAATAAAATTTAAAAAATAAATAATAGAAAAGAATGGATCATATCTAAAAAGTTAAAATTTAGGGGTAAGAGAGAAATATATTGGGAGCTGAAAGGGAGAAAGGGAATGGGGCAAATTATATCTCATAGAAGAGGCAAGAAAAAGCTTTTTCAATGGAGAGGAAAAGGGAGGAGGTGAGAGAGAAAAAGCGAAGCTTACTCTCATCACATTTGACTCAAGGAAGGAATAACATGCACACTCAACTTGTTATGAAAATCTATCTTACACTACAGAAAAGTAGGGGAGAAGAGGATAAGGAGAGTAGGGGGCACAATGGAAGGGAGGGCAAATGGGAGGAGGTAGAAATTAGAATTAAACGCTGTTGGGGAGGGACAAGGTCAAAGAAGAGAATAGAAGAAATGGGGGGTAAGATAGGATGGAGAGAAATATAGTTAGTCTTACACAACATGAATATTATGGAAGTCATTTCCAAAACTACACATACGTAGTCTATATTGAATTGCTTGGCTTCTCAGTGGGGATGGGTGGGGAGGGAGGAAGGAAGAGAAGTTGGAACTCAAAGTTTTAGGAACAAATGTTCAGGATTGTTTTTGCGTACAATTTGGAAATAAGAAATACAGATAATGGGATATAGAAATTTATCTTGCCCTAAGGGACAAGAGAGAAGATGGGGACAAGGGAAGGGAGGGGACATTGATGGAAGGGAGAACCAGAAAGCATGGCATTTTGGGGGTGGAGAGGAGAAATGGGGAGAAAATTTGGAACTCAAAATTTTTTGGTAATGAATGCTGAAAAGTTAAAATAAATTAATTACTTATTTAAAAGTTAAAAAAAAGAGTCCAGGCCAAAAAATCAGTGGAAGACTTTCTTATTGAGTACTTATGGACCCTACATAAAGGATTTTTTTATAATGTCGCATCTGCTTAAAGATAGGACACAAATCTTTTTGAGTTTCCAATAAATTTCATTGAAGAGAACATCCAAAAAAGGAAATGTATGTTGAAAAGCAAAGATAAATAAATATTAAAATTTAAAAAAAAGTTTTATCAAGGATATGGCCTTCTTAACATTACAAATATCTTCCAGTTATATCACTCCATGAAAGGTATCTTTCAAATAAAGTTAAATTTTTAAATAAAACTGAAACAAAAAAGAAACTGATAAGTCAGATTTTCTTTGACCATCATACACTCAGTGTTTTCTCTAATTTATTCAGGCTAAGAAATCATTGCTAATTGCCTCAGCTCTTCCACATAGACAATGTTCCTTTGTCTTTTGTCTCCTGCCCAAACTTGGAATGGAAAGTAGAGAAAAATATTCTGTTGATGTTTACATCAGCTCTTTTCTAAGCATAACAGACTCATTGTCAATGGCTATGTGGTGTTTTGAGACTGGTATCCTGGTAGTAAAGGGCACCTGGGCTCATGTGTTTCATTATTCTCTTTCCGTAGCACAACAGATGTAGAAAGGAGCTTTTCAGGGAAATGATCACTGTGGACCGAGGTTTTATATACATTCTGTCTTTTGTCTCTTTGATGACAATCCTAGATACACCGATGCCTACAGTTACCATCTGAGATGTGGAGGTGGGTGAAGAGATGATGCATTCCCATCAGACTCTTCAAGACAGAATATATTCCTGAGAACCACAGGGTGGTAGAGTTGCTATGTCACAAAAAGCCCCCTCTGACGCAGTTATTAGTTATTATTGAATTTAGTTAGTTAGTAGTTATTATTATTTATCATATTTAGTTATTATATTTATTATATCATATATTATATTTCATATTACATATTATAGTTATTACATTTAGTTTAGTTAGTAGTTATTATTGAATTTGCTTGTTTCCACGACAGGATACCTACAGATTTATATCACCTTTGATGCTGAAATGATGATTTTTATATCGATTCAAACCTTTCATATAAGCAAGAAGCAAAGCTGGGGTAAAGGAAGTAACTGCTTCAATGTAGACTATTATGTGGACAGAAATCCAAAGAATTCAGTTCAGGTCAATAAAGTTCTACTGAGTGCTTAATGGAGGAACGTTTCCATTGAAGGGAAGTTATTTTTCCCTTAATATAAAAAAAAAACTCTTCCTTATACCTTTAGTCTTAGAACTTCTAGAGAAATAAGAGTTGCTCAGTGATATGAGAGAACAGAGTGCAGAGTTGGAGCCTGGTGTCATACAAATTTAGAGTAGACTTTGGGTGAATCTTTGCATTGCATCCAGAACCTCCGGAAAGGCTCAAAATGTTTTGTTGAGTCTTATAACCAAATGAAACATAGGAGGGCATGGACAGATGAACAGGAACTCAGCCAGGGAGAAAGTCCCATGGGAACACAGGCCTGCATCAAAGGAGAGGTAATTCAATATTAACCAAGAAAGCTACTCAGAAGGGTGGAATTAGAACTGTGACCCATTGGCAAGCTTGTGGGACAGCTTCAGGCATCTGTTCTTATTACAACTGGGAATAATCAAGCCTCAAGTCTACCAGCCTTGTACAACAGGATTCATTGCGTATTTGGAGCTAGAAGGGAATGCTTGTACAACCACAAAGACAGCATGTAATTTCTGGCTGTAATTTTTCCCTTATATGAGGAGGAAGCATGAGTGGAGGGTAGGCTCCACATTGGCGAGTGACATTGCTTCCTGTTTTGGAGATGCTATTTGTAGAAGAAAATTTACAAAAAGTATGTTTGTTGCCATTTTAGTGTCTGCTAATTTGTGTCCAAAACTGCTCTCTCCACCCCACGAGACTTGGCTTGGTGGCCAGCCATCATGCAGTATCCTGAAATCCTGTTTGTATCTTCACTCAGAAGTCATAAACTGCAGGTGAAATATTCCTCTGCTGGAAGGATGGGTGTTGGGTGTGTGTGGAGCTGGGCACCCTGGGTGGAGGTAAATGGACAGCCTTGCACCTGTCCTTCAGGTATGCCTGGGTCACAAACCCTGCATGCCACAAGGTTCCCTCCTGAGGCAACCACCCGGGTCAGTTTCACCAGTACACTCTGCTTTTCTGTTACAGCCCCCTGGAGGTCTCAGACCTGGGCCGCCTCAGGGGTATTCATATTCTCAATACTGCCCTCAGGGAAACTTGAGGGGTAGTTGCCAGCGGTGAAATAATGGGACACGCCGCAAATCTGGTAAATCAAGGAAACCCTCAAGAGAAAGAGCAGGAGACAGGCATTATTAGTCAATCAATTTAATTGAAAATTATAAAGAAGTAAATATCAACAAAAATAAACATTAATTATATAAAAATTAAAAAGCAATTAATCAAATGGATAATTAATAAGTAATAAACTCCTTCTCCCTTGCCCCAATTCCTTGTCTGTCTCTCATAGTCAGGGCCCAGTGACTTGCCATTCCCCTAATTGGAACTTCTCCTTCCTTTCTTTCATCAGCTACAGTATATTATCTGTCCCCTGAGCCATTATCTTTTCAGGAATCTACCTCTCACACCCTGCATGTTTCTACCATATTTTCCACTCACCTCTGAGGGTGGATAAACAAGGACAGAGTCATTCCCTAACCAGTGCCCTGCTGCCTGTGAGTTTGCCTGGCTCCAACTAAGGTGCTTGGGGGGAAATGATTGATTCTGGAGAGGGAAACCACTATGGACACCTTCCCCATAAGAGTGATAGTAATAACCTGACTGAGGGTTTAGAGCATCTTAGCTGCTGTTGGTACCCATGTATTTGTGGAGTCCGCCATAAAGAAGGTGCAACTCATTTTCTCATGTTTTGATGGAAAGAAAAGAGGGATATCTGTATATGGATTTCTCCAAACAGAAGTATCTGTCCTATTTAATACAATCTTAAAAATGCAAGCCATAGTAATGAGACAAGAAACAGCAAATGAGGGAACAGGCAGAAACAAAGAACAAAAAAATGATCACTTATTGTGGATGAAGACATAATTTATTTTAAAAATTCTGAAGTCAACCAAAATTAAAATGTAGCAATCAATTCAGTAAAGATTCAGGATTTAAAATAAATCCCCATAAACTAGCAGTATTCCGGTATGTAAACCAAACAGGAAGAGTTAAAATGAGAAATTCCACTCAAAATAGGTACGTAAAATATAAAATAAATATTTATGAATGTATCTACCAAATTCTCAAATAAACTACAAAGGACCTGTACAGGAGTGTGCTATCTATATTTACAGAGAGTGATGATAAATATATGCATGCATGGTATAGTTGTACACACACACACACACACACACACACACACACATTTGTATATAATAGCAGCCTTCTTTAGGGTAAGGTGGGGACGTTCGGAGAGGAAAAAATAAAAATTGTACAGCAGAGAACAAAAGAAAATATAGCAAGCTACAGAAAGTAACAGTGTAACTTTTAAAATGATGTGCAGTATTTATTACATACTTTCTCAAAACAGTAAATGGTTTGAAATGGAATTTTTTACTGGTTTTTTATTGAAAGGGTTTTTTTTTGGTTTCTTATTGAATTCTCTTTTTATGCTGTGCTGTGTACATGGAAATGTTCCCATTTTTGTCTTTTTAAATTCAAGGTAAAAATGAATTTAAATAGGTTTTAAAACAATCCAATGAAAGAATGCTCTAAATCATCATTGAGGAGAGAAATGAAAATGAAAATGTAAAATGAGGTATCTTCTCACAACTATTCAATTGCCTAATGTGATAGAAATGGAAAATGACAAATACTGTAGGAGATGTGGAACAATGGGAAACTACCACACTAGTTTTTGACCTGTGAATTAGTCCAATCATTCTGGAGAAGTGTTTGAAATGACACCCTACAAGCTATAAAAATGTATACTCTTGGACCCAGAGATAACATTATTAGGTCTGTATCCCAAAGAGATTTTTTTAAAAGGAGGAAGTAACCTATTCATAGAAAACTATCTACAGCTACTCTATCTGTGTGGTAAAGAATTAGAGATAAAAGGGATGACCATCAAATGCGGACTGACTGAACAAATTGGGGAATATGATTATGACGAAATACTAATGTGCTATACTAAATGACCAACAGAATGGTATCAGAAAATCCTGGGCAGACATATAGGAACAGATCCAGAGCAGATCCAGAAAAAAATGTACAGAGCAACAATAATATTGTAATGTTGATTGATTGTGAAAGACTTAAGTAACTATTCTGATCAAAATGATGATCCAAGACAATTCCAAAGGAGCTTTAGTGAAAAAAAATGCTATTCATCTCCAGAGAGAGAACTGATGAACTCTGAGGGCAGATTGAAGCATAGTTATTGTTGTTTTTTTAAGCATGTTTTATTATTCTTGTATTTTCATGCATGTTTTCATTTACAACATGGCAAAAAGGACAATAAATAAAAAGTCAGTTAGAGGGGATGTGGGAATATAGGCACAGAAAAACATCGCTGGTGGAGCTATGAGATGACAATCATTTTGGAAAGTAATTTAGAATTATGCAACAAAAGTCAAAAAAAATCATATCCTTTAAAAGAAAGACTCAGTTACTGGGCTTACACCCCAAGGAAGCCATTAATGAGAAAAAAGACTCTATATACTCCAAAGTATTTGTAATAGCTACAAATTGGAATCAATAGAGATGCTCATCAAGTGAGGAGTGATTGCTAAACAACATATGGAACATGAATAATAGAATACCACTATTATGTTTTAAGAAACTGTGGGAGTGATAAGTACAGGGAAGTATGGAAAACTCTTTGTGAAGTGATTCAAAGTGAAGTAGGCAGAGCCATGAAAACAGTACATATACACAGTAACTATAAAAATTTAAATAGAAAGCACGACACATAAAAAGTTAAAAGTGTCTATAACAACACGTTAAAGATCAAGTGAGACTAAAAAAGAGAAATGAGAAAACACCACCAATCTACCCTGTCCGGGATGTGAGAAGTCCAAAGGTGTTACACACTGCACTTTTTCCTAAAGGCATGGAACTTCTGCTCCCTCTTTTTACCTTCCTAAAACAAAAGAAAGCAAAAAATCCTATTTGTCACATGACATGGCATAAAAACTGCTGGAAAAACTGGATAATACTATGGCGGAAACTTCTGGAAACTGAGCATGGACCAATGATTAACATCGTATGCAAGAATAAAGTCTAAATGGGTACACGACTTCAGTATGAAGACTGATCCTATAAGCAAATTAGGGGGACAAGAGATAGTTGATTTGTCAGATTCACAGAGAATGAAGAAATCTATGCCCAAACAAGAGATAGAGAACATTATGAAATGCAAAATGGGGAATGGGTGAACAAGTTGTAGTATATGAATACAATGGAATACTACTGTTCTATAAGAAATGACAAACAAGAAGACTTCAGAAAAAGCTGGAAGCATTTGTATGAACTGATGCTGAGTGAAATGAGCAGAACCAGGAGAACATTATACACAGTTACAGACATAGGGCTTGAGGATTGTTTCTTATAGACTTAGCCCTTCACAGCAACTCAGAGACCTAAAACGTTACCAAAAGTCTCTCGATGCAAAATGCCATCCACATCCAGAGAAGGAACTATGGAATCAGAACGCAGAACGGAGCAGACTATGTTCTCTCGTGTTATTTTTTGTTTTGGTTTAGTGTTTCTCTTGGTTTCTCCCATTCATTTTACTTCTTTCACTTCTTTTATTTAACACAATTCATGTGAAAATATGTTTAATAGAAATGTATGTGTAGAACCTAGGTAAGGTTGGATGCCGTTGTGAGAAAGGAGAGGGGAGGAAGAGGGAGAAAATTTAAAAGTTATGGAAGTGATTGCTGAAAACTGAAAACAAATAAACTATTTTTTTTAAAAGAGGTCAAGTAACTCCAGGGTAATGTGGTTTGTCACTATTTCTCCAAGAAGACCACAGCATCAAGATGATGCCATGACTTGCAAATGAATTGGATTTAAGAGAGGGAGGGCTGTGCAAAGTCACCAAATTCACTTTCTCCTCTGAAGCCATCTGGGTCCAGTGTCAAGATATTAATCAGGAAGAATGGAAGTGACACCAGATACAGTAAGAGACCTTGACTTTTTAAAGGAAAGGTCTTTCCCAAGTCTCAGTTTCACTAAGGCAATGCCCATTTAGTGATTAAGGCTTAGTAAGTAAGGAGACAATCATCACAAGAGTAATAATGGGACGGGGTGGGGGAGGGAGAAGGAAAGAAAGTGGTTGGGTTAGTGATTATCAGTAGCAGATTTCAAATTTTACTACAGACCAGTGATTATGAAACAATTGTCGTTTCGTCCTGTCTGAATTTTTCTGACTCATTTGTGGTTTTCTTGGCAAAGATACCACAGTGGTTTGTCATTTCCTTTTGCAGCTCATTTGATAGATGGGAAACTGAGAGAAACAGAGTTAGGTGGCTGTCCAAGGGTCACACAACTAAGTGTCTGAGACCAGATTGGAATTCAAGAAGATGAGTATTCTTGACTTCAGGATCACTAGGACACCTAGCTGCCTGGAAAACAGAATTTGTTAAAAATTGAGAGACTGATCAAGGGAAAAGTTTCGGTTTGCGATCTATGGAAGCCCAAAACAAGTGTTTAGTAGATCAAGAAGTTGTGAAGGGGCAGGAGGTTGGGGCAGGAGAAGACACACTATTTGATAAAAAAAAAAAAAAACAAACAAACAAAACAAAACAAAACAAAAAACAGATGGGAGAAGGGAAATGCAGTTTGCCAGAAATTTCATAGGATATCAGCACCTCACACTATCTATTACATTGAAGTACAAGTGGATATATAAATTAGATGTAAAATGGGAATCAAGAGTAAACTAGAGGTTTCTCCCTACTGGCCTCCACCTTAACCCCCCCCCCCCCCGAAGCCCCAGACCTCCTGGAATGGTGGGAAGCCCCAGGAAGGTGCAGCCCTGGAAGAACAGGCATACACGAGTTCACACACACACACACATGCACACACAGAGATACACATGATCCTACCCATACACAGAAAACACATTTAAACAAGTGTATTAATACTCCCACGCCTCTTCACCCATGCCCACACACATTCCCCTGGGTATTAAAACATGCCCATTGGGGTGGGGTCGGCTCGAGAACAGATGGAAGAGGGACAGAAGAAAATATAAGCGGGGATGCAGAGGGGAGGAGGGGCAGCGCGACGAGCTGTGGCAAGTGGGGGTTGGGGAGAGGGGGCTTACCTCATACACACCCACACAGGAAAGTGCAGGAATATCTGGAATGTATCTGGCCTGAGTGGGTGGGGGAGTGGGGGGAGAGGGGAAAGTTAGCGGGGATAGGGACAGGGAGATCTCAAGATGTTCAAGGTCCACTATCCAGACATAGGGGGAAAGGGAACTTTCTCCTTCTCCTCCTCCGGAGACAAAGAGGACTGATCTTGGTCTTGAATGGGAGGGCAGGTGTAATCTCCACTCAGAGCAGAGGAAATCTAATCCGAATCCTCAGACTCTAAGCCTAAGTCTCTAATGCTTCCTTCCTGCACCCACCCACCCTCTCAGCTGAGAACCTTGCTTCATATTTAAACTGAAAATTTTTAGTGCATTCCCTGAGAGCTCCTTCTACTCCCCTCCTCTTCCTCTCACATCACTCACGTGCCTTCTGTCACTGTGTCCTCCTGCAGCCCTGTCTCTCATATAGAGATGTCCTCCTTGAGCCAAACCTTTCTATCTGCCCAGGAGGTCCCCTTCCAGCCCATGTCCCCCAGCAGATTGCTCCCTCTATTATCCACAGGCTCTCCTATGTCCGATATCTCTCGGTGTACTGGCTGTTTCCTGATATGTCTCTGTTCTACCCCACTCTTAAAAATCTCTTCCTGGATTGATCCATAATTATCACCTCCTTTTTGATGCTAAACTCCATGAAAACGCCCTTTAAAATAGGCACTTTTGGTCTATCTTTCCAACAAGAACAGGGATGAAACAAGAATGCCCATTGTCACCACTGTTATTCAATATGATACTAGAAATGTTAGCTTTAGCAATATGAGAGGAAAAACATTGAAGGAATTGGAATAGGCAAAGAAGAAACTAAGTTATCACTCTTTGTAGATAATATGATTACATACTTAGGGAATCAAGTAAAAGCTACTTGAAATAATAAACAGCTTTGGCAAAGTAGCAGATTACAAAATAAACCCACACAAATCTTCTGCATTTCTATATATCACTGACAAAGTCCAATAGCAAAAGACAGAAAGAGAAATCCCATTCAAAGCTAGGGTAGACGCTATAAAATATTTGGGAGTCTACCTGCCAAAAGAAATCCAAAGACTATATGAACACAATTACAAAATACTTTTTACACAAATAAAGTCAGATCTAAATAAGTGGAAAAACATCAGTTGCTCTTGGGTAGGCTGAGCCAATATAGTAAAAATGACAATCCTACCTAAATTAACTTATTCAGTGACATACAAATCAGACTATCAGATAATTATTTTCTAGGACTAGAAAAAACAATATCAAAATTCATCTGGATAAACAAAAGGTCCAGAAAATCAAGGAAACTAATGAAAAGAAATTCTAAGGAAGGTGGCCTAGCTCTTCCAGATCTCAAACTGTATTATAAGGCAGCAACTATCAAAATCACTTGGTAGTGGCTAAGAAACAGAAGGGAAAACCATTGCAATAGGTTAGGGGCTCAAGATACAGTAGTCAAGCAGTACTGTTTCATAAACCTAAGGACCCCTGCTTCTGGGATAAGAACTCACTGTTCAACAAAAATTGCTGGGACAACTGGGGGTAACAGTGTGGCAAAAACTAGGCATAGACCAATGCCTGACACTGTACACAAGAATAAACTCCAAATATGTACATGATCTAGGTATAAAGATGGAAAATATAAGCAAATTAGTGGAGCAAGGAGTAGTGTATTTATCAGATTTATGGAGAAGGGAAGAATTTTTGACTAAACAAGAGGTAGCATTATGAAGGGCAAAAACAGATATTATTTATTACATTAAACTGAAAAGTTTTTGCACAACCAAACACAATGCAACAAAATTAGGAGGGAAGCAGAAAGGTGGGAAAGAATTTTTGCACCTAGTGTCTGTGATAAAGGCTTCATTTCTAAAATATGTAGAGAACTGAGTCAGATGTACAAGAGTACAAGTCATTCCCCAATTGATAAATGGTCAAAGGATGTGAACAGGCAGTTTTCAGAAGAAGAAATTAAAGATATCTATAGTCATATGAAAAAGTGCTCTTAAAGAGATGCAAATCAAAACAACTCTGAGATACCACATCACACCTATCATTTTGGTCAACATGACAAAACAGGAAGATGATAAATGTTGGAGAGGGTGTGGGAGAGTTGGAACATTAATGCATTCATTGTTGGTGGAGCTGTGAGGTGATCCAACCATTCTGGAAAGCAATTTGAAATATGCCCAAAGGACTGCAAAAATGTGCATATCCTTTGACCCAGCAACACTGCTTGTAGGACTGTATCCCCAAGAGATCATAAAAATGGGAAATGGCTCCACATGCTCAAAAATATTTATAGCAGCACTCTTTGTGGTGGCCAGAAACTGGAAATCAAGGGGATGCCTATCAATTGGGGAATGCTTGAATAAATTATGGTATATGAATGTAATGGAATACAATTGTGCTATAAGAAATGAAGAACAGGAAGATTTCAGAGAGGCCTAGAAAGACTTACATGATCTGATGTTAAGCAAAAGGAGTAGAAGCATGAGAACTTTGTACACAGCAACAACTACAGTGTGTGAGGATTTTTTTCTGGTAGACTTAGAAATTCATTGAGGTGCAAGACTTAAAAAATTCCCAATGGTCTTTTAAGGCAAAATGCCTTCCACATCCAGAGAAAGAACTATGGAATTCAATCACAGAATGCACCAGATCATTTTCTTTTGTATTATGTTTTGGTTTGTTATATGATTTCTCTCATTCATTTTAATTTTTCTATGCAACATGACTATGGCGAAAATGTGTTTAATGGGAATGTACATGTAGAACCTATATAAAACTGTATGCCGTATCAGGGAGGGAGTGCGGAGGTAGGGAAGAAGGGGGGTAGGGAAGGGAAATATCTAAGATATATGGAAGTGATTGAAGAACACTGAAAACAAATAAAATAATAATAAGAAACATAAAAAGAGAACAAGGATTGTGCAGCTAAAAAAATATAGTCACTTTTGTTTGCTTTCCTCTCTCTTCTTAACCCTCTTTCTGCCATCAATATCAAAGTGAAACTTCACTCACTAAGATGTCTAACCATCTCTTAAATGCCAAATCTAATATCCTTTTCTCAGTGCTCATCTTTCCTGATCGCTTTGCAGCCTTTTACACTGTTGTTTACCCTTCTCTTGATAGGTGTATCTCCCTAAGTTTTTGTGACGTTATTTTCTCGAAAATCTCCTTTTAGTGTGTCAGCAAACATTTGGTAAGTGCCTATTATGTTCCGGGAGTGAAGGAGTGTAAGGTGCACTCATGGAGGACCAGTCCCTTTGGTGTGATGGCTATAGAGCCCTTTTTATGGCTCTTTCCACCTTTGGTGTTCACCTTTCCACCCAACTCTCACCTGTAGCTCCAAGAAGCTGCAGCATGCACAGTGGCCACACCCGGGTAAACTGTTTCGGCAGACTGGTCAAACCAGGTTGAGGGTAACCAAGGGTTCTCAAACTCATTGTTGAGTTAGGGGGTGTCTACCCCAAGCATGTGAAAACTTCCTCTGGTGTAATGGGTGAATGAAAAATATTTGTTCCAACGGCCATGAAGGCAGCGGAAGCAGGTGATGTGGAACGCTTAAGACTTGATTAGACACTGAAGACGCCAAGGTAATCCACTGCATCCTGAGCCATCTCCAGCTGCCTTGACTCTGTCCTGTCACTGGACTATGATGACTTTGGTGGAGAGAGTGAGGCTGATGACTTTGTGTAACTTTACCTCACTTAAATCCAATTTACTCACCAATCTAAAGACATCACCCATACCATTTACTATTATGTTCCAGCGACTGTACTAAGTATTGGAAATAAAAAGAAAGGTAAATGACAGTACCTGCCCATGAACACCTCAACATGGCTACTCCTACTCAGTATCTGTAGTTGCATCTTCATCCAGGCTGGACCTGGCAAACATGAGTGTCCCACTGGGTTCATTCTGGGCCTGCCTTCTCTGTTATCTTGATACTATTTTGTTGGTGCTCTCTTCAGTTCCCACAGATTCAATTTTCTCTATGTAGATGATTCTTACATGTACCTTTTCCATCAAAACCTCTCTGCTGACCTTCAGTTTTGAATTTCCTACTTGTCTATTGGACATATCCAACTGGATGTCCTGCAGATATCTTAAATTCAACATGTCCAAAACTGAACACTTTCTTTTCCCCTCCCTTCCAAATACTTCCCTTTCAAAATTCGTTATTACTATTAAAGGTATCACTATCGTTCTACTCTCCCAGGCCCCCAATGCAAGTGTCATCTTCCATTTTTTTTAGTGATTAATTAATGTTTTAGCTTTCAGCATTCACTTTCATAACATTTGGACTTCTATATTTTCTCACTGTCCCTTCCCTCCCCAAGAAGCATCAAATCTGATACAGATTCTATATATACACATTCATGTTAAATGCATTTTCACATTAGTCGTGTTGTAAAGAAGAATTAAAAACAATGGAAGGAACCATGACAAAGAAGAAAGAAAATAAAATATAACAAAAAGAGAACAAGTAGTATACTTCTATCTGCATTCAGACTCCATAGCTCTTTTTCTCGATGTGGACAGCACTTTCCATGATGAGTCTTTTGGAGTTTTCTGAGGTCCTTGCATTGCTGAGAAGAGTTAAGTCTATCAAAGCTGGGCATCTCACATTGTTGCTATTATTGTATACAATGTTCTCCTGGTTCTGTTCAGTTCACTCAGCACATTTCTTGTAAGTCTTTCCAGGTTTTTCCGAAGTCTAGCTGCTCATCATTTATTATACCACAATTGTATTCCATTATATTCATATACCACAACTTGTACATCCATTCCAGAGTTGATGGCTATCCCCTCATTTTCCAATTTTTGGCCACCACAAAAAAGAGCTGCTCCAAATATTTTTGTACATGTGAGTCTTTTTCGCATTTTTATGATGTCCTTGGGGTTACAAGCCTAGAAGTGGTATTGCGGGATCAAAGTGCATTTAAATGCACAGTTTTAGAGTCCTTTGGGCATTGTTCAAAATTACTCTCCAAACTGTCTGAATCAATTTACAATACTACCAGCAATACACTAGTGTTCCACGTTTTCCAAATATTCTCCAACATTTGTCATTTTCCTGTTTTTTTCAGGTTAGCCAATCTGATAGGTATAATGTGGTACCTCAGAATTATTTTGATTTTCATTTCTCTAATAAAAAGTGCTTGAGAGACTTTTTCTTATAACTATAAATAGCTTTAATTTCTTCACCTGAAAACTGCCTGTTCATATCCTTTGACCATTTATCAATTGGGGAATGACTTATATTTTTGTAAATTTGATTCAGTTCTCCATATATTTTAGAAATGAAGTTTTATCAAAGACACTGGCTATAAAAATCATCCCCCGAAAGCTTTCTGTGCTCTTTTTAATCTTTGTTGCATTGGCTTCATTTGTTTAAAAACTTTTTAATTTAATGTAATCAAAATTACTCATGTTGTATTTCATAATGTTCTCTATCGGGGGCTTACTGACTAGAAGTGTTTGTTTGAGCAGAAGAGGACTCTGGGAAACTGCTAAGGATCCCCCTGTCTTTGAGAAACCCAGATGTTCCCTCTCTGGTCCTTTTCCTTCTCTTCTCTTCCCTTCCCTTCCCTTCTCTTCTCTTCCCTTCCCTTCCCTTCCCTAGCCTCTACTGCACACCACTGGGCCCCTACCTAAAGTTTCTCTTCTGGACGCACCTCGATTAAGAGTGATTATCGGTAGTAACTGTTGCTGTTTCTCTCCCTGCCTGATGGCTTACTTTTTTTTTGCCTCATTAAAGGGACCATGCCCTGACTACTTCTTAGAGACCTATTCAATGAATGGTCGTTACCTCACCCTAAGTGGGTACCTGCATTGACCTCAGCCTAAAGGGCACAAGGTCTCCCAGTGCACTCTGTGTCATCTGCAGTCATCCTGATGAATATCTGGTCACTGGATTAAGATGACTCTGGAGGAGAAGTGAGGCTGGTGACCTTGCACAGTCCTCCCTCAATGAAAACAAATTCAAATGCAAGTCATATCGTCATGGTCCCTCCTCGCCCTGGCCCACGGGTTTTCAGGAATCATCCTTTACTCAGAAGTCTAATAGCAAGAAGAGAGATTTCATGGTCTTTGAAACAGCTTTTTCCTAGCAATTGGCAGCAATACTAACCCAAATTGAGTTAACCAAATATAGAAACAATAAGAATTATAGAAAACCCTAACTTGCTAGTCTATGAAAATGCATGCTCAAATTTGATTTGTTAGAGAAAAAGGCAATCTAAAATTTAATTTGAAGAATTTACCAGATTGCTGTTGAGGCAGAAAGATTCCTACACGTTAGTTTTTTCTCGGCTGAGTCTGAAGGAAACTGCCTGTAGGCAGGAAGTTGATATAAATTCGAGAATAGTTGGGACATCGTATTGTTTCAGATCCCACTGATGAAGAACAATAAACAGGACCATTACTTTTACTCCAAGAAGGCATTCAGTTTCAATCTTAGTGCCTTCCTTCTGAGATTAATTCTCCTCCCCCAATTTACTATCTTATATTTGGCTTGTATGTTATGAGTTCCTTGTGTTCTCCCTCAGTTCATGGCAACCTCCTTGCCGGCAGGGATTATTTTGGGGGGATAGGGTTTTTTTTTTTTGTATCCCCATAGTGATATAAAGTGATACACAGTGGTCCTCTCCTTGTGGACATCTACGGCTTCTCCATCAGGCCCTGGATAGACTCATCAAAAAGAAATGTTCTCATCTTGAAAGACACAATCAACATTGTGAATCACAACGACTCCATGAAATATTATATCTACCTACAGATAGAGAACAGAAAGGCTCCAAGCAGAGACTGAAGCATGTTTTCTTTCTTTCTGCTTTTTTGTTATCAAAACTAATGTGGAAATTTGTTTTGCATAACTACACCTACTTGTAATGGGTCCTATTTTTTCCTGTCTTCTGAATAGGTGGAGAAGGAAGAGGGGAAGGAAAAGAATTTGGAATTGAAAATAAAATTGCATTTTAAAGAATATTGCAGGTGGAAAACCATTACCGGTGACTTCCTGCCTTATCTGGTCTGTAGTCACAGAATTTTAAGAGCTGGGAAAGACCATGTAACATAGAACATAGAATGCCAGAACTAGATAGTAGCTTGAAATGGAGCTCCCTTGACATAGCAGCTGGCTCCCCCCGCCCAAACTTAGAAGGTAAGGAAGCCACCATCTTTAAAAGCACTTTCCTCTGCTTCCTTGTTCTTTGTCTCCAAGCTCACCCTCAGCCTCTTCGAAGTGAGGCAGCTCCCAATGTCCCCAGTCAAAAATGTTCGCCTCCTTCTGAGCAGGAAGCTTAAGTAGCCTAGGGGGAGGGCAGTGGGGTCCTAAGGAGAGGACCTCAGTAGAAATAGGGCTGCTTGATGCATTTGAACTCCTGCCTCTTACCAAGAAGACAATCCAGGCCAAGCCTCTCCTCCTCATTTCACTATGCTCAAATTTGACTTTGTAGTCTTAAACACTGTCCTCAAACTAGCTGTTTCTATGCATCTCTTAAGGCTCACTAAGACTCCATGACAAATATGATCCCAGAAATAATTTTGCTCTGATTTTGTGAGTAGAAAAACCCAGAGGCTCCAGACACCAGAAGCATTTGCCAGTGTCTTGGAATATGTCCTACACAAAGTTTAGATAGGAAAAGGAATCCTTCTTGATAGAAACAATCTATGGGGAAAAGACGTGGTAATTGAATAGATCCTGAGGGTACTATTGGGCTTCCTATATGAAGCCCATGGTCACTCAAAAGAGATCATTCTAGCCACCATCACAAGACATGCTACAAAGTACATGAAAATGAGGATGCCTCAGTGATTCTGTGTCTTAATATTTTGGTCCTAATTCTGTGTTCTAAGATTTTAATTCTAATTCTATGCTTTAATGCTTTAATTCTGATTCTGTGCTCTAAGCATAAATCTAATTCTATGTTCTAAGGCCAGTTCTAATTGTTCTAAGATTTTAATTGCAATTCTGCATATTTTAACTATTAATAATTCTGTGTTCTAAGATTTTCATTCAAATTCTATGTTCCAAGACCTTCATTCTAATTCTGAGTAATAGTTCTAACTGTATGCTCTAAGATTTCAATTTTAAATCTGTGTTCTAAGACCATAAATCTAATTCTGTGTACTAAGATTTTAATTCTAATTCTACATCTTAAGACTTGAATTGTAATTCTGTGTTCTAAGACTAATTGTAATTCTGTGTTCTAAGATTAATTCTAAAATTGTTTTGTAAGAATAAATCTGATTCTAAGACTCTAATTCTAAAACTGTGTTCAAAAAAAAATTTCTAGTTCTGTGTTCTAAGACTAATTCAAATTCTTCTTTCCAGGAGTTTAGTTGAAATTCTGTGTTTCAGGATTATTTCTAATTCTGTGTTCTATGACTTTAATTCGAATTACAACTTCTAATGCTTTAATTGCAATTCTGCATTCTAAGTTTTATATCCCGCACCTTTGCTAAAGTTGTTAATTATTCCAAGTAGTTGTTTAGTTGATTCTCTAGAATTCTCCAAGTATACTATCATATCAACTGCAAAGAGTGATAGTTTTCTTTCCACATTGCTTATTCTAACTTCTTCAATTTCTTTTTCTTCTCTTATTGCAATAGTTATATTTCCAGTATGATATCGAATAACAGTAGTGATCATGGACATCGCTGCTTGGTTTATCGCCATTACAGATAATTATTGCTGATGGCTTTAGATAATACTTTAAGGAAAGTTCCATTTATTCCTATACTCTCTGGTATTTTTAATAGGAATAGGTATTATAATTTGTTAAAATCTGTCAGCAACCAGTCGACCAGAGGCGCGGCGGTTATAGAAAAGACAGAGATAACAGCAGCGGAGGCTAGGCGAGCCTGTACTATCTGTACATGACTGGTTTATTGATCTGAGGGTCAAATTCATATACTCTGTTAAGCAAGCAAGCAAAGTTATTCTCATGAGAACATTTCTAGTTTACGTCTTTCACTTCCTTATCTTAGTTCCTTCTGCGTAACCTCGGGGGTACACAATCAGGGTCAAGACAATCTCATCTTTACTTATCAGGAGTAGAATGCTGCGCAAATCCTGAGAACGTCAGTCTTTACGCTAATACAAGTCTCAAGTAAAACCTGTACAGTACCTCACATTCTGGGCTCCATCAGTACTGGCCCTCTACAGAAAGCTTCTGTATCTATTGAGATAATCATGATTTTTATTGATTTTCTTATTGATGTGGACAATTATGCTGATAGTTTTCCTAACATTGAACAGGTCCTACATTCTTGAAAGAAATCCCACTTATTTACAGTAGTGATTGATCCTTGTGATACATTGCTGAATTCTCCTTGGTAGTATTTTATTTGTTTTTGGCATCAACATTCATTAGGGAAATAAGATCTATAGTTTTCTTTTTCTGTTCATTCTTCTTTGTTTAGGTATTAGCTGTTTCCATGGCCCTTTACTGTATATATTTTTCACTGTGTTATGATAAAAAAAAAACAGATGCATTTAATATTCATACTTTTCTGCATTTGGCTGTGAGGTTTTTAATGTCTTAAAAATGGTCAATTTTTGTGAAGGTAAAAAAAGGTATACTGCTTTCCATTCTCATTCAATTTTCTCTAGATGTCTATCATATCTAAGATTTCTAACATTCTGTTCATCTCCTTAATTTTTGCTTATTTTTTGGTATCATTTATTTAGTTCTGAGATAGGGAAGTTGAGGTTCCCTGCTAATACATTTTTTTATTTTCTATTTCCTCCTTAAACTGATTAAATTCTTTCTTTAGGAATTTGGATGCTATACCATTTGGTGGTATAGTTTAATATTGATAATTTAGGATATTTGTATTGATAACTCTTTATTGTCTATGATACCTTTACCAAAATATAATCCCTGCTTATATCTTTTAAATAGGTACAATTTTACTTTTTTTGTGACAGATCACGGTAGCTATCTCTGCCTTTTTAGCGCAAAAGATTCTGCTTATTTTTTTTTTTTACTATGCCTCTCTGCTTCAAGAATGTTTCTTTTAACAACACATTGTTGGATTCTGATTTTTACTCCATTCTGCCATCTGCTTCTGTTTTTGCGTGAGTTCAAACCATTCACAATTACGATTACTATGCATTTCCCTTAATCTTATTTTTCCACATTGATTCTTTTCTTGCTCATTCCTTTCTTCCTTCACTCATTCCTTCCTTCATTCCTTCCTTTCTTCCTTCCTTCTTTCCTTCCTTCCTTCCTTCCTTCCTTCCTTCATTTATTTATTCATTTAATCATTCATTCAACCATTCATTCATTCATTTCTCCATTCATTCATTTATCCATTCATTCATTCATTCATTTATTCGTTCATTCATTTATCCATTCATTCATTTACCTATTCATTTATCTACTCATTTATTCATCTATTCATTCATTCATTTATGTATTTATTCATCTATTCATTTATTCACCTATTCATTTATGCATCTATTCATTTATGTATTTATTCATTTACGTGTTCATTCATTCACTCACTCACTCATTTATTCATTCATTCATTCATTCATCTATCTATCAATCTATCTATCTATTTATTTATTTATGGCTTCAACATCCCGAGTGTTGTCCACCCCATGCCTCAGCAGGCAGTCTGCAATACCCCAGCAGAGAGGGTCCCAGCCACGGTTACTCTTGAACCTCTCAAAGTAACCGTCAGCACTGCCTCCCAAGTTCGGATCTGGCTCTCAACACGGACCCTGCTGCCACGAGCCTCTCTGCCCATACTGAACCTGGACTGGTAGCTCTAGGAGCGAACCACCTGACTGACCCATGGTCTTAGCCATCTTCATTTCCAGGCTCGGCTGAGGCTGAGTGGATCCTCCCGGACCCTCCTCGACCTCGAGATCGGCCTCGCTTCCCTCAGCAGGCCAGGGATGGGGTCGGCAGTGACCCTCCCGTCTAGGTTCCCTAAGCAGTAGTGGTTTGGGTTCCCTCCCCTTGACTCCAAACTAGATCCAAGTCCCGGGGAAAGGGCAGGCCTGGTGCGTGGGGAGAGTCCAGGGAAAGTCCGTAGGACAGGAAGCGGGGTGGACCAAGGGGGGTGGAGCTGGGGGCAAAAAGGGTCATTCCTTTGTCCAGAGACAAGGAGGGGCCAGAACTAGCCTTTCTGACACTGACGGAGACGGACTTGAGTTCCTGGAACCTTCTCCTGTCCTTAGCGGGTCTCGTGGGCACCTGGTCAATTTTCCAACTCACTGCACTCTAAAGGAGTTCCGAGAAGTTTGCCTCCTCGGGGTGGGAAAGCCTGGGAAGGAGACTTGCAGAGGCCAGGAGGGCCAGGCGGAGCATCCAAGCGTGGTGGTAATCATGGTGACCAGGAGGGCGGGTGCAGGGCTAGTCATGCTTTCCTTTGTCTGCACTGGGTCTGGAACCTTGAATTCACCAATCCCGCCACCTCTGGGGGTCGCTATGGCAACCGCAGGACGCAGGGCAGGGGTGAGAGGAAGGTGGAGTCCAGATTACACTGTGGGGGTGGAGTTTCGGCTCCCATTCAGCCTTCTGGAAGGCTGGCTGGCGAGCCTCCTCAACTTGGAGCCCTTGAGTCTGCAGAGAGTAGCTCTACAGGAAGAGCTTGTAGCTTGGAGGGGCACAGCCTCACGGGGCCAGTCGGCTGTGCCCAGGCGCCGGAGGGCTTGGGGAACTCACCAGTCCGGAGAGAGGGATTCTCAGCCGACCCTTGTGGAGGTTTTTCCGAGGCCGCTCTCTCCTGCTTCAGAGTCAGACCGAGAGACATATTCAATTTGTTGAGGTCCTCCCTGAATGCACAGACAGGTAGGGAATTCATCCCAATCGTGCTCTCGAAAACGTTGGGTCCTCTGGAGATTCTCCTACGACCCACTGGTGCCACTCAACACGATAGGAACAGAGGGCAGTGTATCGTCAATGCCTTATGAACTACTGCTATAAATTTCTTCAGACATTTGTGTATGTATGCATATATATATATATAAAAATATATACACATATATATACATATATAATATATATAATATTATATGAATGCAGATATTAAGGATCTAATAGCTTAGTATAATAAACAATCTTCACTCGATACCAAACCAGTACAACATTTATTCTGCACACAAGGACAATATAAAACCCCATTACAGAAATATAGAAAAACAAAGTGTAACAGAGTAACGCAAATATTTACATACAGCACTAGACCTGGGCACTTACTTCTGAATTCTCATTCACAGCGGGGGGAGTAAGTTGATGAGGAATCTTGATACCAGCTACTCAGTGTCCTTAATATGGTAAATCAAAAAGATTCCAGGTGGAAGACCTTTCCCCTCTGTGAGCCCCCAGGCAAAACCAATCTTCAAGAATATATACAGTTTTCAAACAAAGACTTGTCACCTGATGGACTCAGTGCAGAAAGGCTTGAAAGCCTACTTGGCCTAGTACCGAATTGGCTTAATGCCAAAAGTTGCCGGTGCCTACCTAACTCAGCGCCTAATTGACTCATATTGACTAAGCACCTGATGTGTAACAGCTGTGAACCAGACAAGAGTTCAAAGGAATAAGACTTCTGTGATTGATGGGACAAAATACCTGTGTACCTTTAGACCTGGGAAAGCAGAAGGGAAGATGTGTAGTCACACAGACCATATGTGTATAGGGAAGATCTTTATGTTCCATTAACCCTTCACTCAGTCCTGGCCAGTGCACAGCTTGCACTGGTACCCTTGGCATTCCTGCAGGGATCACTTGGTACCAGTGGTTCCCCTCAGTGCTATCCTATAGCAACTATAGAATTCAGACTACGAACAATAATAGGAGGATCAAAAGGGGGGGGGGGGGACAAAAAAGTTGTCAGGGGAGACTGGAGAATAAAGTATTGGATTCCTTCCAAAAGCACAGTTAGGTACCTCACCTCATCCATTCCTGGCCTGGTGGACATTAAGTGAGATGAACCAGGTGGTAGGACTTGAGAGGTCTTCGAAAAGTCCTTCCCCTTCGATTTATCAGGCCTGAATTAAGACTGACAAAGAAGGGTTAGTGTGGGAACTTAATGTAAATGTCTGGGCTAACAGGGACACACATTCCTTCCTTTGTTCTAATATCGGTCTTCTGCCTTCCCCTCCTAACAATTTCGCTTTGTAAGAAGCCATCAGGCACCCATAGATCAGACAAAATATTTATAGACATCAAGAGCAAGAGCCGTTTTGGTAACTATAGATGTAATTGGATTTTATTTATCCTATACTAGTCTCTGAGTACACCTAGTATAGAAGAGAGAAACATTTTGGTTTCTCCTTGTTTTATTTTTCTCTAAGATATTTCACGTGTTCAAATGAATGAATGCCATTTGCATGGCAATAAGTTTTTGTTTGTGGTCTATGTTTAAAATTCATACTATTATGATAGTATTATGCTTGATTTCTTCCATTATGATTTTGGAAAACGTTATATATGAAACAGGACTAATTGGAAAGAATGATAGCTGGTGCGAAATGCCTTTATTGGAGGTTAGCTGCTGTTTGGATCTGAATGCTGAATACACAGTTATAGTTCAAGGTTGTCCTTAAAGCAGAAAGGGTGTTCTCTGATCTGCATACTTGGGGAGAAATGGTAAATCTTTTATCTAGATAGCCAGGTTCTCCCCTTACCTCCATCACATAGAAACCTCTCCTCCTTTGAGATTAATGAAATTTATCTTTACCACCTAATCAAAATCCTGGTACCTATTGCCTACAGTCCTGCCTCTGGGTCTCACACCCCAACTAGATCACTCCACTTCTTTCCTCAGTTCAGTTCACTGCCTGCTTCACAATTTTACTCTCCTCCCAAACTTCTGCCCTCCTTCTATGGGACTTCCCTCTGCGTGTGTCTGTCTGTCTGTCTGTCTGTCTGTCTGTGTCTATGTGTCTATGGGTATAACTATTATTTGTTGTTTCTTTCTCTCAAAAACTCTACCCACACAAGGAGTACACTTTCCATGGCTCTCCCCCACTTCAGCCATACACAAAGATGGGCAAATTTATGATATTGCCATCACCCACAAATTCATGACCTCCGTATTCAAGAATTCTGAAATGTCCTTATCTTTCACCTCTCCCACCACCTTCCTTTACAAAACCCTACTCTTGTTCCACACCATGACCTTTAATTCCTCAGTCATCTCCCAAACCATTTCCCTTGCACTGGCTACTGCATCTTTACCCCTTGGAAAACCAATTCAACTCTACATTCTTCTTTTCTCTTGAGTCCCTAGACCCAATCAGCCTTGAACTGCTGCTGAATGAAAGTGGAGAATATCTGGAAATCATTTTGACTGGGTCTACTACAAATAAGTTACCCAACCTCTACTAACTTAGGTGACCCTTTAACCCCTCCCTTATCAACTCACTCTCCCTCTCTCCTTTCGTGGCTCTTCCAAAGAATCCCCCCTTAACCCTCCCATGGCTCCTCCTCATCTACCCTATCAGCTCAGAACCTTGCTTCATATTTTACGTGAAAATAGAAGCCGTTTGCCATGATCTCCACCTTTTCCTCTTTTCCACGGCCTATCACACAGATGGTTTCTGCTATTACCTCTTCCTTTACTCCTATCTCACGTGAAGAGACAAGGCCAACCTTCCATCTTCCTTCTAGATGGAGTTGGAAATGGCAAAGCTCTCCAGTATCTTTGTCAAGAAAACCCCAAAAGGGGTCACAAAGAGTTGGACACAACTGAAAATGATTAAAGAACAATAAGCTTTATAATGCACTTTAAGGTTTGGAAGAATTATTACCCCTTTTCCATTACCCCTTATCATCTGGTCTCCTGGCGTTCTCCATCCCATTTTGAAAAAAAAAGTATCTGTGTTATTATTTTAACAAGGTTTTTTTTTGAGGGGCCATCAATCACTTCAATCAAGCACATATATCATTCATTTAGTTCAGGGTAAAAAGTGAGCACCATGAACTACAGAGAAAATACAGAGAAGTAAAGCTCAAGAGACAGGGCTTCCAACTGTGCGACCATAAGCAATACATACACAGTTACCAGAGAGAGAAGCACCAACATCTTGGTTGTCAAAGCCAGGGGAATCCTTCCTTGCTTCCCAGAGTCTCATATGGCCAAACAAATACTTCCAATGTATAAGCCACAAAACACAACCTTACCTCAGAGTATTTATAAACTTTCAGAGCTAGAGGACAGGACCCTTTGAACTAGTGTCTAATTAGAATTTTTTTATTTTTTCCATATTATTATTTTTACTTTATTTTTAAAATTTATTTTCAGTGTTTTACAATCACTACCATATAACTTAGATTTTGTCCCCTCCATATCCCTTCTTCCCCCTTACTTCCCTCCTGCCTCCTCCCTCCTGAGACTGCATACAATTTTATGGAGGCTCTACACATGCATTCCTATTTAGTACATTTTCACCATAGTCATGTTACATAGAATTAAAATGAATGGGAGAAATCATATAACAAAGCAAAATGTAATACAAAAGAAAATGTTCTGCTACATTCTGCGACTGAATTCCATAGTTCTTTCTCCGGATATGGAAGGCATTTTGCCTTAAAAACCATAGAGATGTTAAGTCTTAGTTTATCAGAAAAAATCCTCCCACACTGTGGTTGCCGCTGTGTACAATGTTCTGATTCTGCTCCTTTCACTCGCCATCAGATCATATAAGTCTTTCTAGGCCTCTGTGAAGTCTTCCTGTTCATCATATCTTATAGCACAGTAGTATTCCGTTATATTTATGTATCATAATTCATTCAGTCATTCCCCAGTTGATGGGCATCCTCTTGATTTCCAGTTTTTGGACACCAAAATGAGTGCTTCTATAAATATTTTTGTACATGTGGAGCCCTTTCCCGTTCTTATGATCTCTTGGGGATATACTCCTAGAAGCGGTCTTGCTGGCTCAAAGGGTATGCACATTTTTGTAGCCCTTTGGTCATAGTTCCAAATTGCTCTCGAGAATGGTTGGATCACCTCACAGCTCCACCAACAATGAATTAGTGTTCCAACTTTCCCACATTTTCTCCAGCATTTATCATCTCCCTATTTTGTCATGTTAGAAAATCTGATAGGTGTGATGTGGTATCTCAGAGTTGTTTTTATTTGTATCTCTCTAATCCATAGTGATTTAGAGCATTTTTCCATATGACTTCCTCTGAAAAGTGCCTGTTCATATCCTCTGACCATTTATCAAATGGGGAATTTGCCAAGGTTTTAAAGTAAGACTTTGATAATTTGATCGGCATGGCATTGAAGGTATAAATTGATTTTGGTTGTACAGCTAGGATCTGACTAGTGTGAAAAATGAAACTTATGCAGTTGGATGTCTTGGAATTCGCGGTACACCGATGTAAAATATGGTTAATTGGTCCCAGCCCAATCACATATGCACTGCAAATTCATAGAGTGTGAGCACTTCAGGAAATTCTTTCCTTGCATTTACCTGAACCTAAGTTACATTTTCGTTTCTATTAGACTGGTACAGCTTAGCCATGAGCATGGAAAGTTTCTTCAGTTATCTGAACATCAAGGATTATTTTGTAATTGAATCACTACATGTCTTTTCTGTGCTTTGGCAGACTGATTTTCAGACACTTTATGCATCTTGAAGATATTTGGAATGGGATTTCCCTGTAATGGCCTCCTGTGTATTATTATTTAAAAATGCTGCTAGTATTTGAGTGTTTATTGCATAACCTACATATTTGCTGAAGCTCGTAATTTTCTATATTTGTACCTCTGCTGATTCTATTAGTGGTCTCTATTTGTATCTTTGCTGATTCTCTAGGATTTTCCAAAGAAACTGCAATATCTTCAGTTCAGTGTTCTTACTCAGCAAGAAGTCATGGACTCTTTTTCCTCACATGTTAAGGGAAAAGAAAGAGTCAGAATAGCTATAAGCAGGACCTTTCCATTGCATGTCATCATGCCTTTCTATAGGCAGTCTCTCCAGCCTTTCCCACATGTACTGACTGCAGGCAGAACATGCTGCCCTAGGTTTTTGGAAGGAGTTGATACTGGCTACCACCCTAGCACACTAAGAAGGTAGGTTAAGAACTATGGGTTTTTAAGGATCCACATCCATATCTCCTCATATGGTGGTGGTTAAGTCATTTTTCAGTCATATCCAACTCTCCATGACACCATTTGAGGTTTTCTTCAGTGAGATAATGGAGTCTTTTTCCATTTCGTTCTCCAGTATACATATATTCATGTGTATACGCGTATGTTTGTGTGTGAGTGTATATGTGTGTGGGGAGAGAGAGAGAGAGAGAGAGAGAGAGAGAGAGAGAGAGAGAGAGAGAGAGAGAGAGAGAGAGAGAGAGAGAGACACAGAGACAGAGAGACAGAGAGACAGAGAGACAGAGACAGAGAGAGACAGAGAGAGAGAAGTCAGAGGTGGAGATATATGTATGAATATGTATTTGTATATATACGTATGTATATATACACATACATGATCCTGAACCAGAAACATGTTCTATCGTGAGTACATGTAGAGGCAGTGGAAAGAGGTCTCAGATTAGATAGTTTGTGTGACAAAAGGGGTCATTATCCCCAGCTCCTGGTTTCTGGAAGTTTTTTATTCCCTTTTGCAGCAGCCTCACACAGTTTCCTATCAGAATGCTGTAGCTTTCTGCTCGGATTTTTATAGATTCTTGAAGGTGCTTTTCTGTAGTGTCTACTCTGTCATCAGTACGATTTCATATGCTCTTCATAAGCTTTCAATGTAGATGTGATTTTGGGCACAAATCTTTCCTGACCTTGAAATAGGTAAAAAGGTCGTCCTTGATCTGTCAAGCATAAGGGTGGGAATGAGACAGAGAGAGTCTCTCTCTTCCACGAACAGTTCCCTCTTAGGGCTTTAGCTGAAGCTTCTCCACCATTAGGCTGTCTTGCCACTGGGATGCTGAGTTCCATACTATCTTGCTGCTTTTATCCAACCTCCTCAGGGCGGGATCAACTCTTCAATCATTCCCAGTTTCCTCCACAGCAGGTTTGCATCTAGCTTAAATGTTTGATTAATTGGTTCAGCAGAGTTCTGCAGCTTGTTCATGCCTCTGACTGACTGGATCAGTGGAGAAGCATGGGCTTTCTATATCTGACTGGAGGGGAATGGGTGGGACCCTTTATATGAATATAGTGAAGAAAATCAGATTTATTTTGTGTTTTCATGCCTGAAAATATTTCTTCCTTTTGGATGTAAAGGACATTACTTCTGTGGCAAGAGGAAGAAAACATATTTTATCATCAGTCTTCTGGAGTTATCATTGATCATTGTAATACATATCTGTAATGAATTTTTATTTTGTTGCCTTGTCATTGGGTAGGAGATGGGGTAGGAGGATGGGGAGAATTTCGAACAGGAAAAAAAGAATGCATGAAAGTCTCAGTGCTTTAAAAACAAATGTATAAAAATAAAATGTAATATATTTTAATAGCCAAAAAGAGTAAGTGTGACTATATCAGCTCCATAAACCCCAGAGGCTCTCTACTATCTCCAGGATCGCATAGAATGCCTTGTGGTATTTGAAGCCTTTTGAGATCTGGACCCTTCCTTTCTTTCCAGGCTTCGTATCCTCTTTGCATACATCTTGACTTTCTTGCTGTTGCTCACATACAACACATCATCTCCTGACCCTGTACTTTTTGTGTGGCTGTTCTCCCTGCCTGGAATGCCCTCCCTCCTCACCTCTACCCCCTGAATTCTTTGACTTTCTTTAAGATTCAGTTCAAATGCCATTTTCTGCAAGAGGAATTTTTCTGCCACCGCCCCTTTCCTCCACTCAATCCTGGTGCCTTCCCTCTGAGATTCTGTCCTGCTTATATTGCACATATCCTGTATGTGCAATAGTGGTTTGTATGTTCTCCTTTCCCCTATCCCTCCTTTGGAATGTAGGCTCCTTGAGGGCAAACTAGACAGTCTTTTGTCTTTCTTTTGCCCTTAAGGTTTTAACATAGTGAGTGGCAGTTGGTCTCATAGTCAATACACATTAATAACGTGCTTAATATTTGCCAGGCACAGTGGTAACTACTAGGGACACAAAGAAAGGCCAGAGAGAGTAGAGAAGGGGGAGACAAAAGCAAATAATGGTGCAGCAACAAGTTCTATACAGCATAACTAGGAAATAATTAGAGAAGACACTAGATTGTGAAAGGCTTCCTGTGGAAGGTGGGATTTTAGCTGGTACTTAAAGGAAACCAGGGAAGTCAGTAGAATAGTGGAGGGAGAATATTCCAGGCACAGGGGAGAGGTAGAGAAAATGCAGAGATGAGAGATAGAGTGTCTTGATTGTGAAACAGCCAGATGACCAGTGTCCCTAGACCACTCATAATGTGGTTGGGGGGCTGGGGAGGGAGAGATCTGGATATAAAGAATATAAAGGCCAGAAAGGTAAGAACGGGCCAGGTCACAAAAGGTCCCATAGAGGGTTTGACATTTTATACTGGCTGTGATAGGGAGCTACTGGAGTTTAATGAGTAGTTATTGGAGTGTGACCTGGTCAGACCTGTGCTTTAGGAAAACCCCTTTGGTAGCTGAACGGAGGATGGACTACAATGGAGTGAGATCTGAAGCAGGCAAATCCCCCAGCAGGTTATTACTGTAGTCCAAGTGTGCGGTGATGAGGACCTGAAGCAGGGGCGTGGTAATGCCAGCATAGGGATGAATTGGAGAGATAATGTTGCAATGGTGAGGTCAGCAGGATATGGCATCAGATTAGATCTGGGGGAAGGGAAGGGGAGAGAGTGTGAGGAGTCCAGAATAACATTCAGGTCCCAAGCGTGGATGACTGGGAGTATGATGATACCCTCTACAGTAAGAGAGAGGTAAAGGGGGCGAGGGGACTTTGTCTGGATGGATGATGATGAATTGCATTTTGAAGATGATGGGTGTAATTTCTTTTGGGACTTCCAGGTTGCAGTGTCCAGTACTCAGTTGGAAATGTGACAGTAGAGATCAGGAGAGGGATTAGGGTTGAATAAGTAGATCTGAGGACCATTAGAATAGACAGTAGGGCAAGACCAATATATTAAGTGCTTATCCTGTGCCAGGGTAATCCCTGAGGATACAAATATGAAAAGGAAAGAATGTTTGTTCTCAAGGAGCTTACAATTGAATGAGGAGGGAGACAAAACAAAAAAGAAATGTGAAAAGGCATGGAGGGATGGAGGGAGTGGTGTGGAGCCTTAATGGAGAAGT